>NC_080423.1:11658292-12024958 GCF_029873635.1 Malania oleifera | reverse complement strand
TTCATATTTCTTAAAACTTCATCACGGTATTAGTAGAGCCAACCTCCACCGAGCCTTTGATCCCTTCTTCTGACAATACCCATAACCCGATTGCAACCCCACCATCTCCAATAGACATTCCCCTTATTGCTCTCAATATGCTTGCTTAGATCAAAGAAAGACTCACTCCTTCCACCTTTCCTCAATGGCGTGCCCAGTTCGAAGCATTGCTCATTTGATATAATATCCTTGACTATATGGCGGGCGATAAGCCTTGCCCTAAACCCAATGATCCCTCCACTTTCGCTCATCAAAGAACACACTGGATAAGACAGGATAAGCTTATCCTCAGTGCCATTCTAGCCTCTACAACTACCATTATTACACTTTTCATCTCCATTGCCAAAACCTCCCAAGAAGCATGGCAAAAATTACACACAATGTACGCAAGCAAGTCTCGAACTAGGGCAAGGCAACTTAAGGAGGAACTTACTCTAATAAAAAAGGGAAATCAGTCAATTCAAGAGTACCTCCACACAGTCAAGTCTCTCGCAGATGCAATCTCCCTCATCGATCATCCAATGTCTAATGATGATCTATCATTTTACATCATCAGCGGTCTAGGTGCTGATTTTTCGTGAGATCGCAGCTCCTATTCGTGTCTGGAAACGCCCTTTTACCTTCAAGGAGTTACATGACCTTCTTGTAGGTCACAATGTGTACCTCTATCACCTCGAAGCCACATCCCAACAGCTGGTCACCTCCACAAACTACTCTACTTGATGATTTGGCTCTGGTTCCTCTTCTGGAGGTCACTCTTCTGCAAGCTTCTCAAAACCAAATGGTTCCGACCGCAACAATGGAGCCTTACAGAACCATAACTCTCAGGCCTAGTACCAAAAAAATAGTGGCCCATGAGACAATAGAAAGCTTAGGCCCAATGGCCAACAGCGTTACACACCCAAATACCAACTATGTGAGCAGTTGGGCCATCCTGCTAAATATTGTGCTCGTGTCAAATTTCTTGCAGCAATGGCCAACTATTCCTCCACTGTACCAGACCTAAACACAAAGTGGCTTATAGACTCTACAATCTTCCATAATATCACTAGTGATTTGGCTAATTTATTTGTCCATACTGAATACGATGGCACTAACGACGTTGTCATCGATGATGGTTCAAGTTTGCATGTCTCTGACATTGGTTCATTAGTTTTCACTCACCACACGCTCTTTTCATTTAAATGATACCCTTTGTGTTCCTAATAAAAACAAAAAATTTATCTCCATTCATCATTTTACCACTCACAATCATGTTTTTGTTGAATTTCATCCCTCTTGTCAAGGATCAGACCACGGGGCCGGTTCTACTCAAAGGTGCATGTGAAAATGGTGTTTACACTCTTCCAGAGTCAATGGCGAAGTCTTCTCCACCTATGGTTGCAAACGTACATGAACGAACATCCGTTGAAGGGTGGCACAAAAGTCTTGGACATCCATCTCATAAAATTGTCCAGCACCTTGTCAACTCTTTTTTTCTTCCAATTAAAAAAGAAAAAATTGTCTCTCATCTTTGCACTTCTTGTTCCATTAATAAAGCTCACAAGCTTCCATTTCGGCAAAATAGTCTTCGAACTCATGCCCCTCTTGACTTAATTGATACTGATGTTTGGGGACACTCCAATACTATTGGCATTGATGGATCCCATTATTATCTTATTTTGGTTGATCATTTCACAAAATATATTTGGTTTTACCCTATGGAAACAAAATCTAGTGTCAGCACAATATTTCCCCAATTTAAACATCTTGTTAAAACCATATTTCAATCCAAAATCAAAACTATATATTCAGATAATGGTGGTGAGTTTACGGCTTTAAAAAAATATTTCTCCATTCATGAAATAAGCCACTTCACAACCGCTCCTCATACACCACAACAAAATGGTGTTTCTGAGCATCGTCACTGTCAGCTAGTGGAAACGAGCCTTACTCTATTACATGATGCTTTTCTACCCTTGACATATTGGCCCTATGCCTTTTCGACTGCAGCATATCTTATTAACCGTCAACCAACCCCTCTCCTTCAAAACTTGTCTCCATTTGAAGCATTATTTAAACAACCACCAAACTATTTGAAGCTAAAAAAAATTGGTTGTTTATGCTTTCCACTCACTCGGTCGTATAGCACCAACAAAATGCAACCCAAAGGACTTCTCTGTCTCTTCGTGGGCTATTCTTTGACCCAAAATGCCTACAAGTGCCTTGATCCATCTACCAACAAAATGTATCACTCCAGGAATGTTTTGTTTTATGAAAACCGAACTGGTCTCTCTGAAAAAACAGCATCATCATTGTCCTCCGCAAGTGCTTTACCCCTTCCCGGCGTGCCTCTATTCATTCAGCAGCCTCCACCAGTGACTTCAGCAGAAGCGAACACCTTCGCATCACCCGCAGGTACTGCCTCTCTCACTTCTTCTCTTCATTCCTAACATCTTAACTCTATTTTCTTAGGCCCTAACTCCCTTGCATCGCATGACATTGCGATATCATCCTCACATTCGCATGAACCCACTGATTTGAACCTTGGTCACATACCAACTACTTGTGACTCGTCTGCACAACAACCTAAGCAAACCCATTGGATGACAACTCAGTCGATGAATAACATCCATAAACCCAAAAAACCAAATTCCACAACCAAACATCCCATTCCCAACACCATTGAACCAAATTGTGTGGGACAAGCTCTTCTTGAACCACACTAGAGAACAACCATGTCAGAAGAACTCACTGCCCTTATGCGCCATGGCACATGGGAACTGGTCCCTCCCCCACCTAATTGTCAACCCATAGGGTGCAAATGGATATTCCGGGTCAAGCGAAAACCTAATGGGTCTATAGATCGTTTTAAAGAACAACTTGTTTCCAAAGGCTACAATCAACATCCTAGGTTGGATACAAGGAAACCTTTAGCCCCGTTGTGAAGCCTAAAACAATTCAAACCGTTCTAACAATTGCTGTAATGCAGGGATGGCCCTTAAGACAACTTGATGTTAACAATGCCTTTTTGCATGGCTAATTAGTTGAAACAGTTTATATGGCCCAACCCCCGAGATTCAAAGATGCATTGACACCTAATTATGTTTGCAGGTTAAATAAGGCAATTTATGGCCTAAAACAGGCTCCTAGAGCCTGGCACTTGACACTGAAAATGGCTATCGTGTGTCTCGAGTTTTAGAATTCAAAGGCAAACTCATCCTTGTTTATCTACCAACAAAACTCTTTTCTGTGCTATTTATTGGTATATGTGGATGATTTGGTCATCACTGGCAGCAATCCGATTTTTTTTTATCTCATATCATTAAACAACTTGGAATTCAATTCTCCATAAAAAACATAGGCCAGCTTCATTTCTTCTTGGGCATGGAAGTCATTCCAACAACATTCGATCTCTTCCTATCCCAGCACAAATACATTCGGGACCTTCTTTCAAAAACAAATATGATGGGTGCAAAAGAAGTATCTACCCTGATGTCTACAAGTAGGGCTCTGAAGCTGGTTGATGGAACAACATCATTTGATAGTACCGATTTTTGAAGTGTTATTGGAGGCCTTCAATGTTTATCCCTCACACACACAGACATTTGTTTCTCAGTAAATAAATTGTCAAAATTTAAGCATAAACCCACTGTAACTCACTAGGCGGCAGCAAAGCGACTTCTGCAATACTTGAAACAAACCATTTTCCATGGCATTCATATTAAAAAAAAAAAAAAATTCCAACTTTGCTATTACCATATATTTCGACGCTGAATGGGCAGACAACTTTGATGATCGTACATCCACATCAGCATACATAAGTTTCCTTGGTTCTAATCCCATTTCATGGAGTTCAAAAAGACAGAAAGCTGTTGCAAGATCATCAACCGAGGTTGAGTATAAATCGCTTGCCAATGCTGCCTCTGAAACCGTGTGGCTGCTATCATTATTCAAAGAACTAGAGCTATCAATAAAACATACACCAACATTGTTATGTGACAATCTGGGTACGACGCATCTTAGTTTCAATCCTATTCAGCACTCTCGGATGAAACACATACAGATTGATCTACATTTTGTTCGTGATATGGTTCAAAACAAAATTCTCAATGTTCAACATGTCAACACTCAAGATCAGCTAGCAGATTTAATGACCAAGCCATTATCACGACAATGCATGGAGACTCTAAAAATAAAGATTGGCTTAGCCGATGGCTACTCCATCTTGCGAGGGCGTATAAGGAAAGACTCCTCAAATCAAGCTCCCAATCACAAGTCCTGATTTATAGGCTGACATTATGTTTGTAATAAATGTCAAATATTTTGTGCTGTAAATGTGTGGCTTGATTTTAAGTTCTCTTGCCTAGAATGGAGTTTGTATACGTGTATATATGCTAATACAATAAAGTGAAAAAGTGTGGAATATTTCTCCATTGACAGCAATAAGAATCTTTGTTCATATTTCTCAAAACTTCATCATACCTCAGCAACATAGTAACTAGTCTTAAAATCTTTTAGGCCTTTTTAAGTTAAATGGATTGTACCTCTCTTTTGATGATGATCAAAGTGGGAGAAGTTTTGTGGTTTTATATTTGTGGTGTTTTATATGTTAGGGGGAAATATATGTGGGGGAGAAATGCATATGGTGATATGAAAGTTCAGCTTTCTTTTTGTTTTATCTTAAATATGAACTTTCTACTATTGTTTGCATGTTGAAGCTCCAATGGAAATGAAATATCTAGTTGGATATTTTTTTATTGTGCCTTATATGCATATAGTAAGGGGGAGAAAATTTTAGTTTTATTTAACAATATGCATAAATTGAGGGGGAGCTTTGAATTATACCCTATCAAGAACACCAATGGTTTGCCATCATCAAAAAGGGGGAAATTGTTAGCCTTGGTGGCTATATAATCATGTTTAATATGTGTTGATGATATAAACATATTTGTTGTTCCAAGTGTATTCTATTTTTGCATATCATGTTTAGTTCAGGTACAAGTGACGAATACATGAAGGCATCGAATCAGAAGCAAATATCGGACTGAGTAGATGTTCGAATAGGGAAGATCAAAAGCACACTCACTCAAAAGTACTCAAGTACAACAAAAGGAAGCTAGTATGGAATTATATGTAATAGGGAGTGTTTGAGGTAGGAATTATTGTAACTCTTTCGGTTTTGTTTAATGTATGACTTCTAAGCAAGAGTTTAGCAAAATGCATGTTCATACTAGGACACATGAGTATATAGGATTTCACTAAGTCACAAACTCAATATTTATAGTTTTCAAAGATAAATCAAAGAGTTTGACAAATTAATTCAATACTCAAAATATGTTTTCATAAGGGACAATTTTTCAACATCTTGGTATTATGACCATTTACATACTTAGTCTCGGTTTTTTCAAAACAAGTTTTATATCCTAAAGCCTCAAGAAAGTCAAGTATATTTTTATAAAGGACATACTAGCATATAAGATATCAGAATGAGCTTTCAAATGTGCTTTCATAAATACGATGTCTTATATTCAAAAGAAATTTCATAAGGACAATGTTGACTTTTTTAGTTCGATCCCTGTTTTGATAATGACAAAGCACAAGAGACTTGATCATGTTCATATTTCAGCTCACACATAAGGAAAAGGGAAATGGAAGCCATAAGAGACTTAAAGATCATTTCAACTTGGCGTATTCCATGAAAATTGAAGAGCAAAGGAATGAAGACATAATTTATTTGTTTTGTAATGCATTTAGATTTGTCTATAATAATGCATGTCTTGCATGGTATGATGAGAAGCTCAAATGACCATAGATAGACCCTAGGATGCCTATCCTTTCACGCAAAACCTTTTTCATAAAAACTTAAATCAGACAAAAAAGTTTTTAAAGTCAAAAAATGGGCTAAAACTAAAATTCTCAAGGTGTCCAGTTGACCAACCTTAGTTAAGCCTGAATGCTCCAGTCTATTGGACTTAATACGTCAAGTTTACATAGGCATCAGTTGACCGACCTCCTTATGTGTTAAAAGCTCCAGTCGATCAGCCTTAATATTTGGGCAAATTTATATAGCCCCGCCCGACCAGCCATTGTATACTTAAGAAAGCCTAGTTGACCGACCTTAGCAATTGGCCAACTATATAGCCCCAGCTGACCGAGCATTGTAGCACATTAAAGCCCCATTCGACCGGCCGTCAAAGGCCTAGTCGACCGGATCTTGGCCCAGTTTGTTGTTTATTGGTGATTTGAAAATCGCCTAAAGGCCAGCCGATTGACGGTGTCCCTAGTTGACCGAACCTCTCGGGTTGCCCAATTTTTCAACGCAAAAACATCATTAATTTTGAAATAAAAAAATTAATTAATGCCTAATAGGTCCCTAACAGTCATATTTTGGAGAAGTCTCTTTCTTAAGCTTTTGAATATATTGAAAATTCTCTCAAATATTTTGTGTTTTATTTTGCTCTCTTTCACTCATTCTTTTGAAAAATCCTCTTTGAAAGAGAGCATTTATTTTGGGGCATTTATTTCTTCATCCATAGCATTTACTCTAATTTAATTCTTCATTTTTAAAATCATTTTTAGAGAGTAAAGCTACCGTTTCTCCACATATTTTCTTGATAAATATTTTTGGAGAAACCATTTATAGCTTGTGATTCCTTGAGCATCATTCATTGCAAGATTCAAAAAGCTCATTCAAACTTTTATTGCAAAAATTTATTTTGACCTAAACCTCAACATCTCCAACACTTATATTTTGTAAATTATTTTGTGGAGAAATTTTGAGAGTTATTCAAGAAGGCTTTGAGCATATATCTATTGATATTTTCATTGCTTGAAAAGCTTCTTTCTTTGATCTTTGCCTAGCCCTAGGTTCTCCAACATTTTTATTGAAAAAAATACTTTTGGAGAAATATTTATTAGGGTTGATTCTTTGAAGTGCTTATCATATACATTTTATTCAAAGATTGCTAAAATTATTTTGACAAAAATACATATACTCTATCACGCTTTAACTCATATCATTTGAGAGTGCATTTAGTGCTTCACATTTTACATTTCTTCTTATTTGAGAAGCAATGTATTTGTATGAAAATTTCATACTAGAAATGGTTTGGCTCCACTTGGTAAGTGAGCTAGGGAGACTTCACCCTGTAAGGAGAATTGGTTTGGCTCCACCCGATAAGTGAGTTAGGTAGACTCCACCCTATAAGGAGAACCGATTTGGCTCCACCCAGTAAGTGAGCTAGAGAGACTCAACCTTGTAAGGAGAACCGGTGTGGCTCCACCCACTAAGTGAGCTAGGGAGACCCCAACCTATAAGGAGAAACGATTTGGCTTCGCCTAGTAAGTGAGCTTGGATGACTTCGTGTGACGACCCGATTTTCTACCATTTTTTTTTAACAATAATCTATCACACATCTATCAAATATCTTTATCAAGTATCTATCAATTATCTCTGATACCATATCAACAGGATCTGACCCGAAATAGGGTATAGGGTGATCAGTCCAACTCATAAAAGTATACCAATTAGCGGAAGTCAATATATACACCATCCCAAATACAAATACTAGAGTTCTATTCATCCTTACTTATACAAATCCATATACATCCCTAAAAATCAACAAAATACTCTGGGGGTCAAAAAAAAAAAATCTCCAACTCAAAACACTTACCCTGACTACTAGGGTATTATGGTCTCCTCTCCCTCAGAGCTTTCTCTGCTTGTCTGTCTTGGTTTCCTAAAATGTTTAAATTTTGGGTGATACACCTCTCAGTAAGACGAAATAAATTATTTACAGTGTATGGAAACATGAGTTTGATTATATCATAACACATGCATTTAAAAAATTATATCAACTGGGAAAAACATACAAATTTGCACTCATAATCATATATATATATATATATATATATATATATATATATATATATATATAAACATAGTTTCATAAACTTTCTTTTCTCTGAATCATATATCAACATGTTTTCATAAGCTTTCATTTCTTATCATCATATTTCAACATGCTTTCATAAGCTTACATTTCTCATCATCGTATTTCAACATGCTTTCATAAGCTTTCATTTCTTAGAATCATATTTCAACATGATTTCATAAGCTTTCATTTCTCAGAATCATATTTCAACATGCTTTCATAAGCTTTCATTTCTCAGAATCATATTTTAGCCCATGAGTATCCACCAGCACATAGCACAACACTTCTATAACTAATGCCTGATCATTTTCATTTCATTTCTCACATTCATATTCGAGCCCATAAGTATCCACCAACATATTACACAATGCGTCTATAACTCATGGTTGTTCATCATATTATAACATACAATTATCGCGTCTATAATGAGAAACCATCCTGAGGATACTCATGCCGCATCATCATGTATTCATCCCACATGACCGGGTTGTGTGACCCATAGGTGGGACCTAACCGTGGTTGGCCTACCAGGTTAGATAAAAAATAAACGCGTTTGTAGTACGATTGGCTTACCCAATCCTAGTCCGAACCCCAGGGGGTAACACAACTCTTCATAGGCCCAATCGTATGTGTCGCCACACTCTGTACAAGACGTGTGGTTGCACTAACACATATACTAGCAACGGTTTCGTGCTCTCAATATAACTCTAGTCCATCAGGGTTCTCATTTCACATTTCTGTTTTCATATTTCATCATGTTTGAATATGCCATCATATCTGTATAATTCTCATCATATTTTTATATCACTTATATCATTTCTCAATAGGAACATAACTGTATATCATATTTCATCGTTTCTCATTGAAAACATATCTATATAACACATTTTCATCATTTCCTAGTAAAAACATATCTGTGTATCTCATTTCATCATTATTCAATAAAAACATATATCATCATTTCTATAAAAACATTTCTATATTTTTCATATCTTCATATCCGTATCGAACATATCAATATATCTCATATTTTCATATCTGTATAAAACATTTGTATAACTCATATCATTACTTTTCAATGCAAATCATATTTATCAGTATATAGCACATTCTCAATATAAAATGGTTATTTCATATTTCTCATGCCACACAAAGTTTTAACTGATAATCATAATATAATAATCAGAGGGAAAATATCCATATCATAGTTTTTCAAACTACATACCATGTTCTCAATTTCACATACTTTAATCAACAGTTAATTTCCCAAAAATACCTATTATAATTTTTCCCCTTACCTGCTTATTGAGAGGATTCCTACGAAGATCCTAAACCCACGCCCGTAGCGTTTCGGAGCTCAAAACCCTGAAATCATATTTCCCCAGTTTAATCAACACAACTCCAGAATTATAATCATATTCACATTTCCTAGGCCCATACACTTTAATAACTAGTTAAACTATAAATCAACTTACCTCAACCTTGGAGTGGTGCCTGGAATGCCTAAATCAAAAATCTACTTCAATTAACCTGCAAAGGATAGCTCCTGGGACCCCGTGGTAGCGTCTGATCGTCGAATTGGGCTGAAATTGGAGTGAAATCAAAGAGAGAAGGGAGAGGGTGTCCGTAGGTTGAGAGAGAGAGAGAGGAGAGAGAGAGAGAGAGAGAGAGAGAGAGAGAGAGAGAGAGAGAGAAAGAGAGAGAGAGATTATGTTTTTTTTTAAAACCAAATAAGCTGCAATTCCCTTTTAATTCAGCACTGTCAGACAAAATCGTCAACGGTTTGGGGTTTTAAACCCTTCTATTTTTCACCATTTTACCATTACTGAGCTGCGGTTGCACAAAACCATTGATGATTTTATAGCCTCCCACCAAATTTTTGATGGTTTGATCTACACCAAAACAAATTTCCTTCTTCTCTTTTTCTTATTGATTCAATTTTTCGGGTCTCTACATTCTTCCCTTCTTACAAAAATTTTGTCCTCAAAATGTGTCATCTATCACATTTACCAACCTTAAGGAAAACACCAAAATTTTATTAATTGCCCTCACTTATGGTGGGGGAAAACCGTGATTACAAGGGAGGATCCTGGGAGATTACAACCATTCGCATAAAAAATATATATATATTCTTGCAAAACCATTTATAACCAAAACCAAAAACACTAACTATCCTACACTATACAAATTAGTAATCTTATATTATCAGTTACTTTTACTCTTACTAGCTCAACTCTGGGCTCTACTGAACAGGTGTGGATAACTCTAGCGCATCTGTTTCTCTAATTCCCATGAACTTCTTCAATTGGGTGATTATGCCAAAGTACTTTTACTTATTGGATCTTTTTCGTGCGCAGTTCTTGTTCTTTCCAATCCAAAATCTGCATTGGCACTTCTTCATATGTTAGAGTATCCTTAAGCTCCAATGCATTATAGTTGATTACATGTGAGGGATCAGGGACATACTTCCTCAACATCAGTACATGGAATACGTCATGGATTCTAGACAAAATCGGTGGTAATGCTAACCTATAGGCAATTGAACCCACTTTTTCCAATATCTCAAATGGTCCAATAAACTTAGAGTTCAACTTACCCTTTTTCCAAATCTCATAATCCCTTTCATCGATGCAACTTTCAAAAATACATAATTCCCCACATGAAACTCTAACTCTCGTCGGTGAGTATCTGCATAACTTTTTTGCTGACTTTGAGCTGCTCTGATTCTATCTCTGATGAGTCCGACTTTATCATAAGTCTGTTGTATTAACTTTGGCCCCAAAATCTGTCTTTCCTTAATTTCATCTTAATATAATGGAGATCGGCACCTCCTGCTATACAACGCTTCAGATGGTGCCATCCCAATGCTGGTCTAGTAGCCGTTATTATATGCAAATTCAACTATTGACAAAAATGTATCCAACTACCTCCAAAGTTCAGTACACAAGCTCGCAGCATATCCTCTAGTATTTGTTTGGTTCTCTCTGTCTGTCCATCGTTCTAAGGATGAAATGTTGTGCTAAATGTCAATTAAGAACCCATGGCTCCTTGTAAACTCCTCCAGAAATGAGATGTGAACCGTGGGTCTCGATCTGATACTATAGACATTGGCACGCCATGCAATCTAACTATCTCCTATATGTATGACTCTGCTAGTCTACTCATGGAGTAGTTAACTCTGATTGGAAGGAAATGGGCAGTCTTCGTTAATCGTTCAACGACTACCCAGATGGCATCCTGTCCATGCAATGCCGACGATAACCCTATGACAAAGTCCATCGAAATGTGTTCCCACTACCATTTAGGAATATGGAGTGGCTGCAATGTTCCCGCCGATCTCTGATGCTCAGCTTTCACCTGCTGCCATGTCAAACAGTGCTTTACAAATTCAATGATTTCTTTCTTCATATACTCCACCAAAAAGACTCCTTAAGATCCCTGTACATCTTAGTGCTTCCACGGTGCAATGTATAAAGGGATCGATGCGCTTCCTTCAAGATAATTCTATTAATCTCAGCATCACCCGATATGCAAAGTCTAGTACAGAACCTCAAAGCTCAATCCTTAGAGATATTAAACTCTGCTTCCTGACCATTCTGTACTTTATCCATAATCTTTAATAATTCTGCATCTTTCATTTGGGCAACATTAATTCTTTCTTGCAAATTGGGTTGAAGTACCAAATTAGTAATGAGTGCCTAGTGATTTCCCTTTACTAGCTCCACACCAAGCCTTTCCAAATCCATCCTAATCGGATGCTGAATCACCATTGCTAATACTGATAAACCCACTGATTTTCTACTCAAAGCATCAACTACCACATTAGCTTTTCCTAAGTGATAACTGATGGTGCAGTCATAATCTTTAATCAGTTCTAGCCACCTCCTCTACCTCATATTTAATTCCTTTTGTGTGGAAAAGTACTTCAGGCTTTTATGATATGTGAAGATCTCACACCTACCTCCATAAAAATAATGTCTCCAAATTTTCAACGCATAAACCACGACTGCTAACTCTAGATCATGGGTAGGGTAATTCTTTTCATATTCTTTGAACTACCGTGAAGCATATGCTACAACTCTCCCCTGCTATATTAGAACACACTCGAGCCATTTGTGTGACACATCATTGTAAATTACAAAACATTCTTCTCCTAAAGGAATTGTCAGAACCAGTGTAGTGATGAGTTGCTAAATTTAATTCTTGGAAGCTCTGTTCACACTTATCTATCCATTCAAAACTTGCATTCTTCCTAGTCAATCTTGTCAAAGGGCCTCACAGTTTAGAGAATCCTTCTACAAATTGACGATAATATCCTGCCAGTCTTAAGAAACTTCTGACTCCCTGCACATTTTTTAGTCATTCCCAGTCCACTACCACATCAATCTTGCTTGGATCCACAGAGATGCCACCCCTGGATATCACATGTCCAAGGAAAATGACTTGCTTCAACCAGAACTCACTATTGACCTTATTGGTCACGTCCGGTTTTGATTATGACAAATACTCATTGTATCTAATGAGTGTTTGAGTTTTTGTGCAGGAACCAAGAATGTTAAAATAAAGATGTGCACAAAGTCAAGTAAAGCCCGAAGACCAAAGTTTTATTCCATATTGTAATATATTTAATTGGTCTGTAATAGTAAGCAGGTACTTGGTTTGTAATAAGCTCACACACATCACATGTATGATTTACTATGTAAGCTCAAACAAACCATGAATAAGAAAGGACCTTAGAAAGACTTTAGGCTGACACTGGACTTTTTCGGTGTCTCTATTTTGGACCCAATTGACCCTAAGACACACACATGTACACATATGATTGTTAGGCACTTGATTAGGGCTTATTTGTTTCAAAATAGGACCAAAATGCACACATGATGCACTTTCGGTCGACCAGCCAAGCCAGTACATTTTGGCCTGGTCGACCGAAACCGGTCCGGGTCAACTATTGACCAAAGCCCTGGTCGACCGAGTCCTTACAGTTCATTTGACCCCGATCGACCGAACCACCTAGGAGTCAACATTTTGACCTCCCGATCGACCGACCACTTCTGTACTCCAACTACCTGGTCGATCGAAGGGTCCTCGGGAGAATTCTCAGCGGTTTGGTCGATCGAACCAGCCATTTCAAAATGGCCTGGTTGACCGAACCTCAGAAATTTGGAAAATCGCCTTACCCCGGTCGACCGACCACCCAGTTCAAAATACCCCTAGTCTACCGTACCATTTGAGTCCTGGTCGACCGAGACATTTCTGGTCTACCGGACCTCTCGGGTTGCCCTGATTTTTTTACCGCAGTTAATATTTTTAAACAAGGTTAAAATGCTTTAAACATCATTAAACTTTCTTAATAATACCCAATAGGTCCCCAACGGTCATATTTTCTCTTATGTCTATATATATGAGTTCATTTGAGAAAATTAAGGGTCATTAGTAACTTTGATTAAGGAAGAATTCTGTAAAAAATAAAAACCCTATACTAATTTTTGGGCCTCATTCACTCAAGTTTACCTTCTATTATCATCTACATCATTTGTAAGTGGATTGAGTGTGTGTTTGGTAAGGTTTGCTCTCCTTGTTTTATTTGCTTGACATAATTTTATTTGTGAGCAAAACCTTAAGGATTCTTAGGGGACTTTGTTGATAAGTCTATCCTAAGAAGACTTTGTTAAATCTTCCTAGCTTGCACCTTCATTGCAATATCCTGAGAAGATCGTATAGTATTTTGTTTGCCAAATCTTTTCAAAATCATCTTCAAATATCTAGTGTGCTTTATATTGAATAAATACATATGAAGAGATATTTGTTTGTTTGATAGTGGTCTTTGTAGCAATATTCATTCACTCATATATTATTTGCTGAATACAAAGATTACACATCTTTACAAACCAAGCATATACATCATTTAATACTTACATGCTTGAGTTATCTTGCTAATTGAAATACTAGAGACTTGACATCTTTGTGTGAACTTATTTGTTGAATATCGTGTGATACAAAGATTGCTAGTTTGCCACTCTCACGTACTCATTACACATATAGAAAATACCTTTGTGAAATGAACCATTTAGACCACATCGAGCTTACATATTGAATCACATTGTGGTGTATTTTATTGCGCGCATCTGGGTAGATATCTGCTTTACACGAAAGCACAATCACTGTACCATTTGATTGTAATACACTTTGGTTGTATTTCTAGGCACGGGCCTGAAGAGGGAGACTAGCCCAAGAATAGTCCCGGATTGGTTTAGACCCGGTTAGGAAAGCTAGGTGCGTCATCCTATTAAGGCGTTTAGGTTGAGGTCAACCCCGCTAATTGACCTGGTGTAGGATGAGGTCAGCCCTATGTTAATTTGACCTGGTTGTAAAAGGTGTCGCTCCACCCTTAAGTGAGCCTTTAGTGGAATCCTTTGGCTTGCGAGCTAAAAGCGGGGATGTAGGCACAGTTGGCCGAACCCCGATAACATATTGTGTGTTTGTTTACATTTTCGCACTTTATATTTACCGCACGTGTATGTTATTATGTGAATGATGCGCTTGATTTGAATTTCCATATATTATATTTATCGGCATATTTGGAAATTGCATAAACTGACCCTAGGTTGTGTATATACTGTTGTTGGATAAAGCAACCTAGGAGAAAAAGTTTTAAACTCCAATTCACCCCCTCCCCCCTTGGGAATACACCTTTTCTAACAACTTCTTGAATTTTTCATACAACCTTCTTTCTCTCAGCACCTGTAAAAATATCCTCAAATGTTTCTCGTTCTCCATAGGACTTTTTGAATAGACTAGAATATCATCAATAAAAACTGCAACAAACTGATCCAGGTACTAATGGAAGACCCTGTTCATCAGGTCCAGGAATACGGCGAGAGCATTTGACAGTTCAAAAGGCATAACTAGGAACTCATAATGGCCATACCGAGTTCAAAATGCTGTTTTCGAAACATCCTCTACTGTGACGTTCACTTGATGGTACTTGGACCGTAGATCAATCTTGGAGAAAGTTTGTGTCCCCTAAAGCTGATCAAATAAGTCATCAATGCAAGGAAATGGGAATTTATTCTTAATGGTCACTTTATTAATTTCTCAATAGTCGATGCACATTCTCGTCAACCTATCTTTCTTTTTCACAAACAATATCGGCGCTCCCCAGGGTGACATGCTGGGCCTGATAAACCCATTGTTTAACAATTCCTGTAGCTGTTCCTTTAACTCTTTTAGTTTCACTGGTGCCATTCTATATAGCGCTCTAGAAATTGGCACCTCACAATGAGAAAGTCTCGGAAAATCCTCTGAAAACACATCAGGAAAATCCCTCACTATCGAGAAATCTTTCAACTTTAATTCCAATTCCGACACTTCTTTCACACATGCCAGGTACCTCTAACATCCCTCCAATAACAACCTTTTCACCTGAATGACTGATAATATCTGTGGTGGGGTGTGCACACATGTCCCCACAAATTTGTACTCCTACTTTACTAGAGGTTAGAATACTACCTCTTTATGATAGCAGTTAATGTTGGCATAGTGGGCAACTAGCTAGTCTATTCCCATAATTATCTCAAAACCATGCATATCTAAGGCTACCAAATTAGCTAGCAAGGACCTCCACTGAATACGGATTGGACAGTCTTTAAGTACCTTCTTACACAACACTATAGTCCTAGTTGGTGTAGCCACTGATAGACTAACATCTAGTAGCTAAGTTTCTCAATAACATATCTTGATGAATTCCTGGGCCATAAAGGAGTGAGTTGTCTCTGAATCAAATAAAATAATAGCCTTATATGACAAAATTGAAATAATACCTGTCACTACATCGCCTACCACCTTAGCGTCTCCTGGTGTCAGAGCATAGACCTACGTTGGGGTGGTATTCCTTTGCTTACCACCTCGGTGTGCCCGATTATCTCCTCGGTACAATCTAGGAGCAGGCACATTGCCCAGTGGTGCACGACAGTCTCGTGCTGTGTGTCTGAGTCGACTACATCGATAACAAATCACCTCTCTGGCCTAATAGTCTCCTGGATGACACCTGTGGTACCTAGGACAGGGAGGGTGCAATGGTCTGCCCTATACAGCTCAATCTCCCATCCCCTATCTCTGACCTCCTCTGCCACGATGCCTCCTTAAAGGCCCCTGGCTGGTACCTGCTTGAAAATCGAGAGGCGTGAGCCTCTTCCTCTAGCTCTGTGCCCCAACACCCCTTTGTAGGATGGTTTCAATCACTGTGGCCTTATCTACTAGTTCTGAAAAGGTCTGCACTTGAAATGCCACGACCAGCTGATAAATATTCTATCTTAGGCCCTCCTCAAATTTTCTTGCTTTTTTTTTTCTTGTCTAGCACCATGTATGGGGAAAATTGGGACAACTCTATAAATCTGGCTGCGTATTGTTGGATAGTCAGGTGCCCCTAGGTCAAATTCAAGAATTCCACCGCTTTTGCATTTCTAGTGGTAGCAGGGAAATACCGTTCGAAGAATGATTCTATGAAGTGGCTCCAGGTCATGGCTATAGGCACATGCCTCTACTCCTCTAGCAATCTCACTGATCTCTACCAGCGTTTAGCCTCTCATATTAACTTAAACATAGCGAATGATACTTTCTGCTCCTCAATGCATGGGAGAACCGCCAACATCTACTCAATCTCTTGGACCCAGTTCTCAACCATGAATGGATCGGCGCCTCCGGAGAATGATGAGGGTTTCATACGTGTAAACTGTTCAATCGTGCAGCCCCGTTCCCCTGAATTTTTGGTCATTTCTACCATCACTTGCTGGGTGACACTACATAGCACTACATTAGAATTTCCGCCACCCATACTGGAAGGTCTTGCCTCATCACCACCACTAGCATTCATATCGCCATCCCCAGGGTCCATCCTAAAAATGGAACAAAACGGTCTTAGAACTTTATCATCATAATACAACTAATACACTCACATGACTGAAAACTACAAAATATTCTCCTATAACCATTTATTTTAACGTCATCGTATTTCCCAATTTAAGATTCAATCTTACCACTCAGAAACAAGAACTAGCGATAGTTTACCATGGCTTTCCTGAAATCGTCACCCTAGGAAAATCACAGAAACCACCATGGAATTTCCTACCACCAACCTGTAAGATTGAACCCTAAATTTCAATTTTATCCTCCGATAATAACTAACTTATATCTCACTCTACCCATCTCCTACTCTCATCAAGATTCATTCATATACTTTGGTATTGTATTCCGCTGAAGTCTACAGAACCTAGCAACCTAGGTTCTGATACCAAACTATGATGACCCGATTTTCTATCTTTTTTTTTTTTTTCAACAATAATCTATCGTACATCTATCAAGTATCTATCAATTATCTTTGATACCATATCAACATGACTCAACCCGAAATAGGGTACTAGGTGATTAGTCCATCTTACAAAAGTATACCAAAAATCGAAAGTCAATATAAACACCATCCCAAATACAAATACCATACTTCTATGCATCCTTACATACACAAATCCATACACATCCCCAAAAGTCCAAAAAATACTCTAGGGATCATGCAAAACACATCCCTAGCTCAAAACGCTTACCCTGACTACTAAGGTACTATGGTCTCCTCTCCCTCAGAGCTCTCTCTGCTCGTCTGTCTTAATTTCCTAAAATGTTTAAATTCTAGGTGAGACACCTCTTAGTAAGATGGAATAAATTATTCACAGTGTGTGGCAACATGAGTTTGGTTATATCATAACATATTCATTTAAATAATTATATCAACTGGGAAAAACATATAGATTTGTACTCATGATCATATGTATAAAAACATAGTTTCATAAACTTTCTTTTCTTTGAATCGTATATCAACATGTTTTCATAAGCTTTCATTTCTCATCATCATATTTCAACATGCTTTTATAAGCTTTCATTTCTCAGAATCATATTTCAACACGCATTCATAAGCTTTCATTTCTTAGAATCATATTTCAACATGCTTTCATGAGCTTTCATTTCTCAGAATCATATTCTAGCCCATGAGTATCCACCAGCATATAACATGACACGCTTGTAACTCATGGCTGATAATTTTTCATTTCATTTCTCATATTCATATTCTAGCCCATGAGTATCCACCAACATATAGCATAACGTGTCTATAACTCATGATTGTTCATCATATTATAACATACAAATATCGCGTCTATAATGAGAAACCATCCTGAGGATACTCATGCCACATCGTCATGTATTCACCCCATATGATCAGGTTGTGCAACCCGTAGGCGGGATTTAACTGTGGAGTGCCAACCAGGTTAGATAAAAAATTAATGCGTCTATAATACGATTGGCCTACCCAATCCTGGTCCTGACCCCGGGGGGTAATACAACCCTTTGCGGACCCAATCGACTATCTCGCCACACTCAATACAAGACGTGTGGTTGCACTAACACATATACTAGCAACGGTACCGTGCTCTCAATATAACTCTAGTCCATCAGGGTTCTCATTTCCACATTTCTGTTTTCATATTTCATCATGTTTGAATATGTCATCATATTTGTATAATTCTCATCATATCTGTATATCACTTTTATCATCATTTCTCAATAGGAACATAATTGTATATCATATTTCATCATTTCTCATTGAAAACATATCTATATAACACATTTTCATCATTTCCCAGTAAAAGCATATTTGTGTACCTCATTTCATCATTACTAAATAAAAACATATATCATCATTTCTATAAAAAAACATTTCTATATTTTTCATATTTCATATCCATATCGAACATATCAATATATCTCATATTTTCATTTCTGTATAAAATATCTATATAACTCATATCATTACTTCTCAATGCAAATCATATTTATCAGTATATAACACATTCCCAGTATAAAACGGTTATTTCATATTTCTCAAGCCACACAAATTTTTAACTGATAATCATAATATAATAATTAGAGGGAAAATATCCATATCATAATTTTTCGAACTATATACCATGTTCTCAATTTCACATACTTTAATCAAAAGTTTATTTCCGAAAAATACTTGTTATAATTTATTCCCCTTACCTACTTATTGAGAGGATTCCTATGAAGATCCTAAACGCATGCCCATGGCGTTTCAAAGATCAAAACCTTGAAATCATATTTCCTTAGTTCAATCAACTAAACTACAGAATTATAATCATATTCACATTTCCTAGACCCACACACTCAAATAACTAGTTAAACTATAAATCAACTAATAATTCATCTCCCTTACCTCAGCTTTGGAGTGGTGCCTGGAATGCCTAAATCGAAAATCTACTCTGATTAACCTGCTAAGGGTCGCTCCTAGGACCCCATGGTAGCGTCTGATCGTCAAATTGGGCGGAAATCGGTGTGAAATTGAAGAGAGAAGGGAGTGGATGTCCGTGGGTTGAGAGAGAGAGAGAGAGAGAGAGAGAGAGAGAGAGAGAGAGAGAGAGAGAGAGAGAGAGAGAGAGAGAAAGAGAGAGATATTATGTTTTGTTTAAACCAAACAAGCTGCAGTTCCCTTTTAATTCGGCACTGCCAGAAAAAACCATCGACGGTTTCCCATCGTTGACGGTCTAGGTTTTTAACCCTTTTTTTTTTCAACGTTTTACCGTTACTGAGTCGCGGTTACACAAAACCATCGACGGTTTTCTAACCTCCCACCAAACTGTCGACCATTTGGTCTACACCAAACCAAATTTCTTTCCTTTCTTTATTTTATCATTAATTCAATTTTTTGGGTCTTTACACTCCGCCCCTATAAGGAGGATTTGTAAATGGCGTTGCTCCGCCTGGTTAAGTGAGCAAAGTAGTGGAATCCTTGGGTGGTTGGCCCAAGGTGGGGATGTAGGAAAGATTGACCGAATCTCAATGAAAATAGTGTTTGCTCTCCCTCCTTGCACTCATTAATTTCTGCACTTCATTTTCCGCACTTATATGTTTTTGTTTAATTTGTTGTGAATGTTATATATGTTTTAAATCTTGGCATACATAAATAATTGAGTGATATTGAGACTACTTAGAAAGACCGTAGGTTGTGTTATAGTGACTATGGCCTAAAATTGGACATACTTAACCTAGGAATTTTTAAATAACCAATTCACCCTCCTCTTGGGAATACACCTTTCCTTTTAGGCAAGTTTTAAATTATATTAGTGTTATAATCTTTTACAAACTTTGTCCTGGTTGGGTTTAAAACATCAGTTATGCACCTATCAAATTTCCTAAATACCTTTCGGTATTTGAGACATAACTTTTGCTAGAAAAGTTAAAAAAAGATGATCTTGGATCTATGGAAAGCTAGTAAAAAATCTCACAACTTTCATGTTGATGACTTTTTCTAGCTTGGGGTATTTCATCGACAATTTCAAGTAGAATGTTAATAGTCAACAAATTGGAACAAGTAGTCGACGAATGAGGGCAAATAGTCAACGAATTGGGTTAAATAGTCGACGATTAACATCAGGATTCAGTCCCCAACATTTATAAATAGCTAGTTTTCAATTTAAACATATAATATATCATTCCAACGATCATAAAACAACTAGTAGCCCATTTTGCCTTTAAATATAAGTCCATAGATTTGATTAAACATAATTTTGGTAGTTTTACAAGTTCTTAGTGAAAAATTTATTTTGAATACAAAACCTAGGTACTTTGCATTTTAGTTTATCATCACAAATGCTCAATTTCTCTCTTGCTCTCCAATCTTGTTTGATTCATTCCTTAAGAGAATAGTATGAGTATTGTATTGTATTTGATATCAGCTCAATTAAAGGAGCATTGTTTTGTAATCCATCATCTTGCTGTAAAAGGTTCTTTGTGAACCAAATTGGTGAAGGTTCTTGGTGAACTGATTTGCAAGGCTTCTTGGTGAGCCTTACGGCTCTTGGTGAGCGCTGAGATTTGTTCCTGTGTGAAGGCTCTTGGTGAGCGTTGAGGGATTTATTCTTTTATTGTAAGGCTTCTCTGCTGGTAAAGGAGTTTATAGTGAATTGTGGAATCCTTGAGTTGGTCTCAAGGTGTGGAGATAGGCTTGGTGTCGAACCACGTTAAAACACCGTTGTTAAGCTTGTCTACCCTATACTCTTTATTTTGTGTCTTGTGCATGATTTACATTTGATATATTGTTATATAATTACTTGCATCATGCCAAGAATTTTATTTTGTAGAGAAAATAAAAAATACACGAAAGAGTCCATTCACCCCCCTCTAGAACCTACCTTGTATTACTGAATTTGTGCCTTGAGAAAGTAATCGTTTGTTGCTAAAATTCAAAACTGAATATTAAAATAACCAAAGTCTAAATTTGATTTGTATTTTCAGTATTCATTTATATATAACTAGGATTGTCGCTTGGTATAGTACATTTGCTGATTAGATTATCGTGATTGATATTAGAGTGTGGTTGTGGTTGGTTTAAATTAAAAGCATTAAAATAAGCTGAAATTCTGCTAAATAATTTTTAAATACCCAATTCACCCATCTTGGGATTACATCTTTAGTTTCAAAGCTTGCTCTTGTCTAGGCTCAACTCATTTACAAGCCAAATCTAAAAATTAGGTTTGAAAATCGTTGATTTAGATAATAAATTAACCACTACCAAGCCAAACACTCCAACTGCTCAGAAGAGGTTTCGTTCATTTGCGAATATATACTTTGGTGGCTGCTTGATTGATTGAAGAGACCAATTATGGTGGACATGACATACAAATCTAATGGAGCGAGAGAGTAAAATGCAAGAGAGGATGGAAATAATGGAGGAGGCGAGTGGGGATTTCAAAAGTTTGAAACTTTCTTTAATTTTAGGAATTAAGGTTTCATCTTAAAAAAAATATAGTCAAAATCGTCCAACATTTTTTTCCACGTGACTAAAATTGATTAGGCTTCTAAAAATTGATAAGGTTTTAAATTGCGTAACTTAATAATTTTTTCAAAATTTTTAGAAGACTTGGGCAAAATTTTAATCTAATATGAAAAAAACATTAAAAAAATTGAATTTTAAAAATTAAGATTTACACAATTTCTTTCTCAAATTTTTCTTGTTCGCAAATCCCTCTTTAACTATCGACGATTTCAGATAGAATGCAAGGATTTCTTCTCGACTTCAAACCGTTGACAGTTTAGCCTAAACCATCAATGATTTCATTCGACGCACGTTACAATTTTTGAATTTGGAGATCAGTAGGTTGGGGGAATCGGAGGATTTTCCTCCGAGGATTACTACATGGATGGTTTAGATAGGATCTAAGGTTCTTGTACGCACAAGGTTGTATATAATCATACTTTGTAACCCTAATTGTAAGCTTGACATTGTTCATTATGTAAAATTCAGTTGCTACTCTCATGGACGTAGGCACATTGTCGAACCACGTAAACCTTGTGTCATGTGTGTTTTTATTGCTTTCATTTTATGCTTTGTGGTTGACTATTTATTTCATATAGTTCATCATTCAATGATTGTACTACTTGTTTTTTAATTGATTCATGAGTTTGTGTGAGGGCTTCCATTGTGCACATTCGTGAACAACAATTGTTATTAGAGTTGTTGGTTCACAATGGCTGGGGTCTCTTCATTGAAGTTAGATGTTAACAAGTTCGATAGAACGGGAACTTCGTACTTTGGCAGAGGAGGGTAAAGGAATTGCTAGTGCAATAACGTATGGTGAAGGCTCAATACGGGAAGAAGCTGAAAAGCATTGACGACGCAAGTTGGAAGGAGCTTGAAGCAAAATAGGTGTCTACTATTAGGTTATGTCTTGCCGATGGTGTGCTGTATCACATCATGGATGAGCAATCGCTGGTGTCACGACGTCCCGGGAGCGAGTGGTGCAACGAGGTGGGTGAAATAAAAAGTGGTTTTAATTTTCATGAAAAATGGATGTTGGAGTTGCCACTAACCTTTTGGAGTGCGGTTAGAACACATGATTACTACCTAATTAGTGGTAGAATCGATCTACGTATACTAGAGTAGGGATCGAGAGTTTGGTTATGTGAGGAGAAGGTACAAGCACCCCCTATATGCCCATTCTACAAACGGTACCTAATTAATTAGAAAATTATCCCCAAATTTAATTTAACAATCTTTTTATTTTACTTCCTTAGAAAAATTACACAAACACTAATACACATGCAAATAATAAGCCATACAAATACTATATACTTAATATAAGTATTCCCTCATAACTGAGGCATATAATACTCTGAAGAGCCCATGCATCCTTTTGAAATCATAGGGGAAAAAACCGAGAAAATATGTTATTAATGTTGACCTTATAGGTCATATCCCGTTTTGATCATGATAAATACTCTAATATTTAATGTCTGTCAAGTTTGTGTGCAGGTTCATATTGATGAAATCACACAGTGGCATGTGAAAACTTGAAGACTAAAGACCCATAATGTTGACTAAAGATCCAGAATGTTTACTTATATTGTAATTTATATTATGCCTTATTCGGGTCTATAATAATAATCATCTAAGGTCTGTAATAATTTGCATATTATGCATGTAGGAACTGATAAGCTCAAGACCTTAGAAAAACCTTAGGGATTGTGAGAGGTCTGGCGACCAAACCCATGGTGTAAACACCTCGGGTGCCCAAACCATGGACTGGTCAACATGTTGACCTAAGTTCGGCAAACCGAACTAAAATATACATACCGTCCACGGTCGACTGAACCGCTGATCTGACCTTTCCCCACCAACTCAGTAGCCCGAACTTCACGTTCAAAATGACCTCAGGTAGCCAAACACATGAGTTCGGTTAACCGAACTCTAGACCAGGTAACCGAAACATGGACATAATGGAAATCGCCTCGGTTTCGAAGACTGAAGCCTTTCTCAGGCGATTGACCTTCAAAAAGTAACTTTTTCTACTGAGTCTATTTGGGCAACCGAACCGTGGTTCAGCCACCTGAAAACTCTCGGGTTGTTTTATTATTATCGTGGTTAAGCACAGTTAAATGGGGTTAATATTTCTTAATGGTTTTAAAACAATATCAATAATTCCCCCCCATGTCTTTAACAGTTATAATTTGCCCTACTTCTATAAATAGGGACTCATTTGTGAAGATTAAAGAGAGATTAGTAAGATCATTAGTGAAAAATGCTCTCAAACTCAAATAGCCTATTTTGCCTATACTACTTCAAATACTCTCATACACTCCTTCCTTTGATCAGTCCTAGTATTGTGAGAGTTTCTATTGTGCTATTGCTTGATTGTAGATTGCTTAATACTCTCATTAGATTGCTTGTTGATTGTTATTGATTTTAGAGAGTTAAGCAAGAGTTTTCCCACAGATTTAACTTAATAAATCTAGTGTTGGGAAAACTCATTAGCTTAAGAATCTTAACATTGTTATTGCAAGATTCCTTAAGTAATAATTTTTGTGTACAAAATATTTTACAAATCTTGATTTCAAACAACTCTTGTGCTTGATACAATTTAAGAAAATATTTTTGAGTTCATTTGAATATTATTGTTAGCATCTTTGAAACACTAATATGATATTGAGATTTTTTCATGCCCCAAACCTGCAGGTGGGTCCCAGGTGTGTTAAGTAACCTAACCTGTCTCTGTATCAATTTAAACATACATGATACAATACAAATAAGAGGATCTGACCCTGTGGGCTACACGGTTGCCCTATATACATACTTATACCAATCCATACTCATCAGATACGCAGCGGAATACAGTCTTTTATACATAAACGAGATCATACCAGAGTCTATACAAACTAGGACATACATTCCCACAATTACAACACGTACCCTAGGTGTCTACAAACTATCCTGACAACCTGGATACCAAAACTCGTACCTAAAAGGTACTAGTAGTAGCTACGACACCCCTTGCTTTCGGACGCTAGGATGCTACTTACCGCAACCTCAAGGACCTGAAAAACATTGTACAAACATTCGGGGTGAGACACCTCTCAGTAAGGAAGAAAACAGTTTATATCAGTGTGTGACATACCAGTTTCATTTTACATACTTCATAACACTATACATACGATGCAGTTTGAAACAATTCGTACAATTTCATACAATTCCATATAGTTCCATTATTTTCAGAAAACCATTCCAATTCATATGATACCAAAACATACATACATACATACATACATACATACGGTCAGTGTCGTCACACTAGTTTGCAACTACACAAGGTCACCTCGTCTCACAGCGATTACATTGCTACATACGCAACTACGCTGCGACAATCAATGCCCAATAGTGATTACATTGCTCCATACGCAACTACACAAGGTCACCTAGTCTCACATCGATTACTTTGCTACACACGCAACTACAATGCGACAACTCAGGCCCAATAGTGATTACATTGCTCTATACGCAACTACACAAGGTCACCTAGTCTCACAGCGATTACATTACTACACACACAACTACGAAGTGATGACTCAGGCCCACAGTGATTACATTGCCACATACACAACTACACAAGGTCACCCAGTCTCACCACGATTACATTGCCATATGAACAACTACGCTGCGATGACCTAGGCCCACAGTGATTACATTGCTACATATGGTGTAGAACACACCCTTCGATGACCAACTGGATCACACTGGTGATATTTCACACCTCGTATATAGAGCCGGCCACTCTCGCCCACGGTAGTTAACCAATACATGGCTGTTTTACAAATCCCTGGAATCATTTTTGGAACTCACGTTCCTATACATTTCAGCGTACGGTAATTAGCCATCACATAATTGTTTTACAAATACTTTGAACAAATACATACAACCATACATACCACACCTATTTGGTTTACAGCAAATCATATCATTTATAATTTCTAATATACAGTTTATGCAAATATGGATTACGGTCACCTCAATAATACAGTTTCAATGTAACAAATAGTTTTTCAATCAAAGTAGATATGATACCCAAAATCCCCAATTTTCCCTAAAACTGTAATCCGAAAATCCCGTATTTTTACGTGATAGATTTCCCCAAATAAGCAGTCAAAACATACATACAATCGTAGCCTACAAGCTTACCGATCCCGATTTCAAAAATGAACTGATATAAACAGAATCCCTTTACCTTAACCCGAAATCCAATTACAAACTCTACGGTCCTCAAAACTACAAACCAAAACTTCGAAACCTACAAACTATAGTATTGTACATGCTTACAATCCGTACTACTACACATATATTGAATTAGAAATGAAAATAGAGTCTTACCTCGATGTTAGCCCTAAACCCGAAAACGCTCGAAACGTGATTCTGATCCATAGAAGTTGTAGAGAATCCTTTCACGATCCTTGTGGTAACTTCTGTTTCCCGATTCTAGCAACAATCGGCGAAGAAATTTAGAGAAAAGGAGTAGGGAGAGGTTTAGAGAGAGAGAGAGAGAGAGAGATATATATATATATATATATATAATTGAGATTTCTTAATGGTGAAGTAATGAGAATTTCCTTTTATAGCCCTTTGACCCGGCCAATTTCGTTGACGAAATGGTACCTTCGTCGATAAGGTCTTCAGAAATTTCGTCGATAAGACAACGATTTCATCGACAAATCCTGATATTTTCAACTTTCCAGACCTCTCGGCTTTTTCTCATCGACGAACCTCTGAATTTCATTGACGAGAAGTCTTCTACCTTCGTTGACAAATTATGGCCTCGTCTACGAAGTCTGTGCAAATTCCATTTTTACCCCTCTTTTACATACTTAACCCCTATATCATGGTTCGGGTTCTTTCAGATTTGATATATTTTGCTTTCAAAGATTGGCTTGTTTGAACACTCTCGTGCATACTTGAGATTATCATTGTATTGAGTATAGATTGCACATACACCACTGAACTTATCGTTCTTACATGTTTGGTGTGCATTGATTATACTGTGTGTATTGTAGTACATATCTGCTTGTGTAAGAAGCATTTGTCTGTACGAAAATTTTCATATTCGTTGTATTCCAGGCGTGGGCCTAAAGAGGGAGACTAGCCCTGTTGAATAGTCCTGGATTGGTTTAGACTAGCTTAGGAAAGTTAGGTGCACCATACTGATAAGGTGTATGTTGAGGTCAGCCATGTGAATTGACCTGGTTGTAACTGGTGCTGCTCCACCCATTAAGTGAACATTAGTGGAATCTTCGGGCTTGGGAGGTAGAGGCAAGGACGTAAGCACAGTTGGCGGAACACCGATAACATATCATGTGTGCATTTTATTTTTCCATAATTGATCTACCGCATGTGTATGTTATATTATGAATGCTGTGAATGATTTAATTTCTACACATTTTATTTATCTACGCATTTGGAACTGTATAGACAAACTCTGGGTTCTGAATATACTCTTGTCAGATTAGTTGAATCTCGGAAGAATTTTTAAAATTCTAATTCACCCCCCCTTTTGGGGATACATCAAAGCTAACAATTAAAATAACTCTCAGATTTACTTCAAAATTTTATGGAATTTTCTAAATATTTTATGATATTTCTAAAATTTCTGGAAGGTTTCAATACGTGATAATAGGATAACAAACTAAAATATTAAACTACCACAATACATAATACTGAATATAAATATATAGCATAAATTAGCATACTACAATACCAAAATACTCATAATAATAATAAGAATACATATCTACTAAAATATTACAAATACTAAAATAAGTAATAAAATACCATAATACTATATATATATCAAGATATTAAAGATTGTATAATGAGTAATACAAGATATAATAATAATAATAATAATAATAATAATAATATGCCGAGTATGCTCTGTTTGGAGAAGTAGCACCATCTCAGCAAGGCATTGGGGACCAAAAACCAACAAAGCCACGACTCCAATAACCAAAGCTTCAGGAGCACCAACTCCAAATAGGGAAGCATAAACATCCTTACCTTTATATCTTCCCTTCTTTTCAATTCGCACGGATTTTTGTCTAATTGTGATACCCAGATGCCTCAGACCACTCCATGACGAAAAAATTACTGAGACCCAACTGAGGAACCAATGTGCAGAGATGGAAATTTGGGGTTCTGGGTTTCAAAACTACAACAGCAGACGGAGGACAGGGGCTCGACTTTGTGTACAAGGACGAACACAAACAAGGATTTGGGAGAGTACAACAAGTCGAGGTCATGACACAAATCATTTGTAGATAGTTTTTTTACCCTTCTCAGTTCTCACCACTCACCCCGCTTTCTTCATACGGCCCTTCCAGTTCATAGAGTGCGTGAGTACAGCAGTGTAGGTGCTGTGCGTGGGCGAGTGCGTGTTAACAGTGTGTAAAGTGTGTGTTAACAGTGTGTGTGTAGTGCGTGAGATGGTGGTGCGTGAGTTAGTGTGTGTTAACAGTGTGTAAAGTGTGCGTACACTTTGTGTGTGTGAGTGTGTAGGAGTGCCTGCTGTTTTTGTCCCACATTGGTAAAATACTTTCATATTAGTATAAAAGGTTGTTTTAAAATTTTTATATTATTTGTCCTACATTAGAGAGAAGTGTTTTTTAGACTTGAGGTTGAAGTAATATAAAGAGCTCAATTCTTCATTTGTAAAACACACCTCAAAGTTGTACTTTATCAAGAAGTAGTGGATTGAACATCGTCGCCCGAGGACGTAGGTAATTCTATACCGAATATCGTAAATTTCTTGTCTTGTTCTTTTTATTGTTTTATTATTAGTTTCTGCATTACTTTAATTATCTTATATATTCAATAGCAATAGTTATAGGATTGATGTTTGACACAAGTGGGGTGCCCGGCACAACAATTGGTATTAGAGTTAGGTTAAATAGTGTTGATACGGAGGTGTTCCTCTGTTAGGATCCTTGATTCCACATTTGATGCTTAAAAAAGACCTTGTCTAAATGAGTGCTCAACTCTCAAAGAAAATCAATCAAGCAATAGAACAAATGAGAGTTCTAGCTAAACAGGTTAAGCACAATAGCCTTAGAAATACTCACACTACTTAGAGAAATCAAGAATAAGGAGTATATGAGTGTTTGGAAGTATTATTTGGCTAATAAAGGATTTTGGATGCTGAGAGAATTTTTGCTTAATCAAGTTTTCCAATCCCTGGTAATTATGATAAATGAATAAGTATATATAGGTAAGGAGAAATTTTTGACCGTTGGGGACACAATAGGCATAATTAAATTTGTTTAAAAGACCATTAAGAATATTAACCCATTTTACCCCATTTAAAAATTCAGTAAAAAATATTTTAACCCGCGAAGTTCGGGTGCCTGAATAAACACAATCAAAAATTCAACTTTTAGAGGTTTGGATGCCTGAAGGGTGAGACGGTCAGCCAAAACAAACTCAGTAGCATTTGTTCGATAATTTGGGCGCCTGGCTCACAATTTAATTAACTGAACTAGGCAATTCAGTCGCCTGAACCCAATTTGAACATAGTTATTTGGTCATTCGAGTAGTTGAAAAGTGCTCTAACAAAAGCTCGGGTGCCCGGGGAAGATACGTTCAACTTTGGTTCGGGTGCCCGAACCCTTAAGTTAACATGTTGACCAGTTCAGTTGGCCGAGCCATTTTACAAAGCCTAGGTTCGGTCACCCGAACCCTCTCAAATTTTGCATTTAAGTTCATTTCATCCTTAATTGAATTCCCCTGATTATGATAAGTGATGTTGGGGACATGTGTTTTTAGTGTAGATACCTAAAGTCCAACTATGGTCAATTTGAGCATACTGACCTACCATGCGTGATGCAAATTATTACAAGCCATAGGAGTGCACAATCCATAATTAAATTTACATCCTAGAATGAAGAAATAAACAAATGAATACAAAATACAACACATAGATTTTCATTCTTCAACACGAACACCGCACGCCATCATGATATGACTTTTAGTCCGAAAGTGCGCATAAGGTGAACCGGCATGCAATTCTCAGTACAACCATTAGTACCAAGAGTATTTGTCATAATCAAAACTGAGTGTGACCTATTAGGTTAACAAAACGATTTAGTGGAATCCTTGAGTGGGTTGCTCAACGCAAGCACGTAGGTCGGGTTAGCTGAACCTCGTAAAATCGTGTTTGCTTTCTCTCTTCTCTTAAATTTTTAATTTTCGCTTGCATTTCATTATTAGTTTTGCATGTTTGTATGTTGATTAATATTACATGCACTTGATAATTAATTGAGTATAATTGAATTTATTGAGATAATAATTTGAATTAATTTCAAGCCCTTGTAATTATTTTGTTAAATATTGAAATAGGGATTAAGTGGTAAAATAAACTTAAATATTTTTCAAATACCCAATTCACGCCCTTCTCTTAGGATAACATCATAATTCACATTTGGTATCAGAGCGAGGTTACATAGACTTAACCGTCATTTTTGTAAACAGATCACATAACACACATCGGTGTAACTCCATTCGGTGAGGGACACTCGTCCACAAGACCACGTATTTTCTGTGGTGTAAATTACACCTACTGGAAAAGAAGAATAAGTATATATCTTTTAAATGTGGATTGGAAAGTGTGGAAAATTGTTTCCAAGGGAAACCATGTCTAGTTGATAATGTAAATGTACCCAAGACTGAAGATGAGTATACTGAAGAAGATTTGAAATCTGTGCAAATAAATGCTACTGCAATGAACTTGTTATTATGTGCATTGGATGTAAATGAGTTTAATAGGGTGATGACCTGTAACACTGCTAAAGAGATTTGGAAAAAATTAGAAGTTACATATGAAGGTACTAAGAAAGTAAAACATAGTAGGATAGACATGCTTACTAGTGAATATGAGGCATTTAAAATTACTACTGATGAATCTATTCAATCTATGTACACTAGATTCACACACATCACGAATTTTTTAAATGCTCTTGGTAAATCTTACCCTACTTATGAGTTGATTAGGAAAATACTCAGGGGACTACCGCCAGTTTGGGAAGCAAAGGCTACTGCAATAGCTGAAGGAAGGAATCTGAAGGAGATGTCAGTAGATAAACTGATTGGATCGCTCATCACTTATGAGCTAGTGATAAATGAGAGGAAAAATGAGCAAAATAAAGCAAATAAAGTTACAGCACTTAAGGCATCATCTAACAACTGCAATGAAGGAAGTGATTCAGAAATGTATGATAACATGGCTCTCTTCGCTAAGAAATTTGGAAAGTTCATGAGAAAGAACAAGAAATACACTGGAAAATTCAAGGGCTCAACAACAGAAAATGGAGAGACAAATAAAAAGAAGCAAATGGAGGATCTTCCTATGTGCTATAACTATAGAGAAGTTGGGCATATCAAGCTAGACTGCCTCTAGCTGAAGAAAGCGTCTAAGAAGAAGAAGAAGGCACTAAAGGTTGGTTGGGATACTCACAATACCAGTAGATCAGAATCTAAATCCAGTGATGACGAGATTACAAATCTGTGTTTGATGGCTCACGAAGACCATGAGGTACAATATTTTTGTTCTGCTTCATGTTATTATTCCATCAATTCAGAAAATAAAAATGGCATGCTCTCTTATGATGAAATATAACAGGAATATTTATATGCACTTAAAATGCTTGAGAAAAGAATAAGAAAAAATTTGTTTTCAAGTTAAAATTGAAGGAACTTTCAAAGTCAGTAGAAAGTCAAAATGAATCTTATGCATCCTTAATGAGAGGCAAGGATTTGAAAATTGAGGAGTTAGAAAAGAATTTGAAAGATAAATCTAAGATTATTTGTAAATTTACAAAAGGTCAAACTAATTTTGAAAAACTCCTTGGAGCTCAAAGAAATACCCTAGATAAAGAAGGACTTGGTTTTAATGAAAAACAAAATTTGAAACAAAAACATCTTTACATGGGTTATTTTGTAAAAGAATCTAAAACTTATGTTCCAGCAAAAGATTCTTATATATATATACCAAATGCTTTAAATGTAAAAGGATGGGTCATAAAAAATTTGATTATCCTTTTAAGAACAGAGATGTTAAGATGAAAAAGGTATGGAGAGTTAAAGGAGAGTCAAGCACTAACCCCTGTGGACCCAAGAAAATCTAGGTATCAAAAGTTGTTATTTGATTATGTCTTGCAGATGTGCTTGAGACTGTCCACTTCGAAAGATAGATAGAATATGGACAGCGGATGTTCACATCATATGACTGGGGATAAAGCTAAATTCGCATCCATCACACTAAAGGATGGAGGATTTGTCACTTTTGGGAACAATGCAAAAGGAAGGATCCTAGGTGTAGGTAAAGTTGGTAACGATTCATTACTTATTATAGATGATGTTTTACTAGTTGATGGTTTAAAACATAACTTATTAAGTATAAGCCAAATGTGCGATAAAGGTTATAAAGTATCTTTTGAACATGACAAGTGCATTGTTGAACATAAAACTTATAACAAAATTCTATTCACTACTGAGCGTCATGAAAATGTATATACCACTAGCTTTGACAATCTTTCTTCTCAACACGTAGCTTGTTTTTCTACTATGAATGAGATTAGTTGGATTTGGTATAGGAGGCTAGGACATGCAAACATGGACTTAATATCTAAACTAGTTAAGGAAGCCTTAGTTAAGGGATTGCCTAAGACAAAATTCATGAAGGACAAAATCTGTGATGCATGTTAACAGGGAATAAGAAGAAGAAAGTAATCTCTACTACTAGACCACTTCAAATGTTATACTTAGATTTATTTGGTCCAAACCCAATTCAGAGTTTAGGAGGAAAATCATACGCATTTGTTATAGTTGATGATTATTCTAGATATACATGGGTGCTAATTGTAAGTCACAAAGATGAAGCGTGTGAACAATTCATTAAATTATGTAAGAAAATTCAAAATGCAAAAGGATATACAATCAAAAATATCCAGAGTGATAGGGGTAAAAAATTTAAAAATCAAGATATGGAAGAATGTTGTGATTTATTAGGAATATCTCATAACTTTTCAGCTTCTAGAACACCTCAATAGAATGGCGTAGTTGAAAGAATGAATAATTCTATACAAGAAATGGCCAGAACTATGCTTAATGAACATAAGTTACCTAAGTACTTCTAAGCTAAGGCAGTGAATACGACTTGCTATGTTCGAAATAAAATTTTGATTAGACCATCTCTAAATAAGAATCTATATGAATTATGGAATGGCCATAGACCAAACATCTCATATTTTCATGTCTTTCATTGTAAATGTTTTGTACTTAGAGACAATGAACACTTAGGAAAGTTTGATGTGAAATCAGATGAAGGTATTTTTCTAGGATATGCCTTAGATAGTAAAGCCTACAAGGTATATAATAAATGAACATTAATAGTTGTAGAATCCATTCACATTGTATTTGACGAATCCAATCCATTTACTCAAAAGACGAATGAAGATGAAATTGAGATAAATAAAGATTTTGAAAAACTATCTACTGAAAATGATTCGGATAAGAGAAATGAAATTAAGGAACCATCTGCTGAAAATAATCAATTTAAAAATGAAGTTAATGAACTACCTAAAGAATGGAAGTACATAAAGAATCATCCCATCGATCAAATAATAGGTGAACCATCCCATGGAGTAGCCACACGATCTTCACTTAGAAATATGATAAGTCATTGTGTATTTCTATCTCAAGAAGAACCTAAGAATGTGAGTGAAGCAATTGAGGACGAATCATGGGTGATGTCCATGCAAGAAGAGTTAAACCGGTTTGAGAGAAATAAAGTATAGACATTAGTTCCAAGGCCTGAGGATAAGACAGTTATTGGAACAAAATGGATATATAAGAATAAGAAAGATGAACATGATATAGTTGTTAGAAAAAAGGCAAGACTAGTAGCTTAGGGATATAACCAGGAAGAAGGAATAGAATTTGAGGAAACCTTTGTACTTGTAGCTAGAATGGAAGTCATTTGCATGTTGTTAGCTTATGTTGCTTTTAAGGATTTCAAACTATATCAAATGGATGTCAAAAGAGCATTTTTAAATGGTTACATAAGTGAAGATGTATATGTAGAACAACCCCCAAGTTTTGAAAACCATAAGTATCCAAAACATGTTTGTAGACTAACTAAAGCCTTGTACAGTTTAAAGCAAGCTCCTAGAGCTTGCTATGAAAGGCTAAGCGGTTTTCTACTAGATAATGGATTTATCAGATGAAAGATTGATACAACACTACTCATAAAATCTAAGAATGATAATATGCTCCTAGTTCAAGTATACGTAGATGACATCATTTTTGGAGCAACAAAAGAAGAATTGTGTAATGAGTTTGCAAGTACTATGTAAAATGAATTTGAGATGAGCATGATGGGTGAACCAAATTTCTTCCTAGGACTTCAAATTAAACAAGAAAAATATGGAATTTTTATAAATCAATCGAAGTACATTGGAGACTTACTCAAAAGGTTTAATATGGAAGATGGAAAAATTCTAGGAACACATCTGAACTCTTCTTTGAAATTAGACAAAGACAAACAAGGTTTACCAGTAGATGTCAAGCACTATCGTGGGATGATTGGTAGCTTACTATATCTAACTGCCAACAGGCCTGATATAATATTTAGTGTATGTTTGTGCACAAGATTTCAGACTGCATCTAAAGAGTCACATTTATTAACTATCAAACAAATACTTAGATATCTGATAGGAACCGTGGAACTTGGATTATGGTATCCTAAGTATACATCCTTTAAGATTGTTAGCTATTTAGAGGTTGATTTTGCTGGAAGTAAAGTAAATAGAAAAAGTACTAGCAGCACATGTCATTTCCTAGGACATTCGTTAGTCTCTTGGTTTTCAAAGAAGCAAAATTAAGTTGCTCTGTCCACAGCCGAGGCTGAATACGTAGTGGCTAGAAGTTGTTGTACTCAAACGCTATACATGAAGCAACAACTTATGGATTTTGGATTAAGCTATGATACAGTTCCTATAAGGTGTGACAATATCAGTGCAATAAACATCTCAAAGAACCCTATATCACATTCACGAACTAAACACATAGAAATTAGACATCATTTTCTTCGTGATCATGTGCAAAAAGGAGATGTGACACTTGAAATTGCATACACAGATGAACAATGGGCAGACATATTCATGAAACCACTTGTGGAGGATAGGTTTATCAAAATTAGACATGAATTAGGTTTGATGCATAGTCGATAAGTTGCCTAAAATTATATTAGATTACATAATTCAGGGGGAGCAACATCAATTAATATTCACAATTGATTAGAAATTTCAAATTTGGCTCATTTGTTCAGATTTGGTATTAAACTCATAGCATGATGATTGCATGTTAAATGACACATGTTGATCCTCACATAAAATTTTGAACTTTAATGACTGCTTTGCTTATCCATGTCTATGTAAATTGACACACAGTGTATGTTCACATTGAAATTTAATTCAACAACACAACTTTGCATTAGCAAGGGGGAGAAGTACATTGAATAACATAGGGAGACATATTTCACAATACAATTTTGAAATATAAAGGTTACATATTTTCTTAAAAGATGAGATATAATTATGCCAGAACATTTTTGTTATATACCTTTTTGTTAATGTCAAAAGGGGGAGAAGAATATAAGATTATAGCAAAAATAGTTAGAAAAGTTAGAAAAATAGCTTACAAAAGTTTTTTTTAATGCAAGGGGAGAAAAGTACATAAGTACATGAGCATATTTCATATTGCTCCATTTTTTATTGTGCATTATTTGAGGGGGAGCCTTGTTAGGCGCAACCCATTTTATATTTTTCATCATGTATTTGTCATCATCAGGATGGGGGAAATTGTTGACTCTATGAGTCCAATCCTGTTTTGATAATGACAAATCACTTGGTATTTGATCTGTGCATTAAGAGTGTGAGCAAGAACATTACTTAGCATGCACGGAAGGTGATAAAGCCATGAAAGCCACGAAAGCCACGAGGATTAAAGCACATATATATAACATGACACAATTTGTGGAACTAAAAGAGTAGAAGAATGATGATGCAAGTGTCAAGTTCAAGAATGTCATGAGAATGGATATTTAGAATTGATGTATGTGCATATTTTATATGATATAGCTAGAAGCTCAAAATATACCCTACACATGCATCGCATTAAAACATTCTAGGGTTAAACATGGACTTAGAGAACTTATTTTGAACCCTGAAAAATGTTTTATAATAGATTAAAGTAAGAGAGCTTAAACGATTTTGATAACTAAACTAAAAATTCTAAAGTTGGTTTGCCCAAACGACTGAGGAGTACCCTCAAAAGTTTGAAGATACAACCTCAAACAATTGAAGTTTTCCTTCAGACGTCTGAAGAATTTCCTCAGAAGACTGAAGAATTAGTTTAGTCATCTGAAGATTTATTTACTGAAGCACAGAATAGGCAGAACACTTCAGACATCTAAACTTTCAGTTGATTCATCTAAGTTGAGACTTTAGAAGACTAAACCCACCGTTCAGTCGTTTGACCCTGTGTCCATACTATATTTTTCAGTGCTTTAAGGAACATCAAACGTCTAAACCAGAATGGTCAGTCTTATGAACCTGTGGGAACTTTAAAAATATAAACTTTAGTGAGAAAACACTCAGGTTATTCACTTGATCAAATTGATCCAATGGTCAAGACTTATCCTAAGGCCGAGATTACTTATATAAACAACCTCAAAACCCTAGTACCTCACTTTTTGCATATGATTGGGAGCCTTGAACGAATACACAACTCTGGAAATCGCTGAACACATTGCTAAGCTCTTGCTTGTGATTTCAAAGCATTTACTACATATCTAAGCTTGGGTTATGTTGGTTTTTAAAAGGAGTTCCAGCAAATATTGTGCAAACAACTTAGATATTGATATTTGGTGATCAAACTAATTATTTGCTTATTCTCATAGACTTTTTTTATCTCACAAACTTATTCTTGAATATTCATATTTGAGATATTGATCTTGAGTTATTAATTATATATACATTTTGTGAAAGATCACTACTTGAGAAAATTTTTGTTTAAAACTAAAATCTTGAAGAAAGTTTTTAGATATATCTTTTTTCAAAGATTTTCTATTTGATTAGTGTAAGAATTATTTGATTGCAAATACTAAGAAGTTCTAAATACATATTCTTGAGGGATATTATTTTTGAAACATAGTGTTTAAATCTTTGCAATATTCAAAGTCGTATATTTATTCAAAGATTCAACTTTATAGATTATTGATAGCAAGAACATAGATTTGTGCAATATTCAAGATTTTTTTTGAAAGGATCTTATTTTCTAATCTTGCATAAAGTATTCTGAAATCGAACCATACGTTTCTCCAAAACATTTATTTATAAAATCATTTTTGGGAGATATCGATTTAAAGGATTGATTTGTGAAGCATATAATTCATATAACGATATCATCGTTACATACATACTAAGCTCCAAGTTTTATCATATGAATTTGTGTTAGGATTTCTATTGTACACACTAGTTTGGTTATAAGCAATATTGAGTTTTGTAGAATTGTAATTCTATATTATAATCACGGTTCGGGTTATGAACCAGGTGTGAAGGAAGCTGTGCCTCTTGTAAGCAGTGGAGTAGGAGGAAGTTGTGTTTATTGTAAGCAGCGGATTGTAAGGGAAGCTCTGCCCTAGTAAAAGGAGCAATGATTTAGTGGAATCCTTGAGTAGGTTGCTCAAGGTGAGGACGTAGGTCGGGTTGGCTGAATCTCGTAAAATCGTATTTGCTTTCTCTTTTCCCATGACTTTCTAATTTCTGCTTGCATTTCATATAAGCTAGTATGCTGATTAATATTACATGCACTTGATAATTAAATGCGTATAATTGAATTTAATGAGATAATAATTTGAATTAATTTCAAGTCCCTGCAATTATTTTATTAAATATTGAAACAGGGATTAAGTGGTAAAATAAACTTAAATATTTTTTAAATGCCCAATTCACCCCCCTCTTGGGATAACCGTAATTCATGGAGCACGTTGCACAATTTCTGCACACACTGTCGTCTGTGGTCCTAAAGATAGACATTGATCTAACTTTTCAGATATGGGAGTAAGGTTGGGGCTAGGTCTTGGCTAGTGGCCAACTCATAAACTGCTTTTGGTTTGGAATTTAATGGATTAGGTAGTCTACGAGTGGCAGTCATGTGCTGTTGAGAATTTTCTGCCAGATTTTCAAAGGGAATCCAAGCCTCATTCTTATGCTTAGTGAGGAAAGTACCTCCACACGACGCATCAACCATAGACCTATCTATCTCAGCCAACCCTTCGTTGAAAGTTTGGACTAATTGCCACTGTGGGACTTGGTGATGTGGATATTTACGAAGTAGGTTCCTAAAGCGCTCCCACGTCTCAAAAAAGAGTTCCCCTTCCATTTGTGAGAAACATGTGATGGCTCTCTAAATTTGATTAGTCTTCTCGATTGGGAAGTACTTTTTAAGAAATTCATGTTGTATGGTATCCCAGTTGGTCACCGAGTTTGGTACTAATGACGTCAGCCAATATTTGGCTTTTTCCTTTAGAGAGAATGGGAAAAGCCTAACACGGGGAGCATCATCACTAAAATTAGGGATGTGGATGGTGGAACAGATTTCCAAGAACTCATCCAGATGCTGATAAGGATTTTAAGTAGAATTCCCATGAAAGTTGGGCAGCATCAAGATGATTGAAGTCTTAATCTCAAATTGGGCCGCCTGAATATCCGGGAACTGGATGCAGGATTGCGATGTGTATGCATTAGGTACAAAGTAGTCCCTAGGCAATCATATTAGACATTCAACTCATCTCTAAGTATATAAAGCTCTAAAGGATATGACTTAATGATTTAAGAGCTTGTAAAGGGAAGATAAATAAATACTCTTTGAAAATATAAATCACTAATGGATACAGAAAAGTATTTGGGGTAGACAGGACATTTTTCAAAATGTTACTGTGATGGTAATCATGTCCAGGCTTGGGCAAAGAGTATATAGGATATGTGAATGTTATGAAAAATGCTCTTTCATGATTGGAAATTATCCTTTAGATATTATCACAATTAGGAACAAGGATACAAACCAAGGAAATGATGAATCTATACCTGATATGATCATGGTTGGTATTAATTTCCTATGGAGGGATTAAACCAAAATTAAAGGATTTACAATTTAAACTCAAAGGGATCGATCCCCTAGTGGATGCCTCTAATTTAGTTATAGCTATAAGAAGCACTCAATATAAATTAGTCATTTATGATCAATAGTGCTTTAAGCCTAGAGTGAAGACTTGATTTTGATTTAGGCTTTTTATATTCAAAAGTGAGTTTAGGGTATAGTGATATATGATATAATATGGATCCCTAACACTCAATCTTGTGCAATGGACAACAATGGCCCAACTTAAAGTATTATATTTAAGCATGGGTTAAGCATTTGAAATTGATTACCTAGCAAAGATGCCATGTCCAATTGGAAGTGGATGCAGATACTAGGTTTATATATTTTAACCCTGAATCACTTCCTAAGCTTACAGTCATCACAACCCCTAAACCTAGAAACTAAGGAAAGATTAACTAGAAGATAATTTCAATTTCAATCCATTTTTCCTTAATTCTTGCAGTGTTTGCCTTCATGATTACTCGAATCATCCTCTTATCCAAGCCTCTTCCATTTTTACTTGATGTGGCATGATTATGGGCTTGATGAACTAACCATGAACCCTTTCTAAAAAATTTATTTCTTTTAATTGTTAAGGATTCATTGTGATTATTCTTTTCATTTTTAATTTTGAGTGTTATGCTAGAATAATCATTTATCACGTTCTCTAAGCAGATGATTTGCAAGATCTTCTTAACCTTTTTCTTTTCAAGGATGGCATGATACTCTTTTAATTTTTCTAATTGCTTTGCCAGCCTTTTACTCTCATTTTTCAAAAAGATTTTCTTCTTAGACATCCCAACTAGAATCTTATGCATTTTAAATGATTCATTTTCTAGTGTTGTATATGAGGGCATGCTTTCATTGTAACATTCAATACATGATTCATCACAAAATTTATCCCTATAACATTCATATGAATCAATGCACATAATATTATCGTCAGAACAAATATATGACTTATCATACAATATATCACAGGATTTGGCACAAGAGTCATCACAACATGCATCACATTGATTATTGCATAATCTAATAGCACAATTATCACTAGGGCAATCAGATGATTCATTGCATGATATATTCTAGTATTCAACAAGAGAATCATCAAGTGCATCAATAATAGAACTATCACAATATTCAACAGATGATTTAGCATTAGATACAACATAGCATTTGACATAAGAATCATCAATTGAGTTAGAGTGAGAACCATATACCTCCTTTTCTGTTAATGTAATCACCTTATCATTTACCACATCCGAAACATCAGAACTTGATACTTCAGGAGTGGTGGTCTCTTCCTTCTTCTGGGTCTCTCCATATTTCTTTTCGAGCTATTCCTAGATTTCCTTAGCGCTAGCACAAGCATTGATCTCATGAAAAATATCAGTCTTTAAAGTACAGTATAATAAATCCATGGCATGTAAATTTGCATGCATCACAGTAGTATCATTTTCGTTTACAGGCATACAAATTTCTTTTACAATCACCTATCAGGCCCTCCAATCCATTGATTTTATAAATATACTCATTCTAATTTTCCAAGCGGTATAAACAATACCACAAAATAATGGAGGACTGGAAGGTGATTGTCCCTCTCTGAATGGGGATACACCAATTTGAGCTATCCCAATCTTTAGCAAAAACATTTAAGTCAATGCCTTGAGGCTCAGATACATATTGTTAGCTTTGGTGTATTCCCAAGAGGGGGGGTGAATTGGAATTTTAAAATGTATTCCTTGGTTTAGCTAATCTAATAGCAGTATATTCGCAACCTAAGGTCTGTCTATACAATTTCAAATGTGCAGATAAATATAACGTGTGAAAATTAAATCATGTGCGGCATTCACAATATAACATACACGTGCAATAAATAAATTATGAAAAAATAAAATGCACACACTATATGTTATCGGGGTTTGGCCAATACTGCCTACGTCCCCGCGTCTAGTTCACAAGCCCTAGGATTCCACTAATGCTCACTTAATGGGTGGAGTGGCATTGGTTAGAATTAGGTCAATTAGTGGGACTGACCTCAACCTACACCTTACCAGGATGGTGCACCTAACTTTCCCAACCGGGTCAAAGCCAATTCGAGACTATTCAACAGGGCTAGTCTCCTTCTTCAGGCCCGTGCCTGGAATACAACTAATGTGTATAAAATTTTTTCGTACACAAAAATGCTTCTTACACTAAGTGGGTATGTACCACAATATGCGCAAGCACTAATCAATGCACATAAAAAATATAGGAACTATAAGCTCAGTGATGTGTATCTTTGTGCAAGCAACACTCAACAAGATGTGATCACTATATTGTTCAAGAGTTTTCTAAAAAAGCTATATCTTTGAAATAAATTATATCAAATCTCAATAACAAATCAGGGTTTCAAAGATGCTAATCAGATAATCAAACTACCTCAAAAGATTTCCTTCAGTGAAATGAGCACAAGAGTAGTTTGAAAATATTATAATTTGTAGAAAATATTTTGCACAACAAAATCAAGCTATAGGAATTTTGTAATGACAATGCAAAGATCCACAAGCCTATGAGTTTATCCCAACACAAGATTTACTATATTCAAATATGTGGAATAAACTTTTATAAACTCCCCAAAATAATATCAAACAATCAAGCCAAGCAAATGGGAGTATGAGCAACCTATACTAATCAATAACCCAATATATAACTCTTACAAAGCTACGATATATCAAGGGAATGAAGATTTGAGAGTGTTTTGAAGTAAAATGAGCAATATGAACTTTTGGAAATAGGGAGGATTTTTTACAATGATTTTTGCTAATCTTTGGCTAATCCTCACAAATGAACTCATATTTATAGACCAAGTCCAAATTATGACCATTTATGACATGTAGGGTATTATTAGGAAAGTTTTAAAACAATTTAGCAAAATTAACCCCGTTTAAAAACTTTTAACCTTGGTAAAAAATTTCTAACCCGAGAGCACTGGTTGACCGAACTTAAGGTTCGGTTGACTGAGTGAGAGAGTTCGGTCGACCGTGGAAAAAATAAACTGAGAGTTTGGTTGACCGTACATGCATGGTTTAAAGGTGATTTTCCAAATTCGCCCGGTTTGGTCTACCAAATGATTTTGAACTACGAGGTTCAGTCGATTGGGCAGCTGACATTTCCCACGTGGGGGTTCGATCGATCAGGGCGTTGCCCATATAATTTTGGTTGGTCGACCGAGGAGTCAAACCGTTGATCCAGTGGGAGTTTGGTCGACCAAGCTATATTAACTAGGCAAGGTCCGGTCGACCGTACTATGGTCAAATCGTTGACCTCTAACCAGTTCGGTCGACCGAGTGTTTTTACACATTCTTGTTTGGTGGATTAAACATGCATTTTTACTGCATTTCGGTTCTAATCTCATTATACATTAACCCTATTCATATAAGAACATATGTTTATGCATGCATGTGGGTCTTATGTTCATTCTAGGTCTTTTTTAGGACACCAAAAATATTCGGCGTCAGTCGACCGAAGTCTTGTCTAAGGTCATTTGATTTTCAAGTGATGTGTAGGCACCCTAAGTCGTTTTAAGGCATTTGAGCTTGTGGTTCCTACATGCATGATATGCATTAAATATTATAGAAATTTTCTCCTAATTACTATTATAGACCCGAATTGAATAATAATGAAATACAATAAAAATGATTTTCAGGGTCTTCATGCTTTACTTCATGTGCCATCAGTGTATTTTCTAATAAAAACTTGCATATGAACTAGATAGCCATCAAATACTTGAGTATTTGTCATTATTAAAATCAGATGTGACCTATGAGGTCAACACAGACACTTTCAACTAAGTAATCAAATAATGATAGTGCCTGATCCAGTTCCTTGATGAAGAGTTCTCCATTGCATATAGTTTGGACAAATTGTTTGTAATAAGGAGTAAGAGTTGTATAGAAATAATTGACTAACTTCCATAATTCAAACTCGTGATGTGGACAAGTACTTAGCAGATCCTTGAACCTCTCCCAGCAAGCCCGAAAAGTCTCGTCACCCTTCTGCATAAACTGAATGATCAAATCTTGCAAAAATTGAGTTCTTTGTGAGTGAAAAAACTTATGTAGAAATTCACGCTCTATGTCAGTCCAATTAAAGATAGAGCGAGGTCTCAAAGAATTAGACTACGTCTTTGCCCTATCCTTCAAAAAGGCAAGAAATAAATAAAGTCTAGTAAATTCATCAGTTCTAGCACGAGAGAAAAAAATATTACAAGTCAACTCAAACTCTGTCAGGTGCCGATAAGGACACTTGGATTCTGTCTCGTAAAATTGAGGTATCAATGACATCCTCCCACAATAAATCATGAAATTAAGTGCGTCATTAGGTAAAGTAGTATAAGATGGTGCAGTGGTGCATATAGGCTGCAAAAAATCCATAAGCGTGTGTGGTGTAGGTGCAGCCATAGTTTCTTCAAAACTTTTTTTTTTTCATTTTTTTTCTTCCTTTTGTTAACACATAGTTGGTTCTGCACTTCAAGCCCAATTTTAACCTTCCTATAGCTCGTATTTCTCAAAGCTCAAAACGATAAAGTTGTAGAACAATTTCTAACCTTTCCTCAGAATTATGAATTGTCTCGATCTGAGCTCGAACGAGAAATTTATGCCCAAAATACGAAGTAGTATTGATTTTTGCTTCCGATAATTTCCTTGCGATAAAAAATACCAAAAATTCATAAATCACTCAATAAAACCCAAATATTATAAATTGAATACAATGTTAAAATATTGAGGGTAATTAGACACTTAATAAAAAATATAATTCTTAATGCATGAATTTAAATGCCCAATTACGCAATTTAGGCGCGTAATCAATACACTCTTGTGCATGATTGACTATTGACATTAGATTGAGTGTAATTACACTTCATTAGCACTGAGCTTATAGTTCTTATCATATTTATGTGCGTTGATTATTACATGTGCATATCGGTTCATAATCTGCTTGTGATAGAAGCAATTTGAATTGTACACAAATTTTTATTTCATTGTTGTATTCTAGGCATGGCTTGAGGGGGTTTGATCTAGCCCATAAGGATTAGCATGGGGTCAGCCCTGTGAATCTGACCTAGGGCCTTCTCCGCCTTACAAGGAGAGATTATAAAGGTTGAGGTCAAACCTGGAAATTTGACCTCGTTGTAAATGGTGCCGCTCCACCCATTATGTGAATAATAGTGATAATCCTCATACTTGCGAGCTAAGGTAGGGATGTAGGCACAGTTGACCAAACCTAGAAAACATATCGTGTGTGCACTTTATATTTCCACAATTATTATACTACACATGTATGTTATTTTTCAATAAGTCGGTGAGTGTTGCGCATGATTTAAATTTCCGCATGTTATATTTATCTGCGCATTTGGTATTGCATAGACAGACTATAGGTTGTGAAATACTGTTATTTTTATAAATTGACTTAGAAAAGTTTCAATTTCCAATTCACCCCCCTCTTGGGAATACACCAATTCCAACAATCTTCTTGTCCATTTAGGCTTTGAAGCTTTTGGAGCTTGGCTAACCGCCTGAATTCGAGCTTTGTGTCCTCCAAAATCTCCTTCACTTCTTTTAATGCTTAACTCCTTGCTTTTGTCCTGTTTTTCATGAGAAGACAAACAAACCTTGCATAGCTCTGCACAATGATAACTCTGGGTAAATATATAATAAAATGAGGATAAGCATAAGTAAATAAGGGTCTGAAATCATATATTTTAGGGACTCATTTAATTTATGCCCTTTAAATTCAGCTTGTGTATGCTTGTTCATTTATGGTTATAATTATTTGCATGCACACTTTTATTTAAATAAGATGTACTGCACGTGTATGTTCACACTTATAGTTTAATCATTTTTTCATACACGTTTTTATATTGAATGGGATATAATATGTGGTGAATCGGCATAAATGTTTAATTTAGCCAAAAAAAATTTAAGACCCAATTCACCCCCCTTTTGGGATCACACCAATTCTAACATAGATGTTTTCTTATTTATTGGCATGATTTCTTGAATATCAATCTCTATTTGCTTCCAAAAAAAGAGTTTTGGTTTTCTATAGTTTTCATTAATTATGGACCTATACCTTGTACCAGTAAAGAAACAAATGTTGTTGTAGTTTCAATGATTAATTTGCCACACATTTCATTGATAACACTTCGATCTTATATGCACAATAGTTAAGGAGTTAATTTAAGAATTATACAAATGTTGAAGCTAAATCTATGTTACTGTCACAATCTACAGTTATAGAATTCAAACTTAGAATCAGTTACAAATATAGAATTAATGACAAAATATGTGGCATGATTTTAGGCTAGACATGCTCTGTTTTGGTTTGATTGTGATCTACGCATTCTTCCCTTATATGCCCCTGCAAGATTGAGCTTCCATCGGCAAGATCAATCTTGTTGCCAAGTATTTACATGCGCTGTTTTGACAACGACTTCGTTAACAAATCAACTAGTTGATCTTGAGTATGTACATGTCTGACTTTAAGGCTTCCGTTTTGCACTAAGTCGTGCATAAAATGAATATCAATTTGAATGTTTTTTATGTGCAAATGATTGATTGGGTTATAACTGAGATGTGTGCCTTCGAGATTATCACAAAACAGGTGAGGGGAGTCTTTGACTAGAATATCTAGTTCTTTTAAAAGAGTGGACAGCCACATCGTTTCAGAAGCTGCATTAGCTAGTGCCCCGTATTCAGCCTTTGTTGTGGATTGTGCAACTGCTCTTTGCTTCTTTGCACTCCAAGAAATGGGATTAGATCCTACAAGGCCGATATATTTAGAGGTTGAAGTGTGGTCATCGATATTTCTAGCCCAATCAGCGTCGGAGTATGTCCTTAACATCGTAGTTTCAGCTTTGGTGATCTAAATACCATGAAAAATGGTTTGTTTTAAGTAGCGGAGGAGCCACTTGGTGGTTGTCCAATGATTTGTAGTCAGTTTGTGCATGAATTGAAAATTTTTGTTGACTATAAATGAGATATTTGGACACGTCGGGGATAGGTATTAAAGGCTACCAATGATTCTACGGAATTCTGAGTTGTCTACAGCAGTAGTGCCATCAACTAATTGAAGAGATTGAGTTGTAAAGAGAGGTGTTAAGGCATCTTTTGCACCACTCATACTGGTGTTGGCCAAAAGTTCACGAACATATTTATGTTGTAATAGAAATAATCCTGCCTGGGTGGGGATCACTTCAATCCCTAAGAAAAAATTAGGGAACCCATATCTTTGAGAGAAAACATGTCACCCAGCTACTAAATAATATAAGACACAAAGGTTGAATTATTTCCCACAATTATAAGATCATCAACATAAACAAGGAAAGAACGAAGAGTTGATCCTTGTCTATAAATAAAGAGAGAGTGATTACACGTCAAAACTGCGTAATTGGGCGTTTAACTCAGGCTTTACGGTTTTTATTTTTAATTAAATGTCCAAATTTGTTCAATATTTTAACAAAGTGCCAAAATTATCATTCTTGAACTTTATTGCACTATTTATGAAGTTTTGGTAATTTTTTGTCGCAGGAAAATTCCCGGGAATCAAAACCGATACTTGTTCGTATTTTGTGCATAACTTTTCCGTCTAAGCTCCGATAGAGATGATTCAAATTTCTAGAGAAAGAGGAAAGGATTATCTACAACTTTTGTGTTTTGAGTTTTGTGAGATACTAGCTCCAGAAGAGCAGAATTTGTGACGAACAGAGAACAAAGAAAATGAAAAAAAATATATAATAATTGAGTCATTGATGTGACCCGGCCATGCATGGCCGGGTCGGGTTGTCCACGCCGGATCCTAGGGCACCCAGCTCTTCCTTTAAATCTCCTTCTCTTCCTCTCCTTGCGCAGGCAGCCCGAGGGCTCCCCCACTCTCTCCCTTGCTCCTTTGTCCTTCCCTTCCTTTAACCCTCTGCCCTCTCTCTCTTTCATTCTCTCTGTTTACTCAGCCCTTCTCTCTCTCTCGTTCTCCTTCCCTCTGTTTTTTTTTATCTTTCTCTTATTCCTTCCCCTCCCTTCTTGTCTCTGATCTCTCCCTCAACTCCCTCTGTTTCCAGCACAGCAGAACCATCACCTTCGGCCAGCCCCTCCATCCTCTGCAGCAGAAAACCACCAACCAGTGCCACACCACCACAGCAGCCATCTGCTGCCTGCAACCTGCAAGACCTCCTCAGCCCCTGTTCTAGCACAGCAAGCAACTCCACAGCAGACTCCCGAGGCCAAAACACAGCACAGCAGCTGCAACACAACCGCAACCACCCTCTGTTTTGCTCTCTCTCTCTCTCTCTCTCTCTCTCTCTCTCTCTCTCTCTCTCTCTCTCTCTCTCTCTCTCTCTCTCTCTCTCTCTCTCTCTCTCTCTCTCTCTCTCTCTCTCTCTCTCTCTCTCTCTCCTTTTATTGTAGTTGAATAATGTTTGTTTTTATTTATTTATTACAGATTATCGAAAAGTTAGAGTTTGATACTTGCTAAGTAATTTTAATTTCTTTCTATTTACTTATCTTGTATTTAATTCAAGTTGTTATTAGATTTAATTTAGTAGTTTTATTTATCATTTGTTTAATTTAAATACCGTTTTAATTTAGTTGATCTTTTCAAATTTAAATTTTTTTGTCGAAACTTGTTTTAGTTTAGGGTCAAGTCATATTAAAGCTTTCATTTTTTATTGTGTTCAGTCTAGTTTAGGTTGTTAGGGATAATTTCTATCTAAGTTCTTGGTTTCCCTTGAAGTTTGGTTTTGATTCAATTTCTTAATTTTGTTAAAGGTTTGATTTTTATTGTTTGTGAGTGTGTTTTATTTTGATTGCATCTCTATTGCGTGTGTAATTCCTTATTTGTAGTTTCCATTTTTAATTAGTGCGTGTGTCGATGTTTCCTTAGGTAGATTAGAGTTTCTATTCTAGCGTGTTTTAATTCCTTATTTGTAGTTTCCATTTTTAATTAGTGCGTGTCCCAATGTTTCGTTAAGTAAACTAGGATTCCTATTCTTGTTTCTTTTATTTAGTACATGTTAGTTTTAGGGTTTTTAAATTACGTGTCATCTAATTCGGCAAAAGTAAAATTGAACAACTCTTGAAAAACCCGAGTCTGAACTGAGTTCAGTACAATTTTGTTTTCGATTGGACGAACGTAAATTTTGAGATTAAATGCATTCCCTGAGGAGACGATCTAACCTTTGGGCTTAATATTATACGACGTAACTCCTATACTTGGGATAGCTTCCGAGCTGCTCATTTTTCGAGTGAGTCAGAGAGGAGTCTACTTTGGAGTTGGAAAAACCCAGTTGAATAATGGCATTTTTAAGTGTTGTGTACCAAGCCCGTGGGGCTTGTTTAAGCCCATGGATTTCCTTTTTTAGCCTACAAACAAGGTTAGGTTTGGACAAATCTTTGAACCCTGGGGGTTGCTTGATAAACACAGCCTCAGTTAATTCACCATTTAGAAAGGCATTGTTGACATCTATTTGGCTCAAATCCCATCCATTCATGATTGCAATTGATAAGACAGCTAGAATAGTTGTGGGTTTAACCACAAGGCTAAAGGTTTTTTTATAATCAACACCAGAATGTTGATTATAGCCCTTTTAACTAGATGGGCTTTGAATCTAACCACTGACCCATCCACTTTCCATTTTACAAGGAATACCCAATCACAACCTAGTGGTTTACAATTTGAAGATGATAAAACAAGGTCCCAAGTCCAGTGCTTCATTAGAGCAGTAAACTCTTTGGACATGGCCTCACGCCAGTGAGGTCGACATATTTCTTGGTGCACACTCATTGGTTCAATGGTTTGGGGAAAAGGATATTTGGACAGGGTATGGATTTGTTTGGGTTAGAAATTTTGGTTCATTGATCTATGGTCATGTTATGTGTGCATTGGGGAGGATTATTTGTTTCAGAAAGGGTTAGAGGATTTGGGTTTTGGAAATTATGATTTGGAACTAGGTTTGAATCATGAGACTGTAATTCCAAATTTGAAGAAGAACCATTCAGATTTTTATAAGGGTGTTCGAAATTACCTGAGGAGGACACGATGATGGCAAGTGAACCTTCCGGATGCAGTGGGGAGGTTTGCACGCCGGACAACATTGGTGGAGGCACTACAGGCAGCTAAGCATCAAAGAAGAGAGGAAGAAATTTGTGATTGTCTTGAGTTTTATGGTTTGTCACAGAAGGTGCGGGTTTGGACAAGCTGAAGTGGTGTTGATTTTCATCAAACAACACATGTCGTGAAATAAAGAATTTTTTGGTCTAAGGTTCAAAACACTTGTATGCGTTTTGGGTTGGATTTTGATCGGAGGAGGAAGTAATTGTGGAGACTTGGATTGTTGGCTCGTTAGAGATTATGCTCTTATACCATGTAAAGAAACAGATGCTGCTATAGTTTCAATGAATAATTTGCCACACATTTCATTGATAACAATTCTATCTTACATACACAATAGTTAAGGAGCTAATTTAGGAATTATACAAATGTTGAAGCCAAATCTATGCTACTATTACAATGTACAACTATAAAATTCAAACTCAGAATCAGTTACAAATATAGAATCAATGACAGAATATGTGACATGATTTTAGGCTAGATATGCTCTATTTTGGTTTGATTATGATCCACGCATTCTTCCTTTATAGTAGCTTGATCATTATTCTCTAAAGGAGTGTTTATTTTTTATTTTTTTAATCTTTTGCACGGGAAGGTGGCAAATGATGGTGTTTGTTAACCTAACTACTCATGCATAACAAGTGTCAAGTTGATCAATTGAAATTTATTTGCTTTGACTTTCTAAATCAGGGATTTTCCATTTATTTTTTTAATTATATAATTGAAAATATTTATTTGTGGTAGGTTAATCTATAATTATGGATATTTAGGTCTATTTAGAATATAGTTGAGTGAGGTAATGAATATTGAGGCCCATTGCATTTAGAGTTACTTTTTAGATGACTATTAATACTCTCTCTCTCTCTCTCTCTCTCTCTCTCTCTCTCTCTCTCTCTCTCTCTCTCTCTCTCTCTCTCTCTCTCTCTCTCTCTCTCTCTCTCTCACACACACACACACACACACACACACACACACATTGTAATTAGAGCAAGAAACACTTAAAACAAAGCAACATTCATACATCATACACACATGAGCCTTTGTTAAGTTGGGAGGCACAATATAGCATGGAAAATATTATAGATTACTCTTGAGTACAAACTGACCATATATGTATATTTATAGACTCCAAAATAAAGGCAAACAAACACATAAAGATACCATAGTCTAGGGACACACATGTGAACATAAGAAACCAAATAGAGTATTTCTTATGTATTTATTCTAGTTAACTCTGTTTATTCAAAGAGAATGAATCCTTAATTAGATGCTGAACCACCATATTACCTATATATCATATTCTTCTAGAATGGGAAACTTGATCTCCTGTCTATCCATCGTTTGAGTGCCTTTCCCTCCATAAGCAGATTCTTTCTGGGTGGTGATGTGCGACAACATTTGCATTAGAAAGAGAATACCATTGGGGTTTAGTGTCCAAGTCTTAAAAGCCAACTGCGGCATCAAGCATTCTGTCGGCTGGTGCTTCTCCAACAAGTGAGATTTTCCTGTCGTTAGTGCCCACATGAGCTCCACAGCTTCAACCAGCTTGTTAAAAATGGTTACACTTGGATAAATCACGTCATCTAGTTTTGTATTCAACCCATCAATTTGTGAGGTTTGCTTGGACAAGCATGAGGTGGTATCATGAATGGTTATAAGAGTGCTGAAGGGATTAAGGAGGTCCAAAAGTGTGCCCTTGCTAATCAAATGGGTGGTTGCTGACATTCGAATTACCCTTAGTAGGTCAGCTTTCCGGTAACCCAGGATGGAGGGTAATCCTCCTGGCCTATGGCCGAACTTGACCAAGTATTTGTTCATGATTTCCTCAAGTTTGGGCCGCCAAATCATCCAAAAGTTTGGGTCCGTGTTGCGGAGTCCTATGATTTTTTGTTTGGTCAATATTAAGATCACATGCATGTACCCGAATCAAACATAAATAGTTCATGAGAATGAAAAAGAAAAATGAATAGGAAATTTATTTCATGCATTTTATGTGTTTCGTTTGACATCTTGAAAGGGTATATATTATAAATATGAAATGACATCGTATTATTTGTTATGTCTAACTAGGCCAATCCTGCCTAGTCATTATTATTATATATACTGGTAAACAAAAGAATGATTTCCTAATCAACCATTAACAAACTATATTAATTAGAAAAAAAATAATTAAATTTTCAAAATTCAAATTGAAGTATCTTGATAAGACAAGCACTCTGGGACCCACTTTAAATGTTGTAACGGTACAATCCAAAATACTTTTTCCAAGACATTTATGACAGTAATTAAGCTCTGACACAAAAACTCATTTTATAAATTCATAGAGTACATTAATTACCTATAGTGATAATTAATTTATTATGTTGGACAATGCCAGAGGTGGCAATCCATGTATACGACAAAAACACTAAAAGAGCAAAAGTAACCTAAGATGATATGTGAATGTGTGTGTGTGTGTGTGTGAGAGAGAGAGAGAGAGAGAGAGAGAGAAAGAGAGAGAGAGAGAGAGAGAGAGAGAGAGAGAGAGAGAGAGTGTGTCTATATATATATATATATATATATCTTAATTAAATGAAAGTTATTACTCAAATTAATGCTCTAAAACACCCAAAGTAACCCCTTTACACTTCTCACTAATTAATGAAACAATTCCCAATAAATAAAAGCCTAGTTGCTAATTCATAATTTATGTTAGCAATAATTAATTAATTAATTAATCATGGTTTCTAGTCTACTTAGTTAAAATCAAACCAAGAAATAACTAATTAATAAATAAATTAATTAAAAAACAAGTGATTAATTACCGATTGGTGCATCTCCTCTATTGTCCTCATAGAATCCAAACTTCCTGAACACCATCCCCAAAGAGTCCATGGTATCCTCTCCTACCTTCCTCGGGAAGGACACACCATAGAGGAGGTCGGGCAAGGCAAAAGCAAAGCTATAGTCACCGACGCGAATCACAGGTGCATCTCTAGTGAGGGGCCAGTGGAGGCCTTCCACCATACAGGTCGTGATCAAAACAATGCTCTTAGAGTCTCGAGATCGCATCACCATACGGATGGCAAAGTCTCCGACGCGAACCACTCGAATAGTATAACCTTCATCATAGTTCAGCAAGATGAAGGCAGCATCCTCAACCCTTGCCAATTCTGTGAGACTACCGCCAGGAAATCCTTGAATGTCACCATTTCTGGTTTTGATTCTAGGGAATGGATTGGGGGATGATGAGCTCATGGTGGCAGCTAGTTCGAGGTAGGGTGTAAGTGCCTATATATACAATACGAAACCAAGAAGAAAAAAATGAATAGTAGAAAAAGCTACTTTAAAGTGGTATACATGACAAAATAGAGAGGCAATTTATAAATATATGCAAATGGTGGAATGAATATGTAAAAAAAAAAAATATTTAAATTAAATTTAGAGAAAGAAGGTGTTTTTTAAAGAGGATACTAGCTGGGGATAGAAGCAGACAAATGGAGTTAAAGATTGAAAAGAAAATACAAGGCAATAAAAAGAGGGATGGGGACAAGAGAGAAGAAGGGGAGAGGTTGCAATGGTAGGTCACAAAAAATTAAAGGCATGAAGGAGGGGAACTATGCATTGGAAAGAACCTTACCAAACAATGTCACGTTGCAAGGAAAGGAGTAGGAAAATGTGGGTTGCAACTAGTTTTAGCCTTTAAGTGTTTCAATTGATCCCCAACTCCCATTATTTCACAAACGTGTTGTATACTACTCTCACTTCTAACCCACTACTCAATTATTAGACATGAAAAATACTTGTTAGTAATTTTCTTTACTCCATAGATTTGGAATCTATTGACCAAACACAAGATATTTCAAACTAATTTTGAACCCGCTAAAGTAACATAGGATTTATAGGGGCATGGCATCTTGTGAGTACTAAGCTTCTAATCATTCATGGTGATACTACTATGTATAAGACTTTCCAGATATATTATCATTATTAATCCTAAGATATTTATAGGTAATGAAGATATTAACTTAAGAAACATATACGCATTCCCTAGGAGGGGTCTAAAGGAATATGGACTATTAAGGATTGGGTTCTGACATTTTTGGTTAACCGACAAGACAATGTCACGACATTTCTTGCTAACCGACAAAACAATGTCAAAACAATTTCTATTAGCTAACAAGACAACGTCACGACATTTAATCGTGAACATGATCTTTTGTCGTCTATCGATCGATCTTTTATAAACTCAAAAATTAATTATTGAGATATGTTTATCTAGTATTTAAATTTTAATAGTCGGTTATGTCATAAAATTTTACAACAATCTAACAGTTACGTGCGGTCGATTCATTGTTTGATTTCTATTCTATTAACCAATCAAATGCATAATGACATACAACATTAATATAATAATTAATCTGCTAACCCATTACTCAACTTTTTTAATTTGAATGATTATAATATATGACATATGTGTCTTGATATTTATAGATTAACATTTTATATTAATTTCTCTAAATTTATGTTTCATCAATCTAGTAGTGTCATGCTAGCCATTACCACCTTATGCATTTTCACCAAAAAAAAAAATGACTGTTGAATTATAACATGTTCAAATTGTAAATTAATAAAATAAATTTTGATATAAGGTATAAGCAATGTTTAATTTAGCCCCTTCATTGGCTTTAGAAGTGGAGAAATGGAGAGATGGCAGATAATATGAATATTATATCTTATTATTTATTTAGGGTAGTATGTATGTATTAACTCTTTGGATTCACATTTCATTACAAACTAAAATAAATACAAAAAAAAAAAAAAAGTCAAAATTTCATATTCAAGTGTCTGTAAGATTAAAAATAAAATTTAAATTAGAGTATGTCAATTTTAAAACAGCATAGTTAAAAAACTCAAAATTATTATATGATTGCGAAAGAATATTGACGAGAAAAGATAACTTAAGATTAATTAAGTGACAAGTATTCATAAAAGTTCTTGACTACCTTCCACTGCTACACATATATTAGCATTATTATTTTAATTTTTTTTCCTTTAATGCATGTATTTTAAATAAAAAATATATATTTTAAAAATATAACATATCAAGTATTCTTATTTTATATTTGTGGAGTTTTGATTGTAAACATTTATAAATTTAAACATAAACATTAACCGTAAATCAATTAAATATGTTGCCACTTTAGAATGGGATGTGGACGAGAGCAAGCGCGGAAGTTGCATGACTATTGCCAACCGATGCCCCTCAAATATAGTCATTAGGTGGCAATATTAAACATTGCTGAGTCATCCACCCTCATTTGTCTTTTTTCCTCCATATTTTTCCACATTTAGACCTTGAGATTGGCTCATTTATTAACTTTTTATCTATTTTCTTCCCATTTTTGCCTCTTAACAGTTACTTTTAGTAAATTACCATTTATAATCCTTAGATTTGGCAAAAGAAAACCAAAATTTTTTCATCTTTAATAAGTTTTGAAACTTTCTAAGACACATAAATTCAAGGTTAAAATTGTTTGTGGGTGTGAGAGTGTGTATGTGTGTTGCTTAGTTAATCGGATTTTGCACTCAAGTTAAGGCTTTGAAAAAGCCTAATTGTTACTTGATAACGTGCTGCAACAATAATTCATTAATTATGGTGGCTAGTCTACTTAGTGAAAATCAATGAGAAAAATAATTAATTAATTAAAAAAAACATTATTATTTACCAGCCAGTGCGTTCACTTTGTTTTTCTTATAGAATATGAACTTCTTAAACTGTCTCCAATAAGTCCTTAGTTGTTGTGCTGGAGCCAGGAGATGCTGAGCTGGAGACGCGTGAGGAGTTGGAAACACGTTGCAAGCTGGAGTTGTTATCCACCATTTATCCACCATTTAATTTAAATGGATGAAACTTCTTTTTTTGATTTATCGTATTTAATTGTAATTGATTCCGAAGCCCTATAAATAGAGAGTTGTGGAGAATTGTTAAATGTACAGAGAGCAGAGAGAAGAAAGAGAGGAGGAAGAGAGTGAGAGGAGGAAGAAAGTCGTATTTTTTAGCGGTTTTAGTGAATTTGTGGTGTGCTCTGTGGACGTAGCAAACCACGTAAATTTCTGGTGTTCATAATTTTTTGGTTGCTCACAAGGTCCTAATAAGTGGTATTAGAGCCCCGTTAGAGCAGGAAAAGCTAGATCAAAGTTGTACACCGAAAACAGAGCTTTGTCTAGTGGCTCGAGATTATTTTTGGAGGTCACCGTCACCGTCACCTTTACCTCGCTAAGAAGAAGTTGACGGTGCAAACTGGAGCTCGAAAGGAGATTAGAAGAAGCTACACGCACCACCACGCGCTACGCCGGAGCAAGACGCCTCCCCACACGTCTTCCTCCCCCGAACGCCTCAGCCCCACCCGAAAACCAAACTCTGACCTACCAACCCGACCCGGATACTCACTCAGACCAAACCAACCCAAGACCCAGTCCGCACCTGACCCAAATTAGTATCCGATCCGGCCCGCTCTAGACCCAGCCACATCACCGACGTGCTAGTGCCACGTCATCTGCCACGTTAGTAGGTGGACCCCATTGACACGTCAACAGGTTGGCCCCAGTGCCACGTCAGCACTTCCATGTCAGCATGCCACGTCTGTATGCCACGTTAGCGTTGACTAATTTGACTTGAACTTTGACCGAGTTTTTCGGAATCGTTTTAGGACCGTTTTTCGAATGACTTGAACCATTTCTAAGGTTTTTGACCATTTCGGATCCAACCGTGCTATCAAATAGCTTTGAAGATTATATCAATTACAATAAAAAATGTTCCTTTCAAATATTCAATCTCAACACAATCTTTATTATATGCAAGTATGTATGTGTATATATATATAGATAATAATGTTCAACACTCACAAACTGAATATATTGTTGTTCAAAAAAATATCCCTCAATAAAATGTATATTTATAAAAACCAAGGATATTTAATCAAGCGTTAATATATCTAAAATATAGATCCTTTAACAACTACACACTAAAATCAAATCTTTTTAACCAATAAAAAAAAAACTTAATCAAGTAGTGAGATTATCCAAATAATTTATGTGAAAATATACTCACTATCAATCACCCGGCTTATTTCAACAATAGATTTGGAATGAGAAGTTCTTTGAAAAAATAGATTTACTCTTGAATCAAACACTATTCAACCAATAGCTAAAACCTTTCCCAAGTAATGATCTTGTAAAAAAAATATTTATATGTATATGCACATTCAAGATAAATTTCTCTAATGATATTCAATAACAAGTAATGAGATGAGAAGTTCTTGAAAATGATAACTTGAATAATCAAACCTCAATACTAGAATGAAAAACTAGATGAGTAAACAAGTTCCCTTCGAGATTCTGAGTTGATTTGCCCAAGCTTAATGATTAGAAGTTGAAGTGTAGGCAATCGTATAGCAATAAGAGCAAGTTTCTCAATATTCTTTCAATAATATGTATTCTTCTCTTCTTGTGTGTCTTAACTTGGTTCTAGAGTTTAGATATTTAGTATTTATAGTGTCTTACCCTTAAGATTGATCTCAACCGTTGGATCAAAGAAAAAGCTCATGAGTTCTATTAATAAAAATCTGATTTTTAAACTTTCCCACAACTTCAAGCTACAAATGTTGAAGTTTAAGCTCCTAAAGTGACTTCAGGCAACCGAAGTACCTCGACCTTCTTGCTGTGTTTTCTCATTAATTCTTCAAGCTACCGACCTTAATCTTCAGGCTCCTGAAGAAATTCTTCAGGCTACTGAGGGTGAGTTCAGGCTACTGAAGTCCCCTTTTCTCAATTTTCCTTTTTTTTTTTTAATTTAAAAATCTATTCTACTTTTTTTCTTGGCTCTTTTATAAAGATACTTTCCAAGGTTTTAAGAATATTTTTAAGTTCATGAAAGTCCCCTAATGATTTACATGAAATGCATAAATCCTAAAATCATTCTAAGTTATGTTGAACCTCAAATTAATTCATATGAGAATGTAAATACATAAGTTCTAAATACCCATTCCCAAGATGTTCTTGAACTTTGCCGCTTGCATCTTGATTCTTGTACTCTTTGATTTCCATGGAGCTTGCCAAAATGTATCAGCTTTACTTTATGGCTTCCATGACTCGTTATCTTTCCGTGCATACTTAATATAGGTCATGTTCACAAACTCAATGCATAGATCAAATACCAAGTGATTGGTCATTATCAAAACAAGATTGGACTCATAGAGTCAACAGATATCGTTTGGAGAAGGCGGGCTCTAGCCTTAACCAAAGAGTGTTGTAAAGGTATTGTTTCGCCTGTCAAAGGAATAGGTTTAGTGAATCCTTTGGTGGTTTGCCAAAGGCGAGGATGTAGGTTGGGTATAAGCCGAACTTCGTAAAAATCTCCGTCTCACTTTTTCTTTCCCTACTCTTTATTTTCAATATATATTTAAATTGCATGGATGGTTTAAATTGAAAATCATATATACTACGTATATTTGGGAATTAAGTAAACTTAAAGTTTAATTTTGATTTGGGTTTCAGAAATAAAAAGAGAGTACGTTGGTTAAACCATATCTTGTGAAAACCATACGGGAGTACGTTATTTGGTTAAACATCCCAAAGATAAATTAACTGAGAGTTTATTTGAATTTTGAATATTGGGAAGAGTGTGAATATTGTGTTAGATTTTATATTACATATCATATTAAGAAAATCAATTAATACAAGGCTTCACATCAACAAACACAAATTATCATTCACTACAAGGCTTAATTCAAATTTATTTCCAGGGATGACAACAAAAGCTATATTATGATTGAATGGTTTAAAATTTGTATTTAGTAATTCATGTTTATATTTCAAAGAGTGTTGAATCTTGCAAATTTCCATCAATCTAAATTGTGCTGCAGGTAACTCGTGCTTGGCAAATCATTTGGTTGTTTGTTTTTCAAATTGTGGATGATTGGCTTGGTTACTTGAATGATTGGTTTGGTTGCTTGGTTGTTTACATAGTTGTGTTGATTGATTGAATTAAAAGAACTAAGTTCTTGAGTGATTAAATAATTAAACAAACAAGTCAAGAATTAGTTCAAAGAAATAAAAGAAGGTTAAGGATTCTTAAAATGAATTAAAAGAAATTTTTATAATCCAATTCACCCCCCCTGTTGGGACTACACCTTACTTTTCACTTGGTATCAGAGAAGGGTTATAAAAAATCTTAATTAGTAGCTATAAAAAGATCTAAATGGCTAACTTAGGCGTAGCTCCCTTTGGAGAGGGACAATCTTCAACTTGGCCACCAATCTTTTGTGGTTTGAACTATACCTTCTGGAAAAAGAGAATGCAAATATATCTTCAAACTATGAATTGAAAAGCTTGGGAGGTTGTCATGGAAGGTGACCAAATTCCCCCTAAGATAGTTGATGGAAAAAAAGTCCCTGAGGAGAAAATTGATATGACAAACTTCGACTATGAGATGCTGCAAGTAAATTCTAGTACTATGAATGCTCTATATTATGTTTTAGATGCCAATGAATTTATAGAATAATGGCTTGCAAATCAGCTAAGGAGATATGGGACAAATTAGAAGTAACATATGAAGGAACTATAGATGTTAGGGATAATAGGATCAATATGCTTACAAGTGAATATGGAGCCTTTAGGATGAACCTGGATGAATCCATAGCTATTATGTTTATTAGGTTCACTCACATAATAAATTCCCTAAATGCACTAGGGAAAACCTACACTACTTATGAGATGATAAGGAAAATTCTTAGAGGGCTACCAACTATAGAAGAACCTAAAGCCACTGCCATAATGGAAGGAAGAAATCTGAAAACCACTTCCTTAGATGAACTTATAGGTTCTCTCCTCACATACGAAATGACAATAAATGAAAAGAACAGAAAAATCAAAACCCAAGGATCAATAGCCTTTAAAGCCTTAAAAGAAAACTCAAGTAGTGAAATGGATGAAGATGAAGAAGCCTTCATATCTAAAAAGCTAGCAAGGATACTAAGAATGAGAAACAAATTTAAAAGAAGAAACCAAGACTCCAAATCAGATGAAGAAGGAGAAGAAATTAGTAAAAAGAAATCTAAAAGTAAAACTCCTACATGCTATAATTGCAACAAAGTTGGACATTTAAAATTGGAATGTCCTCTACTTAAGAAAAAGTCTAAGAAGAAAAAGAAAAAGGCCATGAAAGCCACTACTTGGGATAGTACAAGTAGTTCGGAAAATGAATCAAGTGACCAAGAGGTTGCTTATACCTATTTTATGGCTTGGGATGATGAGGAAAGCTCCCCATCTAAATCTTAAAATAATTCTTGTAGTGATGAATCCGATGGTGAGTGTATGTCATCTTATGATGAATTTCAAAATGATATATTCAAAGTCCATAAAATGCTAATCAAAGTAATTAAACAAAATATTTCATTGAAAAATAAGAATGACGGATTGATGAAAGAGTTAGAAGCAATTAAAACTACTGAAAGAGAAAATGATTCAAGACTCAAGAAAATAGAAAGTAAGAATTAAGTTATAACAAAGGAGTTAGAATCCAAAAATCTTGCTGAAAGGAAAAAAGACTTGAAAATCAAAGAATTAGAATGCAAGAATGTAAAAATGATAGAAGATTTCTGATCCCTATCCTATGAGAAAGATATATATATATTTCTGAATTAGAGGATAAAATGAGAAAATTATCTCTAGAATTAGAGAAATCGCAAAAGAAGGTTGATGACAAGAAAGATAAAGAGATAAATGATCTCAAGAATCAAATTGAAAATAAAAAACGGATCATTTATGACTTTACAAAAGGAAAAACAAACTCTGAAAAAATGGTTAGCTCCCAAAGAATGTCTCTAAACGAAGAAGACATTGGATTTAATGGAATTGAAAATAAAAAGAAAATGAATCTTTACATGGGTTATTTCTCAAAAGCCTCCAAAGATAATGCAAGCGCATCCTTTAATGCTTACACTAACACCATATGCTATCAATGTAAGAAAAATGGGCATATAAAATTTAAATGTCCATTTAAAAGAGAGGATGTAAAAACTAAACAAGTACGGAGAATTAAGGAAACATCCCTTGTGAAACCAACCGGGCCCAAGAATTAGGTGCCAAAATGAAATACTAGTTCATAAATGAAAATTTTCATGGATTAAGTCATTCCCCTTTAAAAATTGAGAAAGTAACTCAATTCATGATCAACAAATGAACTAGTTGAAATAGAAAACTTAAAGATGAATTTAAGAGCTTATTATAACAAATTCAAAATGGCATTGTTGACAAACATCATAAGATGATTTTTACAAGGCTTAACTTAAGAAAATATTAAGAAAATATCAAATTGAGCTTATCACATAAGTACCTTGATTAAGAAAAAGATATTTGAGAATGAAAGTCTATATGCCACATGCTTACATGCCTATATGATATGCTATATGCTACATGTGTATAACTTTGCTTGTCTTGACTTGTATTGAAAATTCATGGCTTACTATGTTGCAAATTTGAGCATGAGATTTTTAAGCATAAGCATGAATTCTGATATGAAATTAATTCTGAACCATGCATGCTATTGATGAATCACATGAATAAACTTACTGCTCTTTATATTGATATCTATGAGTTATGAAAGATATAATGGTTATATTGGTATCCAGGAGCTGTGTATAATGTGATAATGACTTTGGTATCTATAAAGTCTTTGGTATCCATAAATATTTTTGGTATCACATTTTAAAAATTTTAATTGGTATCACAATTTTAAAAAGCTCACTTTGTATCACAATCTAAAAGTTAAATCTGTTTTTGAGCATGACAAGTATGATTATATCTATGAGTATGGTATAACATTGATAATATTGGCATGATATTGATATTTGATATATGATGTGAATAATTTGTAACAAAAATGAATGTATTGAATTTAGGGGGAGTGTTATGACTTTTTGCTCATATTATGATTGTTTCCCTATTAATCAAATTATCAATTGGTATTAAAGTTAATAAATATTTTAAATTGATATCATGAATTCAATTTTAAATTGGAATCAAAAAATCAACAATTGGTATTGAGTGTGTTCATGTGTTGGATATGCAATGTTTGATGATATGCTGAGAATATGATTTTATTTGAACTTAATCATTTTTTTTTCTCTTTTTGATTGATGTCAAAAGGGGGAGAAGTGTTAAGCAAAAATTGAGCATGAGATTGCAAAAATTGACCATGAACATAATATATCAAAAGGAGGAGAAGTACTTGATGTTGATTGATAAACTTGAACTTGAATAAAGTGATGAGCATGGTTGTAAAATGAAGTGATGAGCATGATTATAAAAGAGTTTTTGAAATTAATATTGATCTTGCGAATATTGTTAAGATAATGCTTATTGAAAGGGGAAGTCTATTTAAGGCTCACTCCAATTTTTGCTTCTTGTTTGTTATCTTCAAAAAATGGGAGATTATTGGTCTTACAAGGCTTAACATCTTGTTTTGATGCTAAAAAACAAGTAGAACTTAACATGTTTTGGCTAAGTGATTTATTTTCAGGACTCAATGATAAATGCAAGGTTAAAGAATTCATAAAAGCTTGTACTTCAAAGAAGAATGATTATATCAAAGCTTGAGGCATGGATTAAAACTTAAAGATCATGAGAGCATTGATATTAAAGAAAAAGTTTCAAGAATGAAAGTCCAAGTGATCAACATGGAAAGCTCAAAGAAAGATGAAGCAAGCATAAAGACCTTAAGGAATTCAAGAATTGAAAATTTGAAAGAGTCTATAGGAAATGTCATGTAAGTACTTCAAAGAATTTTAATATGGATGCATGAAACTCTTAGATTAATTTCTTGGACCTAAATACCTTTTAACATACTTGAAAAATATTTTTATAAGGTAAAAAATTGTTTCAAAAAGGTTAGAATCATTTTTGGAATGAAAAACACCAAAAAGAGGATTTTCCAATTGCTGTCATTTTTTCTACATCAGCATTGAGGTGTTTTTTTGTCTATCCAAAACTCTTTATTTTAAAAGATGTTCAACAATGAAAATTGTATTATTTTCTCTTAGCTTTCATTTCACACCAAGAACACCTAATTTGGAGTTGTATAGAAAACATTATGACTAAAATACTGAAGCGGGGTTGAAGTTGTCAACCAACTGAACACTGTTCACGACGGAACATCCGAAGACTGAACTGGACACTTCGGTCGTCTGACCCTTGACCTTGGTCATTTGACGAATATCTTCAGTTGACTAAAGATTAAGTTCATTCATCTGAATATTTTTCTGAAATTTTTCTAAAGAGGCAGAACCACCTCAGACGACTGAACCCGAAAGTTCAGACGTCTGAACACTGTTAACAGTCATTTTTTAAAAAAGTTTGTAAATTCAAACTTATATTTCTTGTACTCCAAACTTTATATAAACTTGGGAAACACTCCAAGCCACTTGGAGAACACGAAATAGAGTTGATTTATTATCTATAAATAACCCCCCAAGGCTAAGGATTAAACACACCAAGAAAATACAGTAAACAAGCTTTCTTGCTCTCAAATCTCCCAATTCTCTCAAAGCTCTCTTGTGCAATCAATTTCCAAGTTTCACTACTGAGGTTTGTTGTGAATTTATCAAGAAAATTATGATTCTACTCTAAATTCTTTCAACCTAGAAAGAAGGCTTATGATGATATCTTCTTCAGCTTCATATTTCCATATTGTGAATTTGATTGAAGTATATAGATTTAACTTGTACTAATCAGCTCTTTGTGTGAGCATTCTTTGTACATCTATTTGATTTGTATATCGTAGATTGACGATTCCAAGGATTGTTTGGATTGTTGGCTAAGAAAGAGGATATTACTTAGAGAGGTGGGCTCTAGCCTAGTTAATTAGTGACCGAAGGAGGGGATATTGTTTGGAGAAGGCAGGCTCTAGCCTTAACCAAGGAGTGTTGTAAAGGTATTGTTCTACCCGTCAAAAGAATAGGTTTAGTGAATCCTTTGGTAGTTTGCCAAAGGTGAGGACGTAGGTTGGGTATAAGTCGAACCTCGTAAAAATCTCCGTCTCACTCTTTCTTTCCTTACTCTTTATTTTCAGTACATATTTAAATTGTGTGGATGGTTTAAATTGAAAATCATAGATATTATGTATATTTGGGAATCAAGTAAACTTAAAGTTTAATTTTGATTTGGGTTGCAGAAACCGAAAAGGAGTACGTTGGTTAAACCATATCTTGCGGAAACCATATGCGAGTACGTTACTTGGTTAAACATCCTAAAGATAAATTAATTGAGAGTTTATTTGAATTTTGAATATAGGGAAGAGTGTGAATATTGTGTTGGATTTCATATTACATATCATATTAAGCAAATCAATTAATACAAGGCTTCACATCAGCAAACACAAATTATCATTCACTAGAGGGCTTAATTCAAATTTATATTCAGGGCTGACAACAAAAGTTATATTATGATTGAATGGTTTAAAATTTGATATTGAGTAGTTTGTGTTTATATTTCAAAGAGTGTTGAATCTTGCAAATTTCCATCAATCTAAATTGTGCTGCAGGTAACTTGTGCTTGGCAAATCATTTGGTTGTTTGTTTTTCAAATTGTGGATGATTGACTTGATTACTTGAATGATTGGTTTGGTTGCTTGGTTGTTTACATAGTTGTGTTGATTGATTGAATTAAAAGAATTAAGTTCTTGAGTGATTAAAGAATTAAACAAACAAGTCAAGAATTAGTTCAAAGAAAGAAAAGAAGGTTAAGGATTCTTAAAAGGAATTAAAAGAAATTTTTATAATCCAATTCACCCCCCCTCTTGGGACTACACCTTACTTTTTAGCAAATATAAATTTTATATTATAATAAATTAAAACTGTAATGACCCAAAAAATAATGCTATTTAAATAATATAAAGAAAGGGAAATGGAAGCCGAAAACAGAAGGAGGCAGTCGATGACGGTGCATTTTGGAAAGAAAATCCCAAAGAAAATTTCAGCTCCTTATCGAAGAATATAGGGGACTCGTCGACGAGGGTATAACAGGAGCTCGTCGACAAGGACAGAATTTGTCGACGAGAAAATACCGAGAGAGGTTTTGGGGTAGCCTAAAATTCGTCGACGAGGGAGGAAGTTCATCGATGAAATTCCTTAAAGACTCATCGACGAGATGACGTGTCTCGTCAACGAACCCAGGGCTATAAATTGCCCAAACCTGGATTTTTAGTAAAATTTTGGTGCAAGAAACCTCCATTTTCTCTCTCTACGCCCCTCCCTCCTTCTCTCTTCGATTCTGGGCCTGTTTTATGCCGGATCGACGATTTGAAGCCACCACGACGCTCCTTGCGAAGTTCTCCGCAAGTCTGCTGGAGCTGATCGTTGGTGGAGTTGGTTTGAATTTCGTCCCAATTTCAGGGTAAGACATTTTATTTAGTATTTGCCTTTCCCTCAATTATTACAATACACGATGAAATACTGATGTTTTATTCTGGAGGAATTGATTTTTATGGTGTTGAGTGGAGAACTCTGTGGGTATAGGGCCATAATTTAGTAGGGGCTTTTCAGAATTAAGGTGAGGGAAATATGCTATGCTAGGAATTGTTATAATGTTAACAAAAATTTTACACATATGTATATATCAGCTTATTACCTAGTTTTACAAAATATGAGTTTTAAATACTTGTGTGGCCTGAGTGGATATTTATATGATGAAGAACCTATATAGTTTTTACAGTGTATCATACTATACTGAATACACAGTTATAGACAGTATATATAGTTTATATAGTTTTTCCAGTGTATGGTGTTATACAGAATATATCGATATAGTTATATATTCACAGAGATTATACAGAAACATATGCATGCATATACAACTTTTATACAAATAGTTTCATAAAACAGATATATATATATATATATATATATATATATATACATATACATGTATACAGTTTTACTCAAAACAGTATATATATTACAGCTTTATACAGAACAGTATATATAGTGTTCATAGTATGCCATGTTTCCTATTACCATAACATACAGAGTATGTAGACAGAGTATATAGACAAAGAATATAGACAGATATACAGAGATAGTTTCAAGATGCTACAGATACAGTATACAGAGATTACAGTATTTACAGTACAGAAAGATAGCGTTATGGTAATTTTGGAAATACGATAAAAACAGTAAAAGAGTATATATGTATATATATAGTATCATATCCCTAAGGAAAGATTACAGACAAATACAGATAAAGAATACAGAGCACGGTACCATTGCTACATACAGATAGAGTGCAACCACATATCTCAGATAGTTTGTGGGTACCGTCAACCGTGCTCGGAGAGTTTGCAGCTCCCTAGTTCAGTGGGTGGAGGGGGCCGGTTTGATGAGATAGCAGCCAGTCCCGAGCTTAGGAGTGTATGCAGTTTGGCCGGGCTGGAGTAGTGTAGAGTATATTGACTTATTTGGAGGGCCGACCAAATTAAGTCTCGCCTACGGGCCACACAACCCTGTCATGAGGGGTCAAATCATGACATACAGAGTTCCAGGGATAAAACATAGTTATGTATATGTATACAACTTTACAATATATGATGAGTATAATATGATATTAGCAGTATGAAAAGTAGAAAACGCAGATGATACAGTTATATTTTAAATTGTGAAAAGAAAGATATGCTTTACAGATTTATTATTGTATTACAGTTCAGTTGTTATTTAAACAGTATTCTTAACTTAGTTGCCACACACTAGTAATAGCATATTTCCACTTACTAAACGTCAACTCACCCTATGACTTTAACATTTTTCAGGTGAGCCAGTTGGGCGAGCAGATCAAGCTCGCGGATAGAGAGTATATTGATTACCCTGGTTTAGAGGGTAAGTTTGTGTAGGGTTTTGTGTTTTTGGACAGGTATTTTGGAGAGAGATGTATTATATAATTATGGTATAGAAATACAAATTTCTGGTATTGTATGATGTATATGGATGTATGGATTACGTTTTCGCTGCATAGGTATAATTTTATATTCAGATTCACCCCGGTGCCTTCCGAGGCTTGAGTTCCATAGCAGGGGGTATAAAAAAAAATGATAAAAATTTTGAGGATGCTACAAAAAAATTCACACTTTTCTAAGAAATAACAAATAAAATGATAAAAAAAAGTTAATTATTTTATAAAAATAAATAAAAAGATAAATAAATAATATCAAATACTGGCCAAATGGCAATGCAGGTTTCTCGTGGCATCTAGATGAATTGAATTTTTCAACGGTTCACATTTGTAATCCACTTGGGGAATTATTTAATATTTTTTACCAAAGTCAAAGCCTCAACAAACCGTCTCGATTTTGTGCTTAAATGGCCAGTTGACCGACCATGTGTCAGGCCGACTGGCTCATAAGCTAAGCTGACCGGCCATTGGCTTTTTGCTTGGTTTCTAATGCCTAGCCGACCGGCCATTCAGTACAAAAAGACCACGGTCAACTGAAACTACAAAGGGTTCGGAATCGTTCAACGTTAGCTGACTGGCGTCTTCTTAGGTCAACTGAGCTTCTTTGAAAAGTTCAAATTTGGCTTCGATTGGTCGATCGGTGAAGCCCTGGGTGGACCGAACGTCTCAGAAAAAATTAATTTTCAACATTAATTAGGCTTAATTTTTTAATTAAATAATTTTAAAAATGACGAACATGTCGGTCATAATTTTCAGAAATTCTATAAATACTCCCTTTATAAGCATAATTAGCAACTTGATTAGCTCAAAAATTCTCTCTAATTTTATGCTAATTTTTTACTCTCTTTTCATTTTCATTTGAAAAATCATCTTTACAAGAGAGCTTTGATTTATTTTATTTTTCACTCATTAAAAAATTCATTGTTCTAGAGGATTGTTTAAGGAACTTTTCATTTGGGCATTTGTTTTTATTTTAAAATGCAGATTACTCTCACTCACATTTTTCTTCTAAAATCATTTTGAGAGTATTTCTTGAGTTTCCTTCATATTAGTATCTTGATAAATATTTTTGAGAAACTTATTATAGCTTGTGAATCTTACACATTAATTGCACTAGTCCAAAGCTTTTCTGTGCTTATTGCAATAATCATTTTGAGCCTAAATCCCTACTTCCCTTGAACTTTATTTAAAAAATCATTTTTGAGAAATCTCATGGGATATTGAAAAGAGTCATGAGCATATTTTCAAATATAATATTCTTGCTTGAAAGGTCTTTTAATTTTTGAAAATATTATTTTTACACACTCTCTCGCTTTTATTGGAAAAATGTTTTTGAGTGAAAAACATACATACTCACTTGAGCTTATTTCATATCATATGTGAGTGCATTAAGTTTAAAGTTGTACATCATTTGTTTGTTGTAGAAGCATTCTCTTTATATGAAAATTCTATTGAATATCGATTGTATTCCTCGCGTATGATTGTCAGAAGAGGATTACACTTGCCTGTAACGTGCACCGGATTGGCTCAGATCCGGTTAGGAGAGCCTCCCGGATTGGTTTAGACCCGGTTAACAGAACTAGGTGCACCATCCTGTAAGGTGCGATTGTATAGGTTGAGCTTAGCCCTGTAATGTGAGTTGGGTATTCTTGCCCCCATAAGGAGAGGGTGTAAACAGTATCGCTCCACTTGGTAAGCGAGCAAAGATAATGAATCCTCTAAGCAGGTTTTGCTTAAGGCAGGGACATAGGAACAGTTGCTGAACCTCGATAACATATCCTGTGTCACTCTTCCTTCACTCTATTTACATTCCAAAATTTGCATGTTTATATTAACTTGTTAATATTATTGCTTGAATTTTCATTTATGTCTAATTGAGAAATACTGGAACTGTTATATTTGTGCAAATTATTTAAGCTTTCATATATATGCTAAATTAATAATTGATTAGACATGACCTAAGTTGAGTAATTCTGTTGTTATTTGATTTAACTTGGGAAAAAATTTTAAAATTTCCAATTCACACCTACTTAAATTACACCAATTATATCATAGCAAAAAAACAAACGCATCTAAACAAGCGGGAATGCCGCACCTGCATGCGGCATTCGGACACCTCAAAGCGGGAATGCCGGCTCTCGCACACCTCAAGCCTCCTATAAATGGAGGCTTTTTGTGAGGAAAAAACTGGGGACACGCAAAAACACCACGGTGGACTCTCTTCCATTCTCTCAGTCTCCCCCTCACAGTCACAACCTCCATTCCCACACAGAACATTCACGCACACGGCTCCCTTCATTGCTGTCACCGCGAGCAGCTTCATCGCCAAAGTTTCCCAATTATCCCCATTCGTTCCCTTTTGGAAAAATCTTGCACGTGCCACAAATCCCTAGATCTCCTTCGCTATCTTCCTCCTGCTACAGCCTTCGAATCGCAGGAGTGTTGCTCGCTGCCGTCGCCTTCACCAGCTCCAACCACCCTCCTGCAGATCCAGCTATGAGCCACCATCTCCGGCTCTCCCCGAAACTCTTGGGTCTCGCTCTCTCTCTCCGACGTCATCATCCGTTGTCTCGTCACTCTTCTCTGCTGTGTCAATTTTGTGAACATTGGGTTTCTCACGTTCTTGGATCTAGAGCTCAGCATTGCCGTTGAGGCCTCCCACGTGCATCACCGGTTATGATCTTCAATTACGCAGGTAAACGAAGGAACTTTGGTCAAAATTGATGCCCAGATTCTGCTTCATGACTCTTAATTTGATTTATATGCAGTGTCGGCCTGACCATGAGGCCATTGAGCATTTGCCTCGGCTCCAAAATATTTGGCCCCCAATTTTTCTTTTAATATTAATATTATTTATGATGTCATTTCTTCCCATACATTGATTTTTCTACTATCTCAAAAGTTGGGGCTCCCAAATTTTTTTTTTTTTAATGTTAGCATTATTTATGGTATCATTTCTTCTCATACATGAACTTTCCTATTATTTTAAAAGTAAATGAAATTGTATTTTGAAAAGTAAAGTAAATATAATTTATTTTTTTTCTTTTTCAAGACTCAATGTAATCTTGAATATAAAACTTTAATTAGTGATTTTGCATATCAAAAAAGTTAAAAAAAGTTAATTTTAAATAAAAATAAAAATTAAACAAAATATTAACGTCCTCTAAATAAACTCCATATTTTAAAGAGCTCGCCCTATTTATATGGGTTTGGTATGTGGAACTTTAGTGATAGATCCGATTGTTATCGATAATGTTCTTAAGAATTTCAGGTTATAATCTTGTGATTACCGCGTGCGAGTGTGTTTGTTTGCTAGATTTTTTTTTTTTTCTTAATTTTGAGGTTATCGATGGCAATGGTACTTCCAGGGTGGAATTAGTCCAAGAGTTAAGTTGCATTGCGTGAATCAGGGGGAATCTGAAGATGAATCTGAGAAAGAAAAGGCTACTTCAACTCCACCTTCGAAGTTAACTGTGGGAAAAATATCTTCTTCCAGGAGACCGGACTCTGTTCCCAGCTCTAAACTACACTCTTCTTCCTCCGACTATGGATCTAAGTCTTGATTCGAGTCAGATACAGAGCTTGATTCCGATTCTAAATCGAAAGCTCCACCGAAAAAATTTCATCATCCCAGCACAAAGAAGCCCAAGTCAAAGTTGGGTGCGGCAAACACACTGTGTTAACACGGCACTGTTGTGCCGGGCACCCCACTTGTGCCAAACATCAATACTATAACTATTGCTATTGAATATATAAGAAAATTAAAACAATGTAGAAACTAATAATAAAACAAGAAAAAAAATAAGACAAGAAATTTACGAGGTTCGGTATAGAATTACCTACGTCCTCAGGCGCCAATGATCAATCTACTACTTCTTGACAAAGTACAACTTTGAGGTGCGTTTTACAAATGAAGAGTTGAACTCTTTATATAGTTTCAACCTCAAGTCTAAAAAACACTTCTCTCCAATGTGGGACAAATAATATAAAAAATTCAAAACAACCTTTTATACTAATGTGGAAGTATTCTACAAAAACAACAAATCTCCACTTTGACGATAAATTCAACAAATTTTTCAGTCACCAACATTTTTTGGAGTTCCACGTCATCGGCACCTTCCAAAAATACTCAGATTTGCAGGATATTGATCAAGTCCAAACAATGTTTGAACTTGATTGTTGTCACAATTTTGATCAACATATCTGTGGGATTTTCAGTTATAGCAATCTTCTGAAGAAGTATCTTGCCTCCATCAATAATATCCTGCATAAAATGAAATCGAACGTCTATGTGCTTCGTTCGTGTATGGTAGACTTGGTTCTTTGCCAAGTGAATAGCACTCTGGCTATCACAGAATACAACCATATGCTTCTGAACAACTCTCAAATTTTCAAGTAAACCTTGCAACCAAATAGCTTCCTTAACAGCCTCTGAAGCTGTCATGTACTCTGCTTTTGTTGTAAACAAAGCAATGGTAGACTGTAAGGTAGACCTCCAAATCACTGGACCATTAGCAAATGTAAAAATATATCTAGTAGTTGATCGACGTTTATACAAATCACCTGCAAAATCCAAATCCACATATCCAATAACATGTTGATCAATAGTATTATTTTTCTCAAATACTATACCAACATCAATCGTATTCATAATATATCTCAAAATCCATTTCATAGCTTGCCAATGTCCTTTACCCAGATTATGCATATACCTGCTCACCATACTAACAGCTTATGAAATATCAGGTCTAGTACAAACCATTGCATACATCAGACTACCAATAGCACTTGCATAAGGAACCTGTGACATATACTTATGTTCCTCATCTGATTTAGGAGATAAAGCCACACTAAGTTTGAAATGAGGAGCAAGAGGAGTGCTTATTGGTTTTGACTGCTCAGACATGCCAAAACTTTGTACTACCTTCTTCAAATACTATTTCTGAGACAAACTAACTCTTCCTCTCATTTTGTCTATGCGAATCTCCATGCCAAGTATCTTCTTTACTTCACCAAGATCTTTCATCTCAAACTTTTGATTTAACTGACTTTTCAACTTGTTGATTTCTTCCTTATTCTTTGAAGCTATCAACATACATCAACATACAAGAGTAAATATATAAAATATCCATTTTGTAGTTTGCGAAAATAAACACAATGATCATGTTTATTTCTGATGTACTTCTGACCCATCATAAACTGATGAAATCGTTTGTACCACTGTTTGTTTTAAACCATACAACGATTTACCCAGTTTACATACCCAATTTTCTTTTCCAGCAACTTAAAATTCATCTGGCTGAGTCATATAGATTTCCTCTTCCAAATCACCATGTAAAAATGTAGTTTTTACATCGAGTTGAACTAGTTCAAGATCAAATTGTGCTACCAAAGCCAACAAAATTCAAATGAAAGAATGTTTAACAACTGGAGAAAATACCTCATTATAATCAATGCCTTCTTTCTATGCGTAGCCCTTAGCTACGAATCTAGCTTTGAAGTGAATATTATTTGCATATGGAAATCCTTCTTTCTTTACATAAACTCATTTACAACCAATTGCTTTCTTACCCTTGGGCAGTTGGGCTAGCTCCCAAGTTTGATTCTGATGAAGAGACTGCATTTCTTCATCCATTGCTTTTTTCCACTTGTCTGATTCAGAGTTCCTCATTGCTTCTTTGAAAGTGTAAGGAACATTATCATCCACAACTAGAAGTGCATAGGCCACAATATCAGTATACCAAGCAAGTTTTCGAATTTCTTGTCTTGGCCTTTGAGAAACAATTGATTCTTGTTGCTGTGAAGATTCTCGAATTGAAATCTCCTCTTTTTGTACACTATTTCCCACCGTAACTGGAGAGTTACCTTTTGTAGTCTCATTTCTCACTAGGTTTCCCAAAATTGTCTCAACCTCCACCTGTTGTTGAGTACCACTGGTCTTCTCTTCAACTCGTGACTTCTTGCATATTGTTTTCTTCATCATCGCAAGTTCATTAAAAGTTACATCTCTACTTAAAATCATGTTTTTCGTCTCTAGACACCAAAGATGGTATCATTTGACTCCTGCACTTATCCCCAAGAATATTGCTTTCTTGGCTCTTGGATCCAACTTAGATTCTTTAACATGATAATAAGTCATAGTACCAAATACATGTAAAGAATCATAATCACTAGTAGGCTTTCCAGACCATACCTCATAGGGTGTTTTTCCCCCTATTATAGATAATGGTAGACGATTGATGAGATGACATGCATATCTAACAGCCTCAGCCCAAAACCTTTTGTCTAACCCAGCATTAGACAACATACATCGAACTTTCTCCAGCAAAGTCCGATTTATGTGCTCTGCCACCCCATTCTGTTGTGGTGTATTTCGAACTGTGAAGTGTCGAGCAATAGTTTCATCCTGATATACCTTCATAAATGGGTCACTCGTGTATTCACCACCATTATCTGATCTGAACCGTTTAATCTTTTTGCCAGTTTGAGTTTCAACTAATTTTTTCCACTTAAGGAAAATATCACACACTTCATTTTTATGCTTCATAGAATACACCCAAACTTTTCTAGAAAAATCATCAACAAAAGTGACAAAATAATGCATACCACCTAACGAAGCCGTTTTTGTGGGCCCCTATACATCTGTATGGATGTAGTCTAAAATACCTTCAGTCTGGTGGATTGATGTGCCAAATTTCACTCTAATTTGTTTTCTTAGAATGCAATGCTTACAAAATTCAAGTTTGCACACCTTTGCACCCTTTAACAAACCTCGCTTAACTAATTGTTGCAAAGATTTTTCTCCTGCATGTGTTAATCGCATATGCCATAACCTGGTTGTATTTGAACCTGCATCTTTCTCAGAAACAACAGTTGCTGAGCCAATAACTGTACTACCTTGTAAATAATATAAGTTATTTTTTCTTATTCCTTTCATCACCACCAGCGCACCTGATTTAATCTTTAAGGTTCCATCTTTCAAAGTGATAGTGAACCCTTTAGATTCTAAGGCATCCAATGAAATCAGATTCTTCTTTAGGCTTGGAACATACCTAACATTAGTTAAGGTCTTAATAGTTCCATCTTGACATTTCAACTGTATTGATCTTATTCCTGTTGTTTTACAAGTATTATTATTTCCCATAAAAACAACCCCACCATCTAATTCTTCAAAATTGGAAAACCATTCCCTATTGGGACACATGTGATAGGAACAACCAGAATCCAAAATCTACTCACCAAAATAATGTGATGAAGATGTTCCAACAAGAGAAAAATCTGACTCACTTCCATCATCATTGGCTATATTGGCATTAGAATGTGTTTTTCCCTTATTCTTCTGCTGTAATTTAGGGCAATCTTTCTTCCAATGCCCTCTCTCACGACAAAAGGCGCATTCATCTTTAGCAGGCCTCTCACAAGATTTACTCCTCCCATGAGATTTACTCTTCCTTCCAGGCATACAATTCTGAGAACGTTCCCTTATTGTTAGTGCTTATGCTGTTTCCTTATGGACCCTCTAATCCTTCTTTCTACATTTAGTACTAATCAATGCAGTACAAACATCATCATAAGTAACTTTATCTTTCCTATAAAATAAAGTGGTGGTCAAATGTTCATACTTATTAGGGAGAGAATTCAGTAACAATATGGCTTTATCCTCATCTTTCACCTTTTCATCCAAATTTAACAAATCGACCAAAATTTTATTGAAAGCATTTATGTGGTCATTAATCGAAATACCTGGTTGATACTGGAAACGAAACAATTTCTTTTTCAAATAGAGCCGATTTTCCAGACTCTTGGTCATAAATGTATCTTCCAATGTCTTCCACAATTTCTTTGCAGATGTCTCCCTCATAATACAATATTTCTGATTTTTGGTGAGACACAGACGAATCGTACCACATGCCTAACGATTGATTTTTTCCCAGTCTCTGTCACCCATATCTATCGGTTTATCATCCAAAGTAATATCTAGTTCTTGTTGATACAAGATGTCCATTACCTCACATTGCCACATGCTAAAACTATTGGTACCATTAAATTTCTCCACCTCAAACCGAGCATTAACTATCGTCTTCGATGATGATGTCAAAGCTGAAGGGGTTGGAGTTCGTGTGGATAGAGTTTCTTCTACTGCTGTATTAGTTTCTGTCATCTTCTATATATTCAATAGCAACCAACAAAGTAAAAGGCATTGGATGTATAGTACGTACCAACTGTGTCTACTCTATTTAATCCTATGAAATTCCACTTTAACCAAGCCGACCTCCAGGGAGCGACTGAGCCGCAATGGTCTCTGATGTAAAACCCAAATAAGAATGGAAAATTAAGGAATCACCAACTCCTAACCCATCGAAAATAAAAGGAAGAAAAATGATATGGGTTGTTAAGAAAGAAAACCCCTTGTGTTCTTCTTTAGTAGTTAGGTTGGTTATAGGGGGTAGTATCTTCTAAAGGCTTAGGAAGTGGTTTGGGGCTGTAAATGTAAAATCTTAGTGTATGTCTTCTACTTAAAACCTTATATACTAAGTATTTTAAAAAATCAAGTCAATCTGCAAATGCAAATACATAACCAATATGAACTTAATGCATATATTCATTGGTTAAAATATAAAATCATTGGCTGTTTGAACAAAAACCCACTTCCAAATGGGCATGGCTTGTCTGCCTTGTGTTTAATCTCAAATTGTTTCACTTAAGCTCAATCATGAATATCTAAAGTTAAACATGCCTTGCACAAGTCAGAGCCTTAGGAAATGACTATAGTCTTAAGAATCATCTAATTCTGAACTCATCTCAAAGTCCTTTCGATGCACTAAGCCTTGTAGATAAATCATAGGGACCCTAGCTTGAAAAACTGGTCAAAGCAAAACAAATTGACCAAGCTCGGGCGACTGAACCATACAATGCATTTGCACTTCGGCTAACCGAACTTGGAAGTCTGACCAGGTCGTTGACCATACTTCGGGCAGATGAACATTCATATTCAAGCTAGTTCGGGTTGCCGAAATTGCATTGGGTCACTGAACTTATATTCAGGTAATCGAACAAGGATTTTGAGCGACCGATTCTAATAGTTCATTTTCAATTTAGGCGGTCGACCCTCAATTTTACAAAATGGCGCCTAAAATTCAGCCAACCAAACCAGTGTTCGGTCTACTAAAAAGACTCAGTGGGGGTTCATATTTAAAGCTGTTCGGGCAACCAAACTTATGCCTAGGTGCCCTAACCGCACTGATATATATGGTTTTTTGCGAAAATCAATTCATTTCTTTTCATAACCTTTAGCGCTTCCTCATTTTTCCCTTCCTTTCAGCCTAACTTTCCTTAAGAGATTTTCTATAGCTAGAGATTAGAGACGTGCCACTACGGGTATTCCACTTGAACAGTGGTTTCCCACACCTGACTAGCATATCAAGTATGAGAGGGTCTTTCGCCTTAAAGATCTCATTTTAGGAAAGATCCTAGACATTGAATTCATGCAAGCCCATTTCAATAATGTCTTGAACATGTTTCGCTATCAAGGATGGTATGAATCCATCGCCTTCCAGCCCAGGGGGTTGCACCTTTTACTCATCCGACTAATCTATGCCAATCTTGCGCAAGATGGCCAAGGGTAATACTCCAGAGTACTCAAGACTAATTTCCATTTTGACGATGCTTATCTGGGAGAGACATTTGAGATCCAGTGTGGCGACTTCATCTACCCTGATTCTTCCTCCTCCTGGATTGGTGAGCAGGATTCACGATATGCACCTTCGTCAATCTAGTTATGAGAAATCCTGTAGCTGATTTGACACATACTCCCAGGTACAGATCCTTGACCTTAGAGGCAAAGGTGGTACACCACCTAATCTCATATAACATTTTTCCTAAGTCAGGATCGAGGGACCATGTATCCTATCTAGATTATTTTGTGATGTGGTGCCTCTTCACTAGAAAGAAGCTAGATCTCCTCAGACTGATCCTACAGTGGATGTTTATGAAAACTGTTGGAAAAAGGATCATTTTATTGTACAGTGGCATCTTGTCTAGGCTATTCGTTAAAGAAAGGATTAATAGGTCACCACTTGCCACCATCAAGAAAGTCAGGCCCTCCGGCATCTTTAACTCCACCACACTAAAGTTGATAGTATATGAGCTTACAGGCAACATGTGGTTGCCCACTGCACATTAGAGAGGCCTAGGAGCTCAGGAGATCCCTCAAGAGCTGCCCCATGAGCCATCTAATGCCGAGATCATGGCAGCCATCACAGACCTATCTGTAGCATTTTAGGAGTTCAGGGTCTCCATAACAGAGCAGGCATCTTCATCTCATGCTAGACTTGACTCCCTTTATAGTGAGTTCACCAGGTCCCAGTCCGAGGTGTGGACTAACTTTCATATCCTCGGTGAGCGGTTGGGAGAGATGAATGACGAGGACATTTGGAAGGATTACCAGAAGAAGTTGAGCAATGAGGAGAAGGATGATGATCTTGATGACGGGGAGACCTAGGAGTGCTTTATGAGGATCCATTTCATCTGTTAGCTTTATCGTGATCCCAAGAGGGGGAGTGAATTGGTATTTTTAAAATTTAACCCCTAGGTATTCCTCCTAACAGCAGTATATTCACAATCCTATGGTCAATCTAGTGCAAGTAATATAAATATATCAAAAATTAAATAAAGCAGTTTAATTAATCACACAAGCACTAGAAAGCAATAAAGAGAAGGTGACACGCAGATATGTTATCGAGGTTCGGCCAAATGCCTACGTCCCTGCCTTGGCTAACCAGCACAAGGATTATCACAATAACTTGCTCACTTAAATGGGTGGAGCGGCACCTATACAAACCAGGTCAATTAGCACAGGGCTGACCTCAACCTTTACACCAATCCTTACCGTACTGGATTACCGCCCCCTCAGGCCATGCTTAGAATCACTCAGATATACAATCAAATGGTACAATATGAAAGTGCTTTCACGTAAAGCAGATTTGTACCCAAATGCGTTCAATCACATACACCACAGATGATTTAAAATGTAAGCTCAATGTGGTCTAAATATTTCAACTCTCAAATATGTTTTCTATCAGTGTAATGCGTACGTGAGAGTGTCAACAAGTAATCTTTGTATTTCAAGATATTCAATCAAACGTGCTCACACAGAATATCAAGCAAGCCTCACAAATATCAATCAGCAGAATATTTCAATCACGTGAATATGTATATGCTTGGATTGCAAAATAGATAATCTTTGTTTTCAGCAAGTAATATAAACTTGAATAAATATTGCCACAAAGATTTGTATATCAAACACAAATATATTTCCTCAACAATGTCAATATGAATAGCACAAGATATTTGAGTAAGTTTGAGATTATTTTTGCTAGCCAAAAACAAATACAAACTTCCTAAGCTATTGCAATGAGAATGCAACACTAGGAAGTTTAACACAAGTTTTATGAGGATAGGCTTATTAGAAAAGCCATCTAAGAATGCTTCGGTTATGCTCTCGTAAAAAATCGATTTAAGCACTTACGAAATGAGAGAGCAAACCTCTAAATGAACACACTCAATACACTTACAAATGATACAAAGAAGTGAAGAAAGTAAGTTTGAGTGGATTTGGAAATAGTATGAGCAGTAGGAAGTATTTAGCTTGAGAGAGAAATTTGATTTTTGTTTTTGCTAATTGATTCCTAATTTTTCCAAATGAAAGGGTATATATAGACATACCATAATTTTTGACCGTTGGGGACCTATTAGGGATTTTTAGAAAAATTTAATGACGTTTAAAACATTTTGATCCTGTTTAAAAAATTTAATCGCGGTAAAAATTAGGGCAACCCAAGAGGTCCGATCAACCATAAATGTTTCGGTTAACCAGGTCTCATATGGTTCGCTCGACTAGGGGGATTTTGAACTAAAGGCTCGGTCGACTAGGAGAAGGCGATTTTTCAGATCTCCAAGGTTCGATCGACCGGGCCATTTTGAACTGGCTGGTTAGTCGACCAGACCGCTGGGATTTTTCCCGAGGACCCTTGGTCGACTAGGTAGTTGGAGTACAAAAATGGCTCGATCGACTAAATGGTCAAAATGTTGACCCAAGGAGGTTTTAGTTGACCAGGGCTTTTTGAACTTCTTAGTTTGGTCGACCAAGACCTCTATCAACTGTTGACCCAGGTCCGATTCGGTCGATCAGGCCGAAATGAACTATGTTGCCCGGTCAACCGAAAGTGCACCAAGTGTGCATTTCGGTCCCGTTTCAAAACATACAAACCCTATTCAAGTGCCTAACAAACATATGTGCAAATGTATGTGTCCTAGGGTCATTTATGTCCAAAATTTGGACACCGAAAAAATCCGGTGTCGATCGAGCTTCGGTCGACTGAAGGGTAAACTCTAACGTCTTTGTACGGTTACTTTTTAGTTCATATCTAGTTTGAGCTTACAAAATAAACCATGTATGTGATGTGTGTGCTTATTACAAACCAAATATCCTAATTACTATTACAGACAAAGTTCACTACTGAATATTACAATCGAAAACATGAATTTGTCTTCAAGCTTTAAGTTTTCACGTGCCATAAATGTATCTGCTAATATAGACCTGCACATGGACTAGATATTCATTAAATACGTGAGTATTTGTCATTATGGAAACCAGGCGTGACCTATAAGGTCAACATTATTCCCTTTTTTGATGATGACAAATACAATTGTCAAAAATATAGGGTTAAGCCCAAGAAGGCTCCTCCTCACAATATGCATCCAATGTATTTTTAAGCAAACCCGTTATTTTTGCCCCCTTTCCGTCTCCCCCTTTTGACAACAATAAAAAGGGCAATTTGAATTAAAATCCTAGGCAATGGGTGATTATTACATTTATGCATGATGAATTTTGGAAAGATTTTTGAAAATTTTCGACAGTGTGCTGTTTGTAAATTGGACTTTCCAAAAGACATCCTATATAAACGTATCTTGTTTGAGTTTAAAATTCCTAGCAATTTATTCACAACTACTCAAACAGTTCAGTATGGTCCAATACAACAAATAAAATATCAATATGAACATGAATTGGACAAGTTGTGCAACATAAATGATAATCAATATAATCATGCAATAGGAGTATAGAGTATGAATACAATCAATAATCAACTTTCACAAAGTCTAAGGCAAGAGGATTAGTGAATCAATAGTATCAGTTGCTAAGACTTGGAAAGTTTCCATGAGAGAGCTCCCCCTAAATTTATGCAAGTTATAAAACATTTAAGTTTAAGAAGCTTCTCTACTATGCATTAAGCCTAACTCGCGTCTAATTTGTATAAACCTATCCTCAGGTAGTGGTTTAGTGAATATGTCGGCCCACTGTTCATTAATGCATACAAACTCAAGAGCCACATCTCCTTTTTGCACATGATCACGAAGAAAATGATGCCTAATCTCAATATGTTTAGTCTATAAATGTGAGATAGGTTTTTTGAGATGTTGATTGCACTAGTATTTTCACATTTAATCGGTATTATTTCATAGTTAAATCCAAAATCCACAAGTTGTTGTTTCATGTAAAGAGTTTGGGCACAACAACTTCCAGCCGCAATATATTTAGCTTCGGCTGTGGACAAGGCAACTGAGTTTTGCTTCTTGGAGAACCAAGAAACAAGAGATTGTCCTAAGTAATGTCAAGTGCCGTTAGTGCTTTTTCTATCAACCTTACTACCGGCAAAGTCAGCATCAGTGTAACTAACAATCTCAAAGGTAGTATGCTTAGGGTACCATAAACCTAATTCAGTAGTCCCAATTAGATACCTAAGGATTCGTTTAACAGCTTTTAGATGAGATTCCTTAGGAGCAACCTGAAACCTAGCACACCTACATACACTAAACATAATATCGGGCCTACTAGCAATGAGATATAGGAGACTTCCAATCATGCCACGATATAATTTTATGTCAACAGGGATTCCTTGCTCATCTTTATCAAGCTTAATGGAAGAGTTCATAGGTATACCAAAAATTTTACAATCTTCCATATTAAATTTCTTTAACAAGTCCCTAATGTATTTAGATTGACATATGAAAGTTCCATGATTAGCTTGCTTAATTTGTAGCCCTAAGAAGAAACTAAGTTCACCCATCATGCTCATTTCAAATTCGCTTTGCTTGCATTTGGCAAACTTATTACACAACTCATCGTTAGTTGCTCCAAAAATGATATCGTCCACATAAATTTGAACAAGGAGCATATCATCATTTTTGGACTTGATGAAAAGTGTAGTGTCGATCTTGCCACTGGTAAACCCATTTTCTAGTAGAAAACCACTAAGCCTCTCATACTAAGCTCTAGGAGCTTGTTTCAATCCATACAAGGCTTTAGATAACCGGTAAACATGATCGGGATATTTATGATTTTCCAAACCGGGTGGTTGTTCTATATATACTTCTTCATTAATGTAACCATTTAGAAAAGTGCTTTTAACATTCATTTGAAACAATTTAAATTTTTAAAAGCGGCAAAGGCAAGTAGCATATGAATGGCTTCTAATCTAGCAACAGGAGCATATGTTTCTTCAAAGTCAATCCCTTCCTGTTGGTTATACCCTTGGGCAACTAGTCTAACTTTATTCCTAGTTATTACCCCAGTCTTATCTTTCTTATTTCTATATACCCATTTAGTTCCAATGAAAGTGTTCTCATTAGGCCTAGGAACTAAGATCCACACTTTACTTCTTTCAAATTGATTAAGCGCTTCTTGCATGGACATCACCCAAGACTCATCTTCTAAGGCTTCTTTAATAGTTTTAGGTTCTTCTTGAGATAAGAAAGTAGAATGATTCACTATATTTCTTAAGGAGGATCTTGTCGCTACACCACGGGATGGTTCACCTATGATTTGATCTATGGGATGACTTCTAATGTATTTCCAATCTCTAGGCAACTCCTGATTTCCATTTTCATTATCTTCAAGTGATTTTTCATTTGCTTCTAGATTTTCACTTGCATTGTTTTCAATAGACATTTTCTTTAAGCATTTTCTAATATCAATATCATCTTCATCATCTTTATTAGAAAATGGATTAAACTCATCAAACACAACATGAATAGATTCAACAATAGTTAAAGTTCTTTTATTGAAAACCCTATATGTTTTGCTATTTAATGCATATCCTAGGAAGATGCCTTCATCAGATTTAGAGTCAAATTTTCCTAGATGCTCATTATCTTTAAGCACAAAGCATTTACAACCAAATACATGAAAATAGGAAATATTATACTTATGGTTGTTCCATAATTCATAAGAGGTTTTATTAATTGATGGTCTAATCAACACCATATTCATAACATAGCATGCAGTATTAATAGCCTCAGCCCAAAAATATTTAGGTAAGTTATACTCATTCAACATGGTTCTACCCATTTCTTGCACTGACCTATTCTTTCTTTCTACTACACCATTTTTTTTAGGTGTCCTTGGTGCAGAGAAGTTATGTGATATGCCCTTTAAGTCACAATATTTTTCTATGCTTTCATTTTTGAATTTTGTGCCTCTATCACTTCTTATGTGAGTGATTTTATATCCTTTTTCATTTTGAATTCTCCTGCAAAGTTTGGTGAATTTTTCACATGATTCATTTTTATGTGCAAGAAACAACACCCATGTGAATCTAGAAAAGTCATCCATAATTACAAAAGCATAAGATTTACCACCAAAACTTTGCATAGAATTAGGTCCAAATGGATCTAGGTGAAGCATCTCCAAAGGTCTAGTGGTAGATATGAATTTCTTTTTCTTAAAACTAGATTTTGTTTGCTTACCCATTTGACATGCATCGCAGATTTTATCCTTTACAAAAGACATTTTAGGCAGACCTTTAACTAATTCTTTTCGAACAAGTTTAGATAATAAATCCATGCTAGCATGTCCTAAATGCCTATGTCACAACCAACTAGCTTCATTTATAGCAGAAAAACATGTTACTTGTTGTGAAGCTAAATTATCAAGAGAGGTAATATAAACATTTTCATGTCTATCAGTAGTAAAAAGGACTTTGTGGTCTGTTTTATTCTCTACTATGCATTTGTCATTTTCAAAAGATACTTTATATCCAATGTCACACAATTGACTTATGCTAAGTAGATTATGCTTCAGTTCATCAACTAGTAAGACATTATCAATAGTAAGGGAGGAATCCTTACCGACCTTACCTACCCCAATGATGTGTCCTTTGGCATTGTTGCAAAATGTTACATAGCCTCCATCCTTGGGAACAATTGAAGTGCCCTTGTCTCCGATCATGTGCTGTGAGCACCCACTATCCAAGTACCACCGGTCCTTGGAGGAGGATGATCTTAGGCATACCTGCAAAAAAAGCTAAGTGACTGATGCTGGTCCCTAAATTTTGTTGGGTCCACGGGAGTTAGTAGCAGGATCTCCCTTAACTATCCATACCTTCCTAATTCTAGCATGCCTATTCCTAAGTGGACAATCAAATTGAATGTGGCCAATCTATTTACATTTAAAACATTTCAATCTACTCTTAGGTTCTTTAGGAGGAATATGAGATTTTGACTCACGTGTAAAATGTCTTAAGTAAAGATTAGGTCGTCTAACATTTTCAATACCATTAAAACCAAGACCCTCTTTACCTAAGGAGTTTCTTTGGGCACCAAGTAGTTTTTCAAAATTTTCTTTGCCTTTGGTGAATTTAAAAATAATTTTGGAACTATCCTCCAATTTCTTCTCAAGCCAACAATAGTAGTATCATTTTCTTTTAAAATAGAGGCATGAGAGGTTTTTGCCATATTAAATAATTTTGACCAATTTTCACATTTCTTTTTCAAATCATTATTTTCTTTGGTCAATTTTCTTAGCAATTTTGAAACACGAATATATTCAAATCGTAATTCTCTAAATGTGGGCATGTTGTTAGAATCACAATCATCAGATGAGTAATAAGAAGATGATGAACTAGAAGACAATACCTCATCCTCGTGTGCCATCAAGCATAGATTAGAGACCTCCGTGTCACTATGATCTGAATCCGAGTCGCTGCTGCTGAATTGGTCCTATGAAGTCCCAGCCTTCATGGCTTTCTTCTTTTTCTTAGCCTCCTTTTTCAGCAGTGGGTAGTCGGGTTTGATGTGTCCCACCTTGTTGCGGTTATAGCATGTAGGGGCATTTGATTTTTCTTTTCTTTTGCTGGACTCTCCTTTCTCATTGGTGGAGTCTTTATATTTTTTAAGCGACTTCCTGTTCTTCCTGAAAAATCTACTAAACTTTCTAGTTAGCATAGCCATTTCATCATCAGTGTTAGACTCACTGTACTCACTAGATGTGTTATTAGATGCTTTCAGTGCGTCACTTTCTTAGCCCTATTATGCTCATAAAGCCTCTAATTTATGGACAATTCATAAGTAATCAAGGAGCCTATCAGTTCATCTAAGGACATGGCCTTAAGATCTCTACCCTCAGCAATGGTCGTAGCCTTGGCTTCCCAAACAGGGGGTAAGCCGCTGAGGATCTTCCTAATCATCTCATATGTGGGATATGTCTTTCCTAATGCATGCAGTGAGTTTATGATGTGTGTAAATCTAGTGTACATGCTCTGAATGGACTCACCTGTATTCATCCTAAAGGCCTCATAATCACTAGTCAACATATCTATTCTATTGTCTTTCACATTTCTAGTACCCTCATATGTGACCTCTAACTTATCCAATATTTATTTTGCAATAGAACATGTCATAATCCTATTAAACTCATTTACATCAAGACTACAATATAAAATATTCATGGCAGTGGCATTTAGACTAACAACTTTCATATTATCGTCATCATATTCATCCTCAATCTTAGGAACCCTAGCTGCACCCTCAAGTTTCATAGGGACATAGTTTCCCTTAGAGACAATTCTCCACACCTTCCAATCAGTATTCTGAAGGTAGATGCGCATCCTCTGTTTCCAGAAAGTGTAATTAACACCACTGAAAATAGGAGGTCGTGTGGAAGATGGTCCCTCAGGAAAAGGGGTCACAGAGCTATGAGCCATATGTGATTTTTTGCAAAATAACAACTAGTCTATGCTACGTGGATCTGATACCAATTGTAAGCTTTACTGTGATCCCAAGAGGGGGGGGGGGTGAATTGGTATTTTTAAAATTTAACCCCTAGGTATTCCTCCTAACAACAGTATGTTCACAATCCTATTGTCAATCTAGTGCAAGTAATATAAATATATAAGAAATTAAATAAAGCAGTTTAATTAATCACACAAGCACCGGAAAGTAATAAAGAGAAGGTGACATGCAAATATGTTATCGAGGTTCAGCCAACTGCCTACGTCCCCACTTTGGCTAACCAGAACAAGGATTATCACAATAACTTGCTCACTTAAATGGGTGGAACGACACCTATACAAACCAGGTCAATTAGCATAGGGCTGACCTCAACCTTTACACCAATTCTTACTGAGCTGGATTACCGCCTCCTCAGGCCACGCCTGTAATCACTCAGATATACAATCAAATGGTACAATATGAAAGTGCTTTCACGTAAAGTAGATTTGCACCCAAATGCGTTCAATCACATACACCACAGATGATTTAAAATGTAAGCTCAATGTGGTCTAAATATTTCAACTCTCAAATATGTTTTCTATCAGTGTAATGTGTACGTGAGAGTGTCAACAAGCAATCTTTGTATTTCAAGATATTCAATCAAACGTGCTCACACAGAATATCAAGCAAGCCTCACAAATATCAATCAGCAGAATATTTCAATCACGTGAATATATAGATGCTTGGATTGCAAAATAGATAATCTTTGTTTTCAGCAAGTAATATAAACTTGAATAAATATTGCCACAAAGATTTGTATATCAAACACAAATATCTTTCCCCAATAATGTCAATATGAATAGCACAAAATATTTGAGTAAGTTTGGGAATATTTTTGCAAGCCAAAAACAAATACAAACTTCCTAAGCTATTGCAATGAGAATGCAACACTAGGAAGTTTAACACAAGTTTTTTTAGGATAGGCTTATTAGAAAAGCCACGTAAGAATGCTTAGGTTATGCTCTCGTAAAAAATCAATTCAAGCACTCACGAAATGAGAGAGCAAACCTCTAAATGAACACACTCAATACACTTACAAATGATATAAAGAAGTGAAGAAGGTAAGTTTGAGTGTATTTGGAAATAGTATGAGCGGTAGGAAGTATTTAGCTTGAGAGAGAAATTTGATTTTTGTTTTTGCTAATCGATTCCTAATTTTCTCAAATGAAAGGGTATATATAGACATACCAGAATTTTTGACCGTTGGGGACCTATTAGGGATTGTTAGAAAAGTTTAATGACATTTAAAACACTTTAACCCTTTTTAAAAAATTTAACCACGGTAAAAATCAGGGCAGCCCGAGAGGTCTGGTCAACTAGAAATGTTTCGGTGAACCAGGGGGATTTTGAACTAAAGGCTCGGTCGACGAGGAGAAGGCGATTTTTCAAATCTCTGAGGTTCAGTCGACCGGGCCATTTTGAACTGGTTGGTTCGGTTGACCAGACCGCTGGAATTTTTCCCGAGGACCCTCGGTCGACCAGGTAGTTGGAGTATAAAAATGGCTCGGTCGACTAGATGGTCAAAATGTTGACCCAAGGAGGTTTCGGTCAATCAGGGCTTTTTGAACTACCTAGTTCAGTCGACTAGGACCTTGGTCAATTGTTAACCCAGGTCCGGTTCGGTCGACCAAGCCAAAATGAACTATGTTGGCCGGTCAATCGAAAGTGCACCAAGTGTGCATTTCGATTCCGTTTCAAAACATACAAACCCTATTTATGTGCCTATCAAACATATGTGCAAATGTATGTGTCCCAAGGTCATTAATGTCCAAAATTTAGACACCGAAAAAGTCCGATGTCAATCCAGTATCGGTCAACCGAAGGGTAAACCCTAAGGTCTTTTTACGGTCACTTTTTAGTCCGTATCTGGTTTGAGCTTCCAAAATAAACCATGCATGTGATGTGTGTGCTTATTACAAACCAAATATCCTAATTACTATTACAGACAAAGTTCACTACTGAATATTACAATTGAAAACATGAATTTTTCTTCAAGCTTTAAGCTTTCACGTGTCATAAATGTATCTGCTAATATAGACCCGCACATGGACTAGATATTCATTAAATACGTGAGTATTTGTCATTATCAAAAATGGGTGTGACCTATAAGGTCAACAATATCTAATAGTACTTAAACTTGCATGTGTTTTGTACTTGGATGACTATACTGTCGAGATGCATGTTTAGTGTAGAATGCCTCCTGCATAGCGCATGCAATTGATGAGAATTGCCTGCCGGTAGATTTAGGTTCTCGCATGCCTTAAACTGTTGAGGTACTGCTTGTTTGAGAATCATTTTTATGCAGGTTAATTTTGGGAAATGTTCTGTTTACAGACGACATGTTGTCGATTTTTCTATAGAAAAATTGCCCAAATGGTTTAAATGATTTTTTGAATATCTTTTGTGCAAATGCAATTTGATCTTAAATTCTAAATATTTACGCTTAGCTTATTTGCTTTGAAACTTTAAATTCCTTGGAGCTAGTTGTGCATATATATATATATATGAAGTGCTCATATATTGGCAGGTTCTTATGGATTGATCATATTTTCAAACAAAATGCTGCCAGATTTTTCTTTAATTATTGAACACAACTTTATATCATTTTCTAAATGCTAAACTTCTTAAAACTTAAGTTGTGTTTCTAAAATAAAGATTGAATTTTACTCAAGTTGATTTAAAACGAAAATGCATATTCTTAGGAGGATTCACTTAACTTTAAAATCATTAGGCCCTAAGAAATAAAAATGTATTGTGCCTTCATTTGTATTTCTTTTAGAAAATACATTAACTAGGTAATATCAATGTGAATGTTTTGGCAAAGTCTTTATTTGATATCATGCTTATTTCAAAACAACATGCATTTACTAAAATTAGCATTCTTATCAATTGGTATGGTAATAGTCGGTAGCCTCTCTGTCACATAAGTATGACACTTGGTATCAGGATGACATGATTTTCTTATACCATGCCTTGTGGAAATACATGTTTGTTTTGGCAACCAAAGATGATTATAATAAAATTCTCATGAAAATATTTTTGAAAGAATGAGTGAAAGCCAAATGAAAATTTAATCTTCATCCTTGCATAATCATCCATTGAGGGAGTATAGAACATTAAGATTATAAATATACTGAATGCTACTCTTACTTCCTTAATGTACATTCTGTTTGGGTTCCTTAATTGAAATTTGTTATATATTGTCTATAGAAATTCCAAACAGGTCACTTAGGTACAAGGCTATGATTGGGAATGATCTATTTTCAAACTGCGTGTTGCCGAATTTTTTCCCAATATATCTTCTGTTTCTAAATGACATATTTTTCCTTCGTGTTTTATTACTTAACCCTTTTTGTTGTTGTCAAAAGGGGGAGAAAAGGCAAAAGTGGGGGTAAACTATGCTTAATCATGCTTAATATCTTTTATTACCCATTATTTCAATTATCTTTATGCATAAAGTCAGGGGAAGCCCTTCTTGGTTGTACCCACTTTTGCATAAAGTATTTGTCATCATCAAAAAGGGGGAGATTGTTGACCTGATAGGTCACACCCACCTTTGATTATGACAAATACTCTTGATATTAATGGTTGTACTGAGAATTGCATACAGGTTCACCTTGTGCGCACTTTAGGACTAAAAGTCATATCATGATGGCGTGCGGTGTACGTGCCGAAGAATGAAGATTTGTGTGTTGTATTTTGTATTCCTTTGTTTATTTCTTCATTTTGGGATGTAAATTTAATTATGTACTGTGCACTCCAATGACTTGTAATAGTTTGCATTATGTATGGTTGGTAGGTATGCTCAAATTGACCATAGTTGGACTTTAGGTACCTACACTAAGAACACAAGTCCCCAACATCACTTATGATAATCAGGGGAATTCAATTAAGGATAAAATGAACTTAAATGCAAAAGTTGAGATGGTTCAGGCGACCAAACCTAGGCTGTGTAACATGGCTCGGGTGATCGAACTGGTCAACAAGTTGACTTAAGTGTTCAGGCACCCGAACCAAAGTTGAACGTATCTTCCCTGAGCACCCGAGCTTTTGTTAGAGCACTTTTCAACTATCTGAGCGACTGAATAACTGCGTTCAAATTGGGTTCGGGCGACCGAATTGCCAAGTTTGATTAACTGAATTGTGAGTTGGGCACCTAAACTATCGAAAAAATGCTACTAACTTTGCTTCGGCCAACCGTCTCACCCTTCAGGCACCCGAACCTATAAAAGTTGAATTTTTGACTGTGTCTGTTAGGGCATCTGAACCTCTAGCCGGGCACCCAAACTTTGCTAATTAAAATATTTTTTACCAAATTTTTAAATGGAGTAAAATGGGTTAATATTCTTAATGTTCTTTTAAACATATTTAATTATGCCCATTGTGTTCCCAATGGTCAAAAATTTCTCCTTGCCTATATATACCCATTCATTTATCATAATTAGCAGGGATTAGCAAACTTGATTAGGTAAAAATTTTCTCAACATCCAAAATCCTTTATTAGCCAAAGAATACTTCCAAACACTCACATACTCCTTATTCTTGATTTCTTTAAGTATTGTGAGTATTTCTAAGGCTACTGTGCTTAACCTATTTAGCTAGAACTCTCATTTGTTCTATTTCTTGATTGATTTTCTTTGAGAGTTTGACATTAAAGTTCTTCCACAGATTTCATTTTATAACTCCTATGTGGAAAGGCTTTGAGGGTTGTGGTTCTCGCATTGTTGTTGCAAGATACCTAAACCTAGACTTTGTGTGCAAAAATCATTTTCGAAAGCTAGTACTTCAAACAACTCCATTGTGCTTTGAATATTAGAATATATTATTGAGTTTGTTTGATTGAACTTGCTTAGCATATTTTGAAACCCTGATCGTATTTTGTGTTATTCACATAATGTGTTTCAAATATTACTTAGATATACACTCTAGATCTAAACTAAAAATCTATACGTGATTGAGTGTGATTGAGTGTTTAGCACACAGTAGAACACTGAGCATATTTACATATCATTTTTGCTTTCATTATTGATTGAACTATATTGGTGCACTCATCTGCTTGTCTAGAAGTGTATTTCCATATACAAGCATTTTATACACATTGGTTGTATTTCAGGCACGGGCCTGAAGAGGGAGACTAGCTCTGTGGAATAGACCCGGATTGGCTTAGACTTGGTTAGGAAAGTTAGGTGTGTCATCTTGTTAAGGCGTGTTTTTTGAGGTCAGCCCCTTGAATTGACCTGGTTGTATTAGGTGCCGCTCCATCCATTTAAGTGAGCATTATTGTGGTAATCCTTGGGCTGGTATAACCAAGGTGAGGACGTTGGCACAATTGGCTGAACCCTGATAACATATCGTGCATATTCTTTACATTTCTATGCTTTACCTTTACTGCAAATGTGTATTTTTCTGTTGATTGCGTAGACTGACCCTAGGCTGTATTTCACTGTTGATAAAACTAGTTAACTTAGGAATAAATTTTTAAATACCTAATTCACCCCCCTTCTTTGGGTTCCACCAACTTTAACACATTTCTTCTTTAACCAGGACAAAGTTTCCCTTTCAATCCATTGCTTATAAGAGGCACAAATTCCTCCTACTCCGTTACTTACAAGAGGCACAGCTTCCTCCAAACCCAGTTCACAACCCGAACCATGATTACAGTATAGAATGACAATTCTACAAAACTCAGTATTGCTTCTAACCAAGCTAGTGAGTACAATAGAAATCCTAACACATATTCATATGATATATCATGAAGCTCGGTACGTATGTAACGATGATATCGTTATATGATTGATATGCTTCACAAATCAATCCTTTAAATTGATATCTCCTAAAAATGATTTTATAAATAAATGCCCTGGAGAAACGTATGGTTCGATTTTAGAATACTTTATGCAAGATTAGAAGATAAGATCCTTTCAAAAATAATCTTGAATAATGCACATATCTATATTCTTGCTATCAATAATTTGTAAATTTGAATCTTTGAATAAATATACAACTTTGAATGTTGTAAAGATTTAAACATTATGTTTCAAAAATAATGTTCCTAAAGAATATGTATTTAGAACTTCTTAGTATTTGCAATCAAATAATTCTTACACTAATCAAATAGAAAATCTTTGAATGAAAATATATCTAAAAACTTTCTTCAAGATTTTAGTTTTAAACAAAAATTTTTCTTAAGTAGTGATCTTTCACAAAATGTATATATAATTAATAACTCAAGATCAATCTCTCAAATATGAATATTCAAGAATAAGTTTGTGAGATGAAAAAATCTTTAAGAATAAGAAAATAATTAGTTTGATCACCAAACCACAATACCCATGTTGTTTGCACAATATTTGCTGGAACACCTTTTGAAAATCAACGTAGCCCAAGCTTAGATATGTAGTAAATGCTTTGAAATCGCAGGCAAGAGCTTAGCAATGTGTTCAACGATTTCCAGAGTTGTGTATACGTTCAAGGCTCCCCATCATATGCAAAAAGTGAGGGACTAGGGTTTAGAGGTTGTTTATATAAGTAATCTCGGTCTTAGGATAAGTCTTGACCGTTGCAACAATTTGATCAAGTGAATAACCCATGTGTTTTCTTGCTAAAGTTCAGATTTTTAAAGTTCCCGCAGGTTCAGATGACTATGCATTCGGGTTCAAAAGTCTGGTGTTCTTTAAAGCACTAAAAAATATAGTCTGGATATAGGGTAACACGACTGAATTGTGGGTTCAGTCTTCTGCTCAGATGACTCAATTGAAAGTTAAGACGTCTGAAGGTGTTTTGTGTGTTCTGTGTACCAGTAATTAAATCTTTAGATGATGAAAATAATTCTTTAGTCTTTTTGAGGAAATTCTTCAGATGTTTGAAAGAAAACTTCAGTCGTTTGAGGTTGTATCTTCAGACTTTTGAGGGTACTCCTCAGTCGTCTGGGCAGACCAACTTCATAATTTTTAGTTTAGTTTTTAAAATCATTTGAGCTCTCTTTCTTTAATATCTTGTAAAACATTTTTTGGGGTTCAAAATAAGTTCTCTAAGTCCATGTTTAACCCTATAATGTTTTCATGAGATTCATAAGTGGGGTATGTTTTGAGCTTCTAGCTATATCATATAAAATATGCACATACATCAATTCTAAATACCCATTCCCATGATGTTCTTGAACTTGATGCTTGCATCTTCATTCTTCTACTCTTTTAGTTCCATAGATTGTGCCAGGTTATATATATATATATATGCTTTCATCGTCGTGGCTTCCATGACTTCATCACCTTCCATGCATGCTAAGTAATGTTCTTGCTCACATTCTCAATGCACATATCAAATATCAAGTGATTTGTCATTATCAAAATAGGATTTGACTCATAGAGTCAACATGCTCTGACCCTTCCCTTACATGTTACAACTTCCCTCACGTGCATTCCTAGCCTGAGCTTGTGCAGGAAGAAATAAAGGCCACTCATAATTGGTATGATAAGCCATCTAACGACCCTTATTCGAATACCTATATTCTCGGGTGGAAACAACATTCGAATACCTAACTTCTCTTGGAGGCTGCAAGCTTCGGGTTTTCAAAGCCAAAGTCTCAACAAAACCCTAATGTTATGCCTCCACACCTATATCAAAATTTCCAAAACCATCCGGACTCAGCCCCTAGACCTTTAACCATTCATCATCCACCTCCACCTTAATCTAAATATGATTAATTCCAAGAGACGGTGTTGACAGCACTTAAGCGAATTGAAGCTAACCATCAAGTGGACTGGCAACTCCTTCACTCCCATTCCTAATCTATTGCAAATCTAGAAACCGCCATGGGACAGTTAGCTACTACTTTAAGTCGGAGGGATGAGGGTAAGTTACCAAGTTAGCCCATAATAAATCCGAAAGTGCGGTATGGGGTAAAATGTGAACCGTATGTTGGAACCTCATCATTCTATGAGCAGACCCAGGTGGCAATCACATCTCAAATTAGTAGGCTAACAGCCAAACAAGGCGAGAAGCAACTGAGCACGGGGGAGACCCAAGATGAAAAACTAGAAGTACCCAACGTGGATTCATGCACTCTCTCTTGCTCTAGTCGGGTACACAGACCATTGCATCTCACACCCACAGCCAGAAGAACAATACCTCACTTTGCCCCCCCCCCCCATAGGGCTTTTCATAGCTACTCTGTGTCACATCCAACAACCTCACTCGCACCCTCTCTATTTAGGAAAGCAGCTTCCATCGAGGCCATCTGGGACATATTTAAACAAGTACGAATGGATAAGTCTCTCCTTGATGTCATGAAACAATCACCTACATTCATAAAGTTCCAAATGGACTTGTCAACACAAGAGACGGAATCAACGGTGCACATGGATGGTTTGGTTAAGCAGGCCGAGCATATGATTTTCATAATACTAAAGCACATTGTTCCTAAACTAAAAGATCCAAGCTCACCTACTATCTCTTGTGTAATTGGTAATTACACCATCTATGGGTCCCTTCTAGATTTAGGAGCAAGTGTGAACATTTTTTCATACTCGGCCTATCAGAAACTCAACCTAGGAGTGTTGCAACCCACCTCGGTTTCCATATGCCTTTCTGATCGATCTCTTAAGCAACCCCGGGGTGTGGTAGAAGATGTGGTAGTCAAGGTGGGAGATTTCCATTACCTTGTTGACTTTATCATTTTAGATATGGATACCTCCACCAACTCGATCCATGTCCTTTTGGGATGACCATTCTTAGCCACGAATAATGCCTACATTTAATGTAGGATGGGGAATATGGACATCTCATGGGGCCATAAGCAACGTAGGATAAACATATTTAATACTTCCTAACATCCTCTAAGCATTGTTCGAGCGGTGGGTGAATACATAATTGACAAAATTATTAGGGAAGCAACTCCTTTAATGCTATAGAAAAACCCTTGAGAAATTACACTGCAGCTTGACAGTCCTACCCATGTTAAATTTGAGGATCCTCTTGAGCAATCTATGCTAAAACATGATTGGGACCCCAAATATGAAACTAAGTTGGGGCTATGCAATCTCGGGTGTGAGGAAGAGACAAGAGAAGCCAATGTTAGCTGAGAACCAGGTTAAGTTCAAAATGAGCTTCAAAGTGTCTGGCTGAAGACGGTAAACTTAGCACTTCCAAGAAGCAACCTAAGAGTTTTTCATTTTTTTTTTCTTCAGTCCATAGAATGTTTAGAGTAGTTTAAGTGGGTTGAGTGTCTATCACGTAGGATTTAGTGTAATCTAGAAGTGCGACAAAGTACAATGACCATCACGTATGACGGCGGCCTGGTCGAATCCCTGCACCATCATTAGATTAGGGGCTACTGAGTGGGTTGACCAAGTCTGCGGCAAGCACTGAACATGGTGCAACTTGGTCAAGAAATATTGAGAAGTCATTTAAATTCTACTCAACCCCAACTTTGCAACTCCCGCCTTCTCATTATAGCTTAGGCAAGCATAGTCGCCCACCATTCTTGCACGTGCTACTAGAGCACTCTGTAGCTCCATTGCACCCCCTCGCGATGTCTTCTCCGTCTGATTCAACTCCGGAATCCTCCCATGTGTTGTCTCATCCCACTACCACGAGGCGACGACTTTGAGCCATGCCATGGTGGGGCTGGCAGGGTTCTAGAAGGAGGTTGTGCACCTAGTTCGGGCTCCTTGTAGGCGCCTGTGGATGACACCATAACGAGCCCCGTGACCAGAGAGTTCACTGCGGGGAGTAATACCACCATTCGTGGACCAAACCTCCATTAATCTTTATGAGGTCCGGTTTCCCTACCCCCTGCCATTCCACCACTTCCATCTGACCATGCCATATATCCCACCATCAGAGGTTCCTGATCCTCCCATCACGGTACCTTCGGTTCTTAGACCTGATGCGCAACCATTACCCTACCCCTTTCCGTTATATCAGTCCCTCCCACCACGAACAATGCCTAACCAGCAGAGGCCATTCTAGGCTCTTTAGCCACAGTGGCCTCAACCTCTCTTCTCTCCCAGCCGGCTTGGTACCAATGGGAAACCGCACCTGCTCCTAATGCTGCATTAGCCCAACCACTAATAATCTCATTTGATTTAGATTCTAACTCGAATTTTGACTAAAATGTGTATTATGTAATATTGGGTCTTGTAATATGCCTCTTCAGCATCGAGTCATTTTCTTTCTTGCTCTTGCATGACCCCACCACGTTTTGTAGTTTGTTGACCTTACAGGTCATACTCAGTTTTGATTATGACAAATACTGAAGTATTTAATGTCTATCAAGTTTGTGTGCAGGTTCATATTTGTAACATCACTTGATGGCTGACAAGACTCAAAGTTTAAAGACACAGAAGAATTATTCTTGTTGTAATTTATTTTATGCTCATTTGGGTCTGTAATAGTAATTTAGGAAAAGTTCTGTAATAATCAATGCATATCATGTATGTAGATGCAATAAGATTAAAAGACCTTAAAAAGACCTGAGGTTCTTGCACATACACATAAGATGACCCCAAAAACACATATATTATCAGGGGAATTGATTGAAGTAAAATTGGACTTATAGGGAAAAATCAGTGAGGCTTTGAGCGGTTGAACCTTTGACCAGACAGAATGTTGACTTGGTCTTGGGTGACTAAACCAAAAGGAACATACCATCCTTGATCAACCAAATCATAATTTTGACTTTTCCCACCAACTCGGCAGCTTGAACTTCACGTTCAAAAATGCCTCGTGCTACCGAACACATGATTTCGGTAAACTAAAGTCAGAACTAGGTGACCAGACCTCTGACAAAATGGAAATCACCTTGGTTTAGCAAACCAAATGCACACTCAGGTGACCGAATTTCAAAAATCAACCTTTTTCATTATGTCTGTTTGGGCGACCGAATTGTGGATCAGGCGCTTGAAACTCTCGGGTTGTTTTAATTTTTAGTCTGGTTAATAAAGGTTAAATGGGGTTAATTTTCTTAAATAGTTTTAAAATAATTTTAATAATTACCCCTATGTCCCCAACAGTCAAAATTTAGCCCTTCTCTATATATGAGGGCTAATTTTCTTCGATTAAGTATTAATTAGCAAACTGATTAGAAAAAAACTCTCTGAAAAATTTCAAATCTTATTTTATCACACTAAGCCCATACACTCAAATACTTTCATTCCTTTGAGAAATCTACCATTGTGAGTGTTTTATTCATTGAGCATTGTTGCTATAAACCTTCACATGTTCTTGTGTATTTGATTTTTAGTTGAGGGTTAAGCAAAGATTTTTCCCCTTGATTTTATATAGTAAATCTTTGGCTAGGAAAAAATCTCATATCTTTGTGGGTCTTTGCATTATTATTGCAAGACTGATTAGGGCTTCAATTTTTGTGTGCAAAAATATTTTTTACAAGCTCAGATTTGAGTATCTCCTTATGCTTGATATTGAGAAAACTATTTTTTGAGATATTCTAAATTTCCATTGGCTTGAATCTTTGAAACCTTAAAACTGAGATTAAGATTTTATCATTACTTAGTTTCAAAGACTTGCTTATAGATACACTCTTGTGTTTGATTTGAGATAATCACTATTCTGAGTGTTGATTGCACATATACATCATTGAGCTTATTGTTCTTACATGATTGGTGTGTTCTAATTATTATTGGTACAAATAAGCTTGATTTAGAAGCATTTTATTTGTACGCATCTTGTATTAAAATAGTGTTGTATTCCAAGCATGGATCGAAGGGGTGGTAATCCAGCATAGAAGGATAGGTTGTGTAGGTTGAGGTTAGTCCTGCGCTAATTGACCTGGTTGTATTTAGGTGCCGCTCCACTTGTCAAGTGAGCCTATAGTGTAATCCTTGTGCTTGTGAGCCAACGTGGGGACGTAGGCAGTTTTCCGAACCTCGATAACATTTATGGTGCCATCTCTATTTACTGCTTTATCGTGCATGCTTAATTAAATCACTTTTTTAGTTTAATTTTCGCTGAATATGTATACAAATTTATTTTATACGCACTAGATTGACCTTAGGCTTGTGTAATACTGTTGCTAGTGGATTGACCTAAGGGATTAAATTTTAAAATACTAATTCACCCCCCCTCTTGGGATTACAGTAAAGCTAACACAGTTGCTCTCATGCTTGCACTACATTGTATTGATTGAGATATGAATGAAACGAACATGGTGGTTTTGACTAATATCTTTATTTTGTGCTACACTGTCTTCTTACTTACATGATTATTTTGGGTATTATATTTTGCAGGGCATTGTTTGCTCTTCTTGGCACCGTGCACTGTCTTACCCCTTGTCCGAATCCTATTCTCCTTCAACACTTCAGTGAGGACACTAAAGTTCTAAGTTGGGGATAGGGGGTAGTACACTGTATGACATTATTTCATGCACACAAATGACACAATTTAAAAAAATAATAATAATTTTTGCAAACAAATTCTAGGGATCAATGCTAACATATTTTATAGATTATACATACACCCATATAACCTAAAGTTACATGCATAAACTTTCTAATTATATGATTTCACTATGCTCACCAATAATGTAGTAAATCAGTGGTATAAAATTTGCATAACATGGCCGACAACTTGACATTGCTCTAGGTAATTAACCAAGTTGTTTGTTTGGGTTAATATTGCAATGTAGACTCTTGTATTTACATGGTATTTCATGGGGCTAAGAACATACTCGCACATGATTTGTAACACTTAGGGTTCTTTGAGAATATCGAGAGAACAACTGTGCCGACTATGACACCTTGTGAGGTATTTGGGCCATCTGTTCATTTCTCATGTTTTTGACATCAAATTCTGAGTTTGCAAAACTCAACTATCCTCCTTTTACTGGATTTCCTTTGCCAAATAGTCTTTGTTCTTGTATTTGCAAGCTTAGCTTTGACATCAAGTGGGGAGATATAAATCTAGGTCTTGTAACTTACTCAAGACAGAAAGGTTAAGCCAACCCTAAAGACTGACTTTTTCCATGGACTCATTCTGAGCTACACTCCCATTGGAAAACATGAAGACAATATAAGAATGTAATTATTATTTTAGCTAACTATGTAAGAGAAAAAGACACCTGAGCAGAGAAAAAGAAAAATAACAAAAATATACACCTGCTCTAAGAAAATATGAAAAGATCCAACTGAAAACACACATTACAAGTCTGCACGTATGAAGAATCTTCTAACCAATGCAACTGTTGAAGTCACGCAAGTTTGGGAATAAGTTCCTCTAGGGTGGTCTTGATTAAATGTGGTGAGTATGTGAGAAGATGCTAGGGTGAAGGACCCTACACCTCAACAAAGGTTGGATTCCTTTCTTATAAGACTAGTCACTCCACACTTCTAGTGTCAGTTCTTCAAATATGTGGGACATTTGATCATATCACTCTTCCTCACATATGAGAGTGAACCTATTCTCTTGAGCGAATTTTTTGGGAATAAACCAGTGAGGTTGAGTCAAGATGACAATTCTGTAGGTGCTTTCTAGCATTCTGAGTAAGACAAATCACATATTGTACACATGCCCTGTGAGGTGGCCTGTTCATACTTGGATTTGCATGCTAATATTAACTTTGAATTATAATCATGGGTTAATTTTCTATGAGTAATATCTTGAAATGGTTGTGTTGTGTCGAGTTTTACATGATTGAAATGCTGTGAAGTGTGTGTATAATGGAGTCATGTATGGAGTCATTTGTATGTAATAAGGTTATAGTTATGTATATTAAAAGGTATGATTATGTTACATGTGTTTCCACTTTTTATTCACTACACTGGTGTTTGTGGGTATTGCTTTGGAAACCCTCACGAGACTAGAACTTGTCCACTAGGATCTACCTAGGGGTTTAAAGCCTTGTTGCATATGGTAAATGCAATCGTGTTTCCCGCAAAAGAGGATATAGGTAGGATTGGGTAGTTTTCTAGATGTTAGAATTGGTGTATTCCCAAGAGGGGGGTGAATTGGAATTTAAAATTTATCGCCTAGGTTAAACCAGATAAACGGCAGTATATACACAACCTAGGGTCAATCTATTCAATTTCCAAATGCGTAGATAAATATAAAATGGAAATTAAGTCATACGCATCGTTCACCTATAACATACATGTGCGGTAAATATAACGTGCTGAAATGTAAATGAACACACGATATGTTATCGGGGTTTGGCCAACTGTGCCTATGTCCCCGCCTCTAACTTGCAAGCTGGAGGATTCCACTAAACGCTCACTTAAGGGTGGAGTGGCACCATTTACAACCAGGTTAAATTAACACAGGGTTGACCTCAACCTTAACTAGGTCAATTAGCGGGGCTGACCTCAACCTACAGGCCTTAACAGGACGACGCACCTAGCTTTCCTAACCGGTGACTCACTCGAAAAATGAGCAGTTCGAAAGCTATCCCAAGTATAGGAGTTCTATCGTGTAATATTAAGCCCGAGGACTAGATCGTCTCCTCAGGAAATGCGTTTTAATCTCAGATTTTACTTTCTTCCAATCAAAATTAAAAAGTTACTGAACTCAGTTCAGATTCGGGTTTTCAAGATTGTGGAGACTTAAATGAAAACACAAATTAAAGTCCTAAAGCTATCACGCACGGAATTAAATAACAATAATGAAAACCCTAGTCTACTTAAGGAAACACTAGATCATACTAACTAAAAATGGAAACTTTAAACATGGAATTAAAATAACAATAATGAAAACCCTAGTCTACTTAAGGAAACACTGGGACATGTGTTAATTAAAAATGGCAACCTAGAACATGGAATTAAAAACACACAATGGAAACTAAACTAGACACATACTAAAAAAAAACCGAACCTACTAAAAATTGAACCTTTAGCACAATTAAGAGATCAAATCAAGACAATTTAAATGCAAACATGAATTCAACGGAAATTTAAAAAAACCTAAACAATAACGGAACACAATAAAAACACAACCTTTACTAATCATAGACCCTAACTAAATTGAATTTCGACAAAAAATAATATGAATTTAATTAAGAATGCTAAATTAAAATAACTATCAATTAGATAAACAAAGAGATTAATTTAACAATAATGAAATACTCAACATTACTTAACTTAAACAAAAAAGAAAGAAAACTCCAATAACATTAAAAAAAAACTAAAATTTCTTCAATATTCCAAGATTCAAAGAAAAGTAAATAAAAGAAAGAAAGAAAGGAAAAGAGAGAGAGAGAAACAAATCCACGGAGCCGTGAAGTTGCTGCTACGCTTTGGTGGTCCTGCTATGAAGTCGGCTAGTGTTCTGCTGTGCTTGGGGACTGCTAAAGATGGTGGAGGAGGCTGGCCGTACTGCAAGAGGGCAGAGGAGGCCAAGAGAAACAGAGGAAAGGGGGAGAGTGAGGGAGGAAAGACAAAGGGAAGGAAGAGAGACAAGGGGAGAGAAGCAGAATTGAAAAGAACAAAAAAAAACAAACCAAAGAAGAAGAAGAAGAAGAAGAAGGAGAAGAGGAGAATGGGGAGCCATGGGGGCTGCCTATGCAGGAAGAGAAAGAGAAGGGTTAAATAGGATAGGGGGGGAAAGCCCTAGACCCGAATAGGAAACCCGAATTGCTATATTTTTTCATTTTTTTCATTCTCTGTTCATTGCAAATTCTGCTCTTCTGGAGCCTATATCTCACAAAACTCAAAATATGAAAGTTGTAGATAATCCTTTCCTATTTCTCTAAAAATTTGAATCGTCTCAATCAGAGCTTGGATGAAAAAGTTATGTACAAAATACGAACAGGTGTTGGTTTTGATTCCCAGGAATTTTCCTGCGACAAAAGATTACCAAAACTTCATAAATAGTGCAATAAAGTTCAAGAATGATGATTTTGGAACTTTATTAAAATATTGTACAATTTTGGACATTTAATTAAAAATATAAACCATAAAGCCCGGGTTAAACGTCCAATTACGCAGTTTCGGCGCGTACTCAACCGGGTCTAAGCCAATCTAGGACTATTCCAGGGCTAGTCTCCCTCTTCAGGCTCGTGCCTGGAAATACAACAGTATTTGAAAATACAATAAAATGGTACAATGAATAAGCTTTCAAGTAAAGCAGATGTGTACCCAGATACGCGCAATATCACACACACCATAATATGATATAATATGTAAGCTCAATGTGGTCTAAGATGTCAACTCTCAAATAGATTTACTATCATTGTAATGAGTGCGTGAGAGTACAAACATAAATGATCTTTGTATCGCAGGATATTCAATCTAAGTGCTCAAACAAAGATATTATCCAAACTTCATATATTTCAATCAACAAGTTTTCTTAATACATATATGTATATGAAGCTCTAGCAACGTATAAGTTTGGTTTGCAAAAGGATATTCAATCTTTGTATTCAGCAAGGGATATATGAGTTAACGAATAGTGCAATAAAGATTTTATCACACTAGCAAATATCTTATCAAATATTTTCAAGATAAAAACAAAGTAGATATTTGAAAATGTTTTTGCAACCAAAATGCAAATACCAACTTCTTAAGATATTGCAATGACTATGCAATACTCAGAAGTTTTATATAAGTCTTCTTAGGAGAGACTTACTAACAAAGTCCCTTAAGAATACTTAAGGTTTAGCTCTCAAAATACGTCAGACAATCCAAAGATGGGAGAGCAAACCAATCAAGACAAGCACTCAAAACCAACTTACAAATGATGTAGTCAATATGGGAAGGTAAGATTGAGTGTGTGGAGCTTAGAAATGAGTATTATAGGGTTATGGGTTTTCAAAGAATTTTCCCTAATCAAAGTGGCTAATCTCTCTTAATCTTTGCAAATGAACACAAATATATAACCATGGAAGGAAATATGACCATTGGGGACCTTTTGGGTATTATTAGAAAAGTTTAATGACGTTTAAGGCATTTTAACCCTGTTTAAAAATATTAACTGCGGTAAAAAAAATCAGGGCAACCTGAGAGGTTCGGTAGACCAGAAATGGTTCATTCGACCAGGACTCAAATGCCTCGGTCGACCAGGGGTATTTTGAACTAAGTGGTTAGTCGACCGAGGCAAGGCAATTTTCCAAATTCCCGAGGTTTGGTCGACCGGTCCTTTTTGAACTGAAGGGCTCGGTCAACCAGACCACTAGGAATTCTCCCGAGGACCCTCCGGTCGACCAGGTAGTTGGAGTACAAAATTGGTCGGTCGACCGGGAGGTCAAAATGTTGACTCCTTGGTGGTTCGGTCGACCGGGGTCAAATGAACTATAAGGTCTCGATCGACCGGGCCTTGGTCAAACTGTTGACCCAGGGCTGGTTCGGTCGACCAGGTCCTTTTAAACTATAGGTATTGGTCGACCGAAAGTGCACCAAGTGTGCATTTCGGTCCCGTATTGAACCAAACAAGTCCTAATCAAGTGCCTAATAAATGTACGTGAATATGTGTGTGTCCTAAAGGTCACTTGGGGTCCAATTTGGAAATACCGAAAAAGTCCGGTATTGGTCGACCGAAGGTGCATCCTAAGGTCTTTCTATGGTTCTTTCTCATTCATGATTTGGTTTGAGCTTACATAGTAAATCATACGTGTGATGTGTGTGAGCTTATTACAAACCAAATACCTACTTACTATTACAGACCAATTTAATATATTACATTATGAAATAAAACTTTGGTCTTCGGGCTTCTCTTGCTTTGTGCACATTTTTATTTTATCATTCTTGAATCTTGCACAAAAACTCAAACGCTCATTAGACACAATGAGTATTTGTCATAATCAAAACCGGGCGTGACCAATAAGGTCAACACTAGATTTTTCTTTGCTCGAGGACTAGCAAAGTGTAAGTTGGGGGTTGTGACAAGTCCCTAAAATATATGATTTCAGACCCTCATTTACCTATGCTTATCCTCATTTTATTATATATTTAGCCAGAGTTATCATTATTCAGAGCTATGCAAGGTTTGTTTGTCTTTTCAGGAAAAACAAGTCAAAACTATGGAGTTAAGCATTAGAAGAAGCCAAGGAGAATTTGGAGGACTCAAAGCTCGAATTTAGAAAGTTAGCCAAGTTCCAAAAAGCTTCAAAGCCTAAATGGACAAGAAGATGATGCTCGACTATGTGGTGCGACCAGCAAATCATAGGGGTGACTTGGTATTTCATTGCAAACTCCAAGGTTCAAATTGAGATCAAAATGTTGTAAGCTTCGACCAAGTGCTTAACCAAGTGACCCACTGGGGTGACTACGTTGAGATGCTGAGACAGAACTAAAATTCAGAAGTACCAAAAGTCTCGACGAAGTGTTCGACTAGGATACCTTCAGGGGCGACTATGTCGAGATACTAAGATTTCCCGAAGAATGAGATACAGCAAGTCTCGACCATCAAGACCGTGAGGCGCGATTAAGTTGAAGGTATTGGAGACTCGAATCCCTAACTTCCCGCGAGTCTCGACCAAGGCACGCACAAGAACAACGAAGGAGCAACTTTATAGACAACGACGATCTTCTGTGCGAGATTTTCTGCAAACCTTCATAAATTGCAAAACAAACTTTGTAAACCCTAGAGCCTATAATATTTTTTATGAACATGAGCTCTGGGTTCCTCTTTAGCCTCTCTTATGTTAGTGATAGACTTAAGATGTCATTGAGAGCCAAGATAGATTAGGAGTAGCATAGTTTTCAATTCCTGTTTCGGTGTGTGCATGAAGTGCTCGTCGACTTGTGACAACCGGCGGCATTCGTGAGCTATTTGTGTATATTACACGATCACTCCATTTGTAATTCCCAACGTTAGTGATAGAAATTCTGAATAATAAAGGGATGATCATTATACTCTTGCTTTCATTTACATCCTTTCGTTTACGACTTTCCATTTACCTGCTGTGTGTTTGATGAAGGATTGTAGATAAGGATAAGCACTTCTGTGTATCGGTCAGAGGAAAATAATCGGCTATGGAACCGTAGAGGTGTTCATTCATCTTTGAGACAGGGAATACTCTGGTTCCCGACTATGCTTTGGACGGTTGGTGCACCCTTGCTACCCTGTGCCCTCAATCATCCCTCTCTTGCTTTGGCCTACTCGGGTTAGTACTTCTATTGAAATATGGATGAATGTAGATAGAGGCATGGCATCCAATGTCTGATTTGGACCACAATATTGCTTTATAGGAGTAGGGTAACTCTTAAATTTACTTGCTTTCATTTAATTGCTTTACAGTAGTTAGAAACATCCACTATTACAAAACATCACCTTTTTAATTCTTTTTCATAATAAGGCCATAATAAACTAACTTGGAAGTGATTTACTAACTATGCTTCAAGTCCTTGTGGATCAATACCCAACTTACTCACTTTCTACTAAATTTGGGATAGTTAGGTTTACAAATACTATTTTTGGTAGTTAAGGACCCAAGCCTTGGCGAGCTAACCAGTCAACCGAGGCATTTTTACTATCAAGGATTCAATCAATCGAGCTTTTAAATTATGCCCAAAAATTCAACGTTGGTCGACCGAAGTCACCTAAGGCTATTCCAAGACCTTTGTTTGATTTTATTTTTTATGAAAAGGGTTTTTGGTTAAACTCAAGGTGTCTTAAGGTTTATCTATGGTCAATATAAGCATTTAGACATATCATGTAGATGCATGCATTATTACAAACCAAAATAATAAAACTTAAATGCATTACAAATACAAATCAAATATGTCTTCTTCTTTTGCTCTAAAGACTCCATGATATATGTCAAGTTTTATGCGCTTTAAGTACTGGCTTCGCATCCACTTCCTGTTACATATGTGTGTCCTGAATTATGACCTCTTCAAGCACTAAGTACACACATAAGACACTTGTGTTTGTCAATATCAAAATAGAGATCGAACTCAAAAAGCCAACAATCTCCCCATTTTTTATGATGACAAACACATAAGAGCAAAATGGGTATAACCAAAAGAGGCTCCCCTTAACAATATGCACAATGTAAAAGTATAGACAATACAACACAAACATATCACAAAAGAAGACATTACAAATATCATGAATTTAAATTTTTGCATTAAAGTGCAAGCTCAGATAATTGTCCCCCTAATAGTTGCCCATATGTTTTTGCCTTTAAAAAAAAATTCCCCTTTTTTGGTCATTATCATTGTGCTAAAAAATATTCTCCCGCTTTTGGCATCAGCAAAAAGGGTTAAGTTAAGTATAAAATAATTTTATTATTTAAAACGGACTTTGCAAGGAGAACTCCCCTGTTTCGAAACATATATATTCTTAGAAAACTCTCCACCTGCTTGGCACAAGATTTGGGCAAAAAGAAAAATGTAAATATTTTTGAAAAGTATGGCAATTGAGTACACAAAACAGTATAGCTGGTCATTTAAATTTAAAGTGTCAAAACAAACCAGGTCAAACAAGAAGTATTCACAAATCATTCCATTTTAAAGAATACCTAAGACCCACAAACAGAATGGAGTTCATAATATACGACATATGATAGCAAAGAGTGGATTTGCGACTAAATTTAGTTTAATAGGTTTGTATACATTTTCGTGTGAAGTCACCAAACTAGTCATGCAATTTAAAAACATATATGTATATACTAATAATAATAATATTAATAATAAGGCAAGAGATAAAGAGTTTTAGTTTTGAAATTAGTTCTTGCCATAAAGTAATAAAATAAATTTCCCTTTTTGATATTATCAATGAAGTACTGAGGGTGATGCTTGTCAAAAAAATGTTAAAGATCATGCAAGCAAGCAAATGATATTTTGGTTTAGCATTTAAGCACAATTTTATAAGATAACCATAATAGGAAAACCACATAGCTCTTAAGAATTTAACAATCAAATACAAGAACATATGGTGACAAAAGTGAAAGTGGCTAACAAGATATTTTACATTAAGATTTTCAATAAAAGTTTCACATTTAAGCACAAGCCACACTTGATTCAAAAACAAATCTAAGCTAAAAAGTGTTGGTGAGCATAACAGGGTAAGAATTGTAATTCTAGATGCTCCCCCTTTCGATTTGAATCCTAACTTAGATGAAGTTAATTGCTTATACTAGTTAGAGATTTATTTTATTATGTCTAGTAGTATAAGCCTTTTCCAAAAGAGCAACTATACAAGATATGAATTAAAACAATCTTTATCATCTGCCCAGTATAGTCTCCTTAAAGACTATAGATGCATCAGTAAATGTATATTAAGGCATGCTATAGAGTTCATGACCCAAGAACATTCTATATCAATTCCTAAATCTTTAAGCGTAGGATATAATGTTCTGGGATTTTAGAAGAGCCTCAATATTCAAAAAGTGTAGCAATGTATGTGAGTCCTTTAAGTTCTTTCTGTAAGGATGGAGCTCTGCTCCTCTAAATATCCAATGATTATGTAAGGATGAAATTTTAATTATCAATTGATTTTCACTCATCATTTCAAAAATATTTTAACATTTAATTTATCATAATCATCTTTGTAGAAGATTTTATTTTGAAAAATTCCTATCAAAATTTCGGCAGCATGCTATCAATAAATTGGACATTTTTCCATAAATTTGTACCTAATAGCTAGTTGTTTTCAACAAAATATTCATATTAATCATGCAACAACCTAAAATCAACTACCAGCATGCAGTTCACATCACTGCATCCTCCATGTAAGAGACATTCTAAACTAAGCCTTTAATCAAGTAGCAATTATCAATTTGTAAATAATAATCTATCCATCAAATGATATAAACACTAAAGAGTAGTGGATGGATTTGAGTTCAGTCCTGTGTTGATTTCTTAAAGTCATATGGGCATAAAATATGATGTAAGATCAAGAGAGCATTTTAATTTATATGTTCATGAAAGATGAATGCTCCCTTTGAGTTATGCACTTATTCATTTTATGCCCTTTTGATTTCACAAATTTTTAGCCATGTTTTTTAAGATTTTCAATGATTTAATCTTGGCGATGAATGCTTTAGGCTTATTGGACCAAAAAGTCACAATGAATATTTGTTAAGGAGATATGCCAATGTCAGCCTCTTTTCTTATGATTTTCAATGTGTGAGAGGTCCAAGTTCAAATGGTTTTTCATTTTTAAAGTTCGTGCATAGGTTTCTCAGTTATTTGCATTTTCACATATGTTGAAACCTATTCAATCATATTAGCCATTTAACTTCATTAAAGTATATGAAGCTCTAAAAGTTCTGATTTAAATTTTGAGAACTTGTGAGGGGAATATGAATAAATACTCTTAGAGATGAAAATTTTCCATTATGTTTAGAAGAGTATTCAGGAGGATTTTCTTAAATGATGCTCTTTGGAGGATGGAAAGCATACTTTAGTTATGATCATAATTTAGAGCAAGATACCGACCAAAGAATAGAAAGGATCTTTGTCGAATATGATCGTGGTGTGGTAAAGATTAGAGGATTTATATTTTAGGCTGAAAAGGGAATAATTTGACTTAATCAATAAAGCATGAATCCCTTAGTGATTGCCTTTAATTTTGATTGCGAGGAGGATGACTTTCTATTAGCACTGGATAGATGTGGAATTTATTATCATTAGTGCTTTAAACCTAAAATAATGACAAAAATTGTTCAAGGCCTTCGTATTCAAAAAGAGTTTAGGGTTAAATAATATATATTGAGATGGATTCCCTAAAGCTCAAATATGTATAATGGACAAGATATGCTTAACTTAAGATTTTTATACTCAAGCGTGGATTAAGCATTTAGAAATATATAGTAGGAAAGAATGCTTATGTCCACTTTAAAGTGGATTTAGTCTATCATGCAATAGCCAATGATATCGTATTTTACCCAATCATTTTGATATTTTTGCATTTAGTGATAAGAATGGATATATTTCTTGGATTTTCATATTGGCTCAATTTTCTTCTAAGATTCTTAGTGTGATAATAGCTAACGTATATATTAAGATTTTTCATTTTAAGCATATACCACTTCACAAGCCTTTTGTAATCACTACCCTTTATACCTAAGCATAAGATCTAAGGAAGCATTAAATAATTATGTTATACCTATTTGACTCCAATCTTCCTCAGGTCCTAAGGGGTTTGCCTTCATAATTGCCCACATCATTCCCTTGTCAATGCCTCTGACACTTCTAGATGGACACGTAGATTGAATGTGCCATTTCATTGTTCGAAATAAGCAAGTTTTGGATTTTCGTGAAGGTATATGCTTATGTATTCTATTTTTACCTGATGAGGCATGATTGTGGGTTTGACAAACAAAACATGAAACCCTTTTTGAAAATATTTTTCCTTTTAACTGTGAAAGGTTTGTTATGATTATTCTTTTCATTTTCAACTTTAATTATAACACTAGAATAATCATATGTTTCTTTCTTTGAGTAGAAAATTCTCAATATCTTTTCAATCTTTTTCTTTTCAAGGATGGCATGATACTCTTTTAATTTGTCTAATTTCTTTTCCATCCTTCTAGTTTCATTTTTGAAAAGCATTTTCTTCGTAGATAACCTAACTAGAAATTTATGCATTTTCATTAAAGCATTTTATAGTTTTTCATTACAGGCCATGCTTTCATCATTGAATTCAACACATGGTTCATCACAAAATTTAACACAATAATTATATGAATCATTGTATGTGCCATTAGCAGGGTTATCACAATATTCAACAGATGATTCATCAAATAATGTGTTGCAATAATCAATAGATGAATAATCACATGCAATATTAATTAAAACCAGAAGGTGAGACATATACTTCCTTGTTGGTTATCGCGGTTAGCTCATGATCTGCCACTACCTGATCATTTGATCTTGGAGCTTCTAGAGTGGCAATCTCCTTCTCGTGGGTCTCTCCATATCTTTTTTCCAACTCAACCTAGATCTCCTATGCACTTCTACATGCCATGATCTCGATTAGGTGATCCCTAAGGTCAATCTATGGTCTTGAGCATATAATCCTATCATGCATGATGCAATTGTTGCAGACCATAATAAATTACAAAACAAACTGAATTGAATGCAATTACAAGAAATAAATTTTATTCATTCCTTTTACTTCTTCAAGAGCCATCTTAGACTTGAACTTTATGGACTGTATGGCTTCCTTGTGTTCCTACCCTTAATGCATGCAAAGGATGATCCTATTCAAACAACTCAATACACAGGTAAGATACATTTGTATTTGTCATAATCAAAACGAGATAGGACTCAAAAAGTCAACAATCTTCCCCTTTTTGATAAGGACAAATACAAATGCAAAAGTGGGTAAAGCCAAAGAAGGATCCCCCTAACAATATGCATAATTTCAAAACTTCAATGCAGATCAAGCATATCTAGAAAGGAAGACATTTCAAATACAAAATGCATTCAAGTTTGTCATTTAAGCTCAACTATCAAGAGTACCCAATTTTAAAGAATGGCATTGGTAGTACTAATGAGGCACATGAAACCAAAATAAAATTCCTCACACTAGATGTAGAAGCTTGCCAATGAACATTAACTTCTACTTTATATTATAACTTGTTCTACACAATTTTTTTCATGTTTTGTTTTGTATAGTGGTGTAGATGCATTATACGTATGTTGGAAAAATTAAAGATTCTACAAATTGGGAAGGCCAAGAAGTAGCATTTTTGAAACTCCTACTACAAGCATTAACCATTGTAATTTAAAAAGGACCAAATGAAAGGGAACTCTAAATAATTGAATTGAAGAAGTTTCCTAATTTTCCTCTAATTTAACCAAGTAATATGCACCAATGTTGGCTTTTGAAGAGTATAATCGAGGCACAACAATTTCAACCCCTATGCAAAAAAATAATAATAAATATCAACTAGAAGAGCAACATAAGGATGATGTACGATATTAGGTTTCATAATTATAATCATTACAAGAAAACTAGTTTTAGTGACGGTTACGATTTTGTCACTAAAAGTGACTTATTAGTGTTGTGATTAACCAAATCATATCCATTAAATCACTAATCAAATCTTTCATATAACCCACTAAAATTAAATAGTACCTTCACATATAGTTTGAAACGCTGCACTCGCAAGATGTTTTGTTGGTGTGAATCCCATGTTGCTTTAGTTAATTCAAAGATTGGTATATAATGTTTTGTGATTGGTTAATAGATTCCAATATTTTAAGTAATGGTATTTACCTAGAATTAGTTGTCCTATCTACCTCATTATATAATTAGACAATGGGTGAAAGATTAGTATAGCACATAGGAATTTAGGGAAAAGGGAGGAATTGGGTTTGGATTGAAACACTTAAAGGATTAAAGGTAGCTACAACCAAGGTTTCCTTTCTCCCATCCTTGCAATGTGGCATTGCCTAGTGAAATTCTTCCAAATGCATAGTTCCTTTTCCCTACGACTTTAATATTTTGTGATGCACCAATCTAGGTTCTTCCTTTGCCATCTTTTTCTCTTTTCTCTTCATTTATTGCCTTACCCTTCCTCTTTGATCCCATCATCATTCCTCCTTTTCCATTCATCACTACAAGAAAAAAGTTATTAGTGACGGTTTTAAACCGTCACTAATAATAAAAAAATCGTCACTAATTGTATTAGTCGTGATTTTGTAAGTATTAGTGACGGTTCCAGTTTTTTCACCATATCTGCAGATACTAATATTTATTAGTGATGAAATATTCAAACCATCACTATTAGTGGAGTATTAGTGATGGAAAAAAACCATCACTAATAGACTATGACTGTCACTATAAATCATATGCATGGTCGGATCAAATTCGTCACTAAAGTGCAAGTATTAGTGACGGATTTAATAACCATCACTAATATGACATTATTAGTGACGTTCAATAAACCATCACTAATAATATACTATTCATAGTGATTATAAAATCGTTACTAATATTTTACCTTTTGTGACGAAATTGAACGTAGAAAATGGTGATTCTACAGTGATGTTTTTAGACTTTTAGTGACGATTAATAAACCGTCACTAAAAGTTTATCCTGCTATTATTAGTAATGATTTCGAAACTGTCACTAATACTTTGAAATTTTTTATTTTTTAAATTTCTGCAAAAACCTGTAATTACATTTTAGCATACATAAAACTAAACAAGAATTACAAAAACGTTCATAAATTATTCAAAATTCAAATACAAATTATTCAAAATTCTAATATGTATATACAAATACAAATTAAAATTGTAGTGGATGTCATTGTCGTAGTGGTCTGACATATATTATAATTAAATATGTTTTGATAGCAAAATAATCAGAAAATCAAACATGGTGGAAAAAAAATGATACAATTGTAAAATAACTAAATTTGATCAGTCAAAAGTCAGCCCACTCGGTTCAGACCTCGTATGACCGAATTGTAAGCTAAGTTTACTAAGTAGTTTGTTTGCATTATAACTTTGCTTTTAATGTGGGGAAAAAGCTCTTAGGGAGGATTTTTTTGGGACCGTCAGATCCAGCACATCCAGTTTGATGTGACGGACATGTTAAGACTGACCAAACTCAGTTTGGACCTTGAATGCCCAAATTGGACACATGAGTGGTTAAATTGAACTACTTGTACTATGTTTTCCTCTAAGCATATAATTTTCAATTGGCATGGAGTTTTTGGGTGTCATTAGATTTGGCACATCTAGTTTGATGTGCCAAATGTGTCAAGATTGACCATGCCCAGTTTGGACCTCGTATGCTTGATTTTGGACACCTGAGGGCTTAAAATGAATTAAGATTACTAAGTAGATTTGTTGGCCTTACAAGGCTTAACATCTTGTTATGATGCTAACAAACAAGTAGAACTCAACATGCTTTGTTTAAGTGATGTATTTTCAGGACTCAATGATAAATGTAAGGTTAAAAAATTCATGAAAGCTTATATTTCAAAGAAGGATGATTTATATCAAGCTTGAAGCATGGATTCAAAAATGGATTTAAAGATGTTGACCTTATCGGTCACGCTCGGTTTTGATTATGAAAAATACTCTTTTTATCTAATGGGTGTTTGAGGTTTTGTGCAGGAACTAAGATTGTTAAAATCAAGATGGGCACAAAGCAAGTAAAGCCTAAAGACCGATAAACGATCTTAATTGTAAGATAATTCATTTTTGAAAATCGGTCTGTAATAGTAAATAAGGCTATGGTTTGTAATAAGCTCACACACATCACATGCATGATAAATACGTAAGCTTAAACAAATCGTGAGTGAGAAATGACCTTAGAAAGACCTTAAAGGTCGGTCGACCGACATTGGAATTTTTCAGTGTCTTCAAATTGGACCCCAAGTGACTCTAGGACACTCACATTTGCACCTATGTTTGTTAGGCACTTGAATAGGGTTTGTATGTTTCAAAACTGGACTGAAATGCACACATGGTGCACTTTCGGTCGACCAGCCAAGTCAGTTCATTTTGGCTTAGTCGACCGAACTAGACCTGGGTCAACTGTTGACCAAGGTCCTGGTCGACTGAACCTATGCAATTCAAAAAGCCTTGGTCGACCAAAAACTCCCTAGGTCAACATTTTTATCATTTGGTCGACCAACCCCTTTTTGTACTCCAACTACCTAGTCGACCGAGGGTCCTCAGGATAAATCCCAGTGATCTGGTCGACCGAACCAGCCAGTTCAAAATGGCCTGGTCAACCGAACCTCAGAAAATTGAGAAATTGCCTTCTCCTGGTTGACCGAGCCCTCTGTTCAAAAGTCCCTTAGTCGACCGAACCATATGAGACTTGGTCGACTGAACCTATTCTGGTCGACCAGACCTCTCGGGTTGCCCTAATTTTTACCGCAGTTAAATATTTTTAAATAGGGTTAAAATACTAAAAACATCATTAAACTTTCTTAATAATACCCAATAGGTCCCCAACGGTCATATTTTCTCCCATGCCTATATATATGAGATAATTTGTGAAAATGAACATGGATTAGCTACTTTGATTTGGGGAGAATTTTTTGAAAATCCAAAAGCCTCTACTACTCATGTTTTAGCCTCATTCACTCATGCTTATCTTCTATTTGTGTCTACATCATTATTAAGTTGATTGAGTGTTTTTTTGGAAAGGTTTGCTCTCCATTGTTCTATTTGATTGACACGATTTTATTTGAGAGAAAAACTTAAAGATTCTTAGGGGACTTTGGTTGATAAGTCTATCCTAAGAAGACTTTGATAGATCTTCTAAGCTTGCACCTTCATTGCAAGATCTTAAGAAGATTGTATTTGTTTTTTGGTTGCAAAATACTTTCAAAATACCTTCAAATATCCAGTGTGCTTTATCTTGATAAATATTTTAAAGAGATATTTGTTTGTGTGATAAAATCTTTGTTACAATATTCATCAAATCGCATATCCTTTGCTGAATACAAAGGTTGAATATCTTTTGCGAACCGAACATATATATTACTGGAGCATCATATGATTGAGATACCCTGCTAATTGAAATACTTGAGACTCGACATCTTTGTGTGAACTTACTGGCTAAATATCTTATGATACAAAGATTGCTTATTTGACACTCTCACGTATGCACTACACTCATAGAAAATACTTTTGAGAGTTGAACCATCTAGACTACATTGAGCTTACATATTGAATCATATTGTGGTGTATGTTATTGTGCGTATTTGGGTACATATCTGCTTAAATGAAAGCACAATCACTATACCATCTGATTATACACACATTTGTTGTATATCTAGGCATGGGCCTGAAGAGAGAGACTAGCTCTGGAATAATCCCGAATTGGCTTAGACTCGGTTAGGAAAGTTAGGTGCGTCGTCCTGTTAAGGCGTGTAGGTTGAGGTCAGCCCCTCTAATTGACTTGGTTAAGGTTGAGGTCACCTCTGTATTAATTTGACCTGATTGTAATCGGTGCTGCTCCACCCTTAAGTGAGCTATTAGTGGAATCTTCTGACTTGCGAGCTAGAGGCTGGGACGTAGACATAGTTGGCCGAACCCCGATGACATTTCATGTGCCTTATTTATATTTCTATACTTTATATTTACTGCACATGTATGTTATGGTGTGAATGATGCGTTTGATTTAATTTTCACATCATTTTTATCTACGCATTTGGAAATTGCATAGACAAACCCTAGGTCGTGCGTATCGCCATTGGATAGATTCACCTAGGAGAAAAAATTTAAAATTTCCAATTCACCTCCCCCCCCCCCCCCCTTTTCTTGGGAATACACCAATTCTAAAAAAAGATAAAGCTTTAAGATCATGAGAGCATGAGGATTAAAGAGAACTTGAAGAAAGCTTAAAGAAAGATGAAGCAAGCATAAAGACCTCAAGGAATTCAAGAATTGAAAATTTGAAAGAGTCTATAGGAAATTTCATGTAAGTACTTCAAATAATTTCAATATGGATACATGAAGCTCTTAGGTTAATTTATTGGACCTAAATACCTTTCAACATACATGGAAAATATTTTTATAAGGTCAAAAATTATTTCAAAAAGGATAAAATCATTTTTTGGATGAAAAGCACCAAAAAAAGGTTTCTCCAAATGCTTTTAATTTTTATTCATCTGTATTGAGGTGTATCTTTCTCTATCAAAAACTCTTTATTTTAAAATGTGTTCAACCTAAAAGTTGTATGATTTTCTCTCAGATTTCATTTCACACCAAGATCATCAAATTTGGAGTTACACAGAAAACGTTATGACTGAAACACTGAAGGGTACTCGAACTTGAGAGTAACCTGAGAGTAACCTGACAGTAGCCTGGGTGGTCAAGCCAGGCGATTTGCTGTGTCCTGGAAGGCAACTGCCACACTACTACCCCTGCTGTCAATTTAAAAATAACATGGTAGGCAACTTCTAGTGTATGGCAGGCGACTGCCACAAACACAATTTTAAAAAAACCTCAACAGAAACATTTTTTAAATGGTTTGCTTGGGGCTCAAACTTTGTGAAAACTTGGGGATCAAGTTACATACATTTTGAAGTCTACGAATAAGTCTCAAAGATCATTGAATCAATACACCAAGAATTCAAATTCAGCAAAAATTCAAAATCTTTCTCAATTGCTCTCAAATTCTCAAGGCTCTCTCTTGCTTTCAACTTGCACGAATTCAACTGAGTTTTTGTTGATCTTCTTCCAATGAAATTGTGCTACAAATTCTAAATCTTTCAATCATTGAAAGAATTAATCGGTGATATACTTCATTGAGCTTCAAGTTAATTTCCATATTGTTATTTACTTTGAAGTATATTATAGTTCTGGATTGTTATACTAGTCAGCTCTTTTCGGAGCAAATTATTTGTACAAAAATATTTGATTTGTATCTTGTAGATTGATGATTCTAAGGGTTGTTTGGATTGTTGGCTAAGCAAGGGGATATTGCTTAGAGAGGCAGGCTCTAGCCTAGTTAAGGAGTGACTGAACAAAGGGACATCTTTTGGACAAGGTGGGCTCTAGCCTTAACCAAGGAGTGTTGTAAAGGTTGGTTCCGCCTGTTAAAGGAATAGGTTTAGTGAATCCTTTGATGGTTTTCCAAAGGCGAGGATGTAGGCTGGGTATAAGACGAACCTTGTAAAAATCTCTATCTCACTCTTTCTTCCCCTTACTCTTTACTTTCAGCATATTCAAATTGCGTGGATGGTTTAATTGATAAGAATATATACTACGTAATATAGAAACCAAGTAAACTTGAAATCTAATTTTGATTTGGGTTGCGGAAACTCAAAGGGAGTGCGTTGGTCATACTATACCTTGCGGAAATTATATAGGTGTACGTTACTTTGTTAACAGCCCAAAGATAAATTAACTGAGAGTTTAGTTGAGTTCTGAATATTGAGAAGAGTGTAGATATTGTGTTGATTTGATGTTATATTGCACATCATATTGAAGAAGCAAAACCATCAATACAGGGCTTTATATCAGCAAGTACAAATTTCATATATACAGGGCTTATATAAACAAACAAACTATTTTAAGTGCTTACATTGCCAAAGTGGTGTATGTGTTAATTTTGGTTTGGTTGTTTACTTTTAATTTGTGATTGATTGATTGATTGGTTGAATGATTGATTATTTGTTTGACTAAGCAATAGTATTTTTGATTGGATAAAAGAATCTAAGTTCTTAAGTGATTAAAGAATTAAACAAACAAGTCAAGAATTAGCTCAAAGAAATAAAAGAAGGTTAAGGATTCTTAAAAGGAATTAAAATAAATTTTTATAATCCAATTCACCCCCCCTCTCTTGGGACCACACCTTACTTTTCAATTGGTATCAGAGCGGGGTTATAGCAAATCTTAATTAGTAGCTATAAAAAGATCCAAATGGCTCAATTAGGCGTAGCTTTCTTTGGAGAGGGACAATCTTCAACTACGCCACCATTCTTTTGTGGTTTGAACTATATCTTTTAGAAAAAGAGAATACAAATATATCTTCAAACTATGAATTGGAAAGCATGGGAGGTTGTCATGGAGGGTGACCAATTTCCCACTAAGATAGTTGATGAAAAACAAGTCCCTAAGGAGAAAATTGATATGACAGACTTAAACTATAAGGTACTGCAAGTAAATTCTAGTGTTATGAATGATCTATATTGTGCTTTAGATGCCAATGAATTTAATAGAGTAATGGCTTGCAAATCAGCTAACGAAATATGGGACAAGCTTGAAGTAACATATGAAGGAACTATAGATGTTAGGGATAATAGGATCGATATGCTTACAAGTGAATATGAAGCTTTTTTAGGATGAACCTGAATGAATCCATAACTAATATGTTTACTAGGTTCACTCACATAATAAATTCCCTAAATGTACTAGGAAAAACCTACACTACTTATGAAATGATAAGGAAAATTCTTAAAGGGCTGCCACCTAAATGGGAACGAAAAGCCACTACCATAATGGAAGGAAGAAATCTGAAAATCACTTCCTTAGATGAGCATATAGGTTCTTTACTCACATACGAAATGACAATGAATGAAAATAGTGGTAAAACCAAAGCCCAAGACACAATAGTCTTCAAAGCCTCAAAAGAGAACTTAAGTAGTGAAGAAGAAATGAATGAAGATGAAGTAGCCTTTATATCTAAAAAGCTAGCAAAAATTCTAAGAAGGAAAAATAAATTCAAAAGAAAATCCAAATCTGAATCAGATGAAGAAGAAGAAGAAGAAGTTAGTAAGAAATCAAAGAATAAAACTCTTATGTGTTACAATTGCAACAAAGCTAGACATATTAAACCAGAATGTCCACTACTAAAGAAAGAATCTAAGAATGAAAAGAAAAAGGCCATGAAAGCCACTACTGGGGACATGATGAGTACAAGTAGTTCAGAGAATGAATCAAGTGACCAAAAGGTTGCTTATACATGCTTTATGGCTTGGGACAATGAGGAAAGCTCCTTATCTAAATCTTTAAATAATTCTTGTAGTGATGAATATGATGATGAGAGCATGCCATCTTATGAAGAACTTCAAAATGATTTATTCAAAATTCATAAGATGCTAATTAAAGTAACTAAACAAAATATTTCATTGAAAAATATGAATGAAGGAATAATGAAAAAGTTAGAATTCCTTAAGGCTGCAGAAAGAGAAAAGGATTCTAGAGTCAAGAAAATAGAAAGTAAGAATAAAGCTATGACAAAGGAGTTAGAAGCTAAAAATCTTGCTGAAAATGAAAAAGATTTAAAAATTAAAGAATTAGAAAGCAAGAATGAAAAGATGATAGAAGACCTTCAATCCCTATCTTCTATGGAATATAAGAAAGACATATATATTACTGAATTAGAAGATAAAATCAGAAAATTATCTCTAGAATTAGAGAAATCACAAAAGAAGGTTGATAACACAAAAGACATTGAAATAAATGATCTTAAATATCAGATTAAAGATAAAGAAAAGGTCATTTATAACTTTACAAAAGGAAAAACAAATTTTCGTAAAATGGTAGGCTCCCAAAGAATGTCTCTAAACAAAGAAAGCATTGGATTTAAGGGAATTGAAAATAAAAAGAAAAGGAATCTTTACATGGGTTATTTCTCAAAAACCTCCAAAGATAATGCAAGCACATCCCTTAATACTTACACTAACACCATATGCTATCAATGTAAGAAAAAGGGGCATATAAAGTTTGAATGTCCATTTAAGAGAAAAGGTGTGAAAACTAAACAAATATGGAAAGTTAAAGAAACATCCTTTATTAAACCAACCAGACCCAAGCAAGTATGGGTACCGAGATGATAGACTAGTTCATAAATGAAAAACTCCATGGATTAAGTCATTCCCTTTAAAAATTAAGAAAGTAACTTAATTCATGATCAACAAACAAACTAGTTAAAATAGAAAAAACGTAAAGAAGAGTTTAAGATAAGTTTGAGAATGAATGACTATATGAGATGCTATATGCTTACATGCCTATATGATATGCTGCATGATATGCTTGACTTATGTTGAAAATTTGAGCATGAGATTATTAAGTATAAGCACGAATTTTGATAGGAGATTAATTCTTGATCATGCATGCTATTGATGAATTACATGGATAGACTTACTGCTTTTTATTTTGATATCCATGAGCTCTGAGAGATATAATGGCTATATTGGTATCCATGAGCTGTGTATAATGTGATAATGACTTTGGTATCTATAAAGTCTTTCATATCCATGAATATTTTTGGTATCACATTTTAAAAATTTTAATTGGTGTCACAACTAAAAAAAAAAAAAAAAGGCTCATTTGGTATCACAATCTAAAAGATCAATTGGTTTTTAAAGCATGATAAGAATAATTATATCTATGAGCATGGTTTGACATTGATGAGCATAATATCGATATTTGATAAATAATGTGAATTAATGTTTTGAAATATAGGATGATGAAAGCAAAATTGATAACAAAACTGAATGTATTGAATTCAGGGGGAGTGTTATGTCATATTGCTTATATTATGATTGTTTCCCTATTAATCAATTCAGAGAATTTTTAATTGGTATCATGAATTAAATTTTCAATTGGTATCAATTCTCAATTGGTATTATGAATTTTAAATAGATATCATGAATTCAATTTTAAATCGATATCATAAAATCAACAATTGAAATCTTGAATATTGTCTAAAGGAAAAAGCTGTTAGTAATGAAGTTACAACTCATATACTTGAATGTTATAACACACTACACATGCTATATTGAAAAATAATAACTTGAGTGTGTTCATATGTTTGATACGCATGTTTGATGATATGTTCAACATGTGATTTTTCTTTTTGATGGATGTCAAAAGTGGGAGAAATTTTAAAGTAAAAATTAAGCATCGTTTGCAAATTACAAAAACTGAGCATGAACATAATATATATCAAAAGGAGAAGTATTTGATAGTGATGAGCATGATTGTAAAAGAGGTTTTGAAATTGATATTGATCTTACAAATGTTGTTAAGATGATGCTTATTGAAAGGGGGAGTCTTTTTAAGGCTCACTTCAATTTTTGCTTCTTATTTGTCATCATCAAAAAGGGGGAGATTGTTAACCTTACAAGGTTTAACATCTTGTTTTGATGCTAACAAACAAGTAGAACTTAACATGCTTTGTTGAAGTGATGTATTTGCATGACTCAATGATGAATGCAAGGTTAAAAAATTCATGAAAGCTTATATTTCAAAGAAGGATGATTTATATCAAGCTTGAAGCATGGATTCAAAATTGGATTTAAAGATAAAGCTGGAAGATCATGAGAGCATGAGTATTAAAGAGAACTTGATGAAAGCTTAAAGAAAGATGAAGCAAGCATAAAGACCTCAAGGAATTCAATAATTGAAAATTTGAAAGTGTCTATAGGAAATTTCATGTAAATACTTCAAATAATTTCAACATGGATACATGAAACTCTTAGGTTAATTTATTGGACCTAAATATCTTTCAATATACTTGGAAAATATTTTTATAAGATCAAAAATTATTTCAAAAAGGTTAGAATCATTTTTGGAATGAAAAGCACCAAAAAGAAGTTTTTCCAAATGCTGTTAATTTTTATACATCTGCATTGAGGTGTATCTTTCTCTATCAAAACCTCTTAATTATAAAATATGTTCAACATGAAAGTTGTAGGATTGTCTCTTAGATTTCATTTGAAATCAAGATCATCAAAGTTGGAGTTACACAAAAATATTTATGACTGAAACACTGAAGGGTACTCGAAGCCGACAACAACCTGACAGCAGCCTGGGTGGTCAAGCCACGCAACTGGCTATGTCCTGATAGGTGACTACCACCCTACTACCCTTTTAAAAATAACATGGCAAGCAACTGCCAGAGTGTGGCAGGCGACTGCCACGAAATCAATTTTAAAAAAACCTCAACGGAAACATTTTTTAAATGGTTTGCTTGGAGCTCAAACTTTGTGAAAACTTGGGGAATACTCCAAGTCACTTGGGGATCAAGTTACATACATTTTGAAGTCTATAAATAAGCCTCAAAGATCATTGAATCAATACACCAAGAATTCAAATTCAGCAAAAATTCAAAATCTTTCTCAATTGCTCTCAAATTCTCAAGGCTCTCTCTTGCTCTCAACTTGCACGAATTCAACTGAATTTTTGTTGATCTTCTTCCACCAGAATTGTGCTAAAAATTCTAAATCTTTCAATCATTGAAAGAATTAATCGGTGATATACTTCATTGAGCTTCAAGTTAATTTCCATATTGTTATTTACTTTGAAGTATATTATAGTTCTAAATTGTTGTACTAATCAGCTCTTTTAGGAGCAAATTCTTTGTACACAAATATTTGATTTGTATCTTGTAGATTGATGATTTGGAGGGTTGTTTGGATCGTTGGCTAAGCAAGGGGATATTGCTTAGAAAGGTGGGCTCTAGCCTAGTTAAGGAGTGACCGAACGAGAGGACATCGTTTGGAGAAGGTGGGCCCTAGCCTTAACCATGGAGTGTTGTAAAGGTTGGTTCGGCCCATTAAAGGAACAGGTTTAGTGAATCCTTTGGTGGTTTGCCAAAGGCGAGGACGTAGGCTGGGTATAAGCCGAACCTCGTAAAAATCTCTATCTCACTCTTTCTTTCCCTTACTCTTTATTTTCAGCATATTTAAATTGCGTGGATGGTTTAATTGATATGAATATATACAACGTAATATAGAAATCAAGTAAACTTGAAATCTAATTTTGATTTGGGTTGCAGAAACCGAAAGGGAGTACGTTGGTTATATCATACCTTGTGAAAATCATATAGGAGTACGTTACTTGGTTAACAGCCCAAGGATAAATTAACTGAGAGTTTAGTTGAGTTCTGAATATTGAGAAGAGTGTAGATATTATGTTGATTGGATGTTATATTGCACATCATATTGAAGAAGCAAAACCATCAATACAGGGCTTTATATCAGCAAGTACAAATTTCATATATACAAGGCTTATATAAACAAACAAACTATTTTAAGTGCTTACATTGCCAAAGTGGTGTATGTGTTAATTTTGGTTTGGTTGTTTACTTTTAATTTGTGATTGATTGATTGGCTTGGCTATTTGGTTGAATGATTGATTACTTTTTGGCTAAGCAATAGTATTGTTGATTGGATAAAAGAATCTAAGTTCTTGAGTGATTAAAGAATTAAACAAACAAGTCAATAATTAGCTCAAAGAAATAAAAGAAGGTTAAGGATTCTTAAATGGAATTATAATAAATTTTTATAATCCAATTCACCCCCTCTCTTGGGACTACACCTTACTTTTCAGGTTTGTTTCTATTATAACTTTACTTCTAAGTAGGGAAAAAGCTTTTAGGGAGGAGTTTATGGGGATCGTCAGATCTGGCATGTCCAGTTCGATGTGAGAGACATGTTGGGACTGACCACGCTCAGTTTTGACCTCTTCTGCCCAATTTGGACAGTTGAGTGCCTAAAAATGAACTAAGTGTACTAAGTTCACCCCTAAGCATATAATTTTCAATTAGCATGGAGTTTATGGGGACCTTCAGATTTGGCACATCCAGTTCGATGTGATGGACGTGTTACAACTAACCGAACTCAATTTGGACCTCGAATTCCTAAATTGAACACATGTGTGGTTAAATTAAACCAAGTGTACTAAGATCACGTTTAAGCGTATAATTTTTAATTAACATGGGGTTTTTGGGGAGCATTAGATCCAACACATCCAATTCGATATGACGGATGTGTCGGGACTGGCCATGCTCTGTTTAGATCTCGTATGGCCGATTTGGACACCTAAGTGCTTAAAATTAACTAAGTTTACTAAGTAGTTTATTATTATTCTAACTTCGCTTCTAAGTAGGGAAAAAACTTTCAAGGAGGAATTTTTTAGGGACTGTCAGATCCGGTACATCCATATCGATGTGATGGATGTGTTGGGACTAACCATGCACGGTTTGGACTTTCTATTCATGATTTAGACACTTGAGGGCTTAGAAATAAACTATTAGTGTACTAAGTTCACCTCTAAGCATATAATATTCAATTGGCATGGATTTTATGAGGACCATCAGATCTAGCACATCTGGTTCGATGTTACAGACGTGTCGGGACTAACCGAACTCAGTTTGGACCTCGAATGCTCGAATTGGACACATGGGTGGTTAAATTCAACTAAGTGTACTTAGTTCGCCTCTAAGCATATAATTTTCAATTAGCATGGAGTTTTTGGGGACCGTCAGATTTGGCACGTCTAGTTCGATGTGAGGGACATGTCGGGACTGACCATGCTCGGTTTAGATCTCGTATGCCCGAATTGGAAACTTGAGTGCTTAAAATAAACTAAGTTTACAAAATAGTTTGTTTCTATTCTTACTTTGCTTCTAAGTAGGGAAAAAGCTTTCGTGGAGGGGCTTTTGATGACCATCAGATCTGGCATGTCAAGTTTTATGTGACAGATGTATCAGGACTGACTACACTTGGTTTGCACCTTGTATGCCCGATTTGGACACCCAAATGCTTAAAAATGAACTATTAGTGTACTAAGTTTGTGTCTAAGCGTATACTTTTCAATTGGCATGGATTTTATAGGGACCATTAGATCTAGTTCATCTAGTTTGATGTGGTGGACATGTCAGGACTAACCGAACTCATTTTTGACCTCGAATGGTCGAATTAGACACATGGGTGGTTAAATTCAACTTAGTTTACTAAGGTTGCCTCTAAGTGTATAATTTTCAATTGGCATGGAGGTTTTGGGAATAGTCATGTTCAACAAGTCGAGTTTGATGTGACAGACGAGTCAAAATTGACCGCGCTCGGCTTGGACCTTGTACGCCCAATTTTGACACCTAAGTACTTAAAATAAACTAAGTTTACTAAATAGTTTGTTTCTATTCTAACTTTGCTTCTAGGTAAGGAAAAAGCTTTTGGGGAAGACTTTTTGGGAATCGTTAGATCCAGTTCATCCAGTTTGATGTGATGGACGTGTCAGGACTGACCATGCTTGGTTTGGACCTTGTATGCTCGATTTGGACACCTGAGTGATAAAAAATGAACTATTAGTGTACTAAGTTTGCCTCTAAGCGTATAATTTTCAATTGGCATAGAGTTTATGAGGACCATCAGATCCGGCACATATAATTCGATGTGATGGACATGCCGGGACTAATTGAACTTAGTTTGGACCTCAAATGCTTGAATTGGACACATGGGTGGTTAAATTCAACTAAGTGTACTAAGTTCGCCTCTAAGAGTATAATTTTCTATTGGCATAAAGTTTTTAGGGACTATCAGATCCAACATGTCCATTTTGATGTGATGGATGTGTTGGGATTGATCGACACACTCAATTTTGACCCCATATGGTTGATTTGGACATATGAGTACTTAAAATGAACCAAGTTTAATAAGTAGTTTGTTTTTATTCTAACTTTACTTCTATGTAGGGAAAAAGCTTTCAGGGAGGGGTTTTTGAGGACTGCCAGATCCGGCATGTCTAGTTCGATATGATGGACATGTTGAGACTAACCATGCTTGGTTTGGACCTTTTATGCCTGATTTGGACACCTGAGTGCTTAAAAATGAACTATTAGTGTACTAAGTTCGCCTCTAAGCTTATAATTTTCAATTGGCAAGGAGTTTATGGGAACCGTCTGATTCGGCATGTCTAGTTCGATGTGACAGACGTTTCAGGACTAAATGAACTCAATTTGGACCTCGAATGCCCAAATAGGACACATGGGTAGTTAAATTTAACTAAGTGTACTAAGTTTGCCTCTAAGCTTATAATTTTGATGTGACATGGAGTTTTCGGAGACTATTGGATCTGACATTCAATTCAATGTCATGGACGTGTCGGGACTGACCTCGCTTGCTTTGGACCTCATATGCCCGACTTGGAAGCTTTTAGGGACAAGTTTTTGGGGACCATTAGATCAGGAACGTCCAGTTAGATGTGATGGATGTGTCGAGATTGACCACCCTCGATTTGGACCTTGTCTGCCTAATTTAGACAGCTGAGTGCTTAAAACTGATCTAAGTGTACTAAGTTCGCTTTGAGCATATATTTCTTCAATTGGCATGGATTTTATGGGGACCTTCAAATCTAACACATCCAGTTCAATCTGACAAACGTGTTAGGACTAACTGAACTCAGTTTGGATGTCGAATGCTCGAATTGGACACATTTTTTTTTTTTTATATTTTGTGATGATTCAAGATTGTTGGATCATTGGATTTGCAAGAAGATGAATTCTTGTATAACTGAGCATGGGGTATCGCTTGGAGAGGAGGGCTCTCTCCTATATGAAGGAGTGGTTGTGTAAGGTTGCTCCTACTCGTGAAGGAGTGGTATAGTGAATCCTTAGGCGTGTTGCCTAAGGTGAGGACGTAGGTGGGTATAGTCGAACCTCATAAAACTCGCATCTCACTCTCTTCCCTACTCTCTTTAATTTTTTGTTCATATTAACTGTGTGGTTGATTGTTTATTTTTAAGTTCATATATACTGCGTGGTTTGGAAATAAACAAAGCAAAAAATTAATTTGATATGGGGATTGTGAAAACTGAAAAGGAGTACGTTGGTTGATCAAATCTTATTGTGGAAACCATAAGGGAGTACGTTGATTGATTAATACCCAAGACTCAAAAATCATTAATAGAAAATCAACATTGATCTTTAATCTTGAAAGTGATTGGTTTAAAATCTGAGTTTTGGAAGAGTGGTTGTAAATTTCTATTGTGTTTCATATTGAAAAATCAAGTGTATCTTGTGTATTAATGATAGGTCTCTTGTCAGCTACATACATAAAAGTAGAATCTTGGAAGCATTGCTGAGATTGTGTTATTATTTCATATTGTGAATCTTATCTTGGTTACCTTGGTTGGATTGGTTTGTTGGAAAATTACTAAAATATTTCTTGACTAATCCATAGAGCATTCAAAGTAAGCATACTCATTCATTAAGGTTGATAATTAATTTAATCTTCCTATGTACTTATTATTGTTAATCAGTATTATATGTGTAATTGTTAAAAATAAATAGGATTGAGAAAGAGTTTATTAAAAAGGATTTAAAGAAAAATTTATAATCCCAATTCACCCCCCTTGGGAGTACACCTTCGTTTTCACCTCGAATGCCCGAATTGGACACATGAGTGGTTAAATTCAACTAAGTGTACTAAGTTTGCCTCTAAGCGTATAATTTTCAATTAGCATGGAGGTTTTGGAGATTGTCAGAATTGACATGCCTAGTTCGATGTGATGGATGTATCGGGACTGACCACGCTTGGTTTGGACCTCGTATGCCCAATTTGGACTCTCGAGTGCTTAAAATGAACTAAGTTTACTACGTAGTTTGTTTCTATTATAACGTTCCTTCTAAGTAGGGAAAAAGCTTTCATGGAGGAGTTTTTGGGGGCCCTCAAATTTGGCACATCTAGTTCGATGTGACGAACATGTCAAGACGGACCACGCTCGGTTTGGACCTCATCTGCCCTATTTGTACAGTTGAGTTCTTAGAAATGAACTAAGTGTACTAAGTTAACTTCTAAGCGTATAATTTTCAATTGGCAGGGAGTTTATGGAGATCTCTAGATCCTACAAATCCAGTTTGATGTGACAGATGTTTCGAAATTAAATGAACTTAGTTTGGACCTCGAAAGCTCGAATTGGACACATGGGTGGTTTAATTCAACTAAGTGTACTAAGTTTGCCTCTGAGTTTATAACTTTCAATTGGCATGGAGTTTTGGGTACTGTCAGATCCAACACATCTGTTGGCCTTACAAGGGTTAACATCTTATTTTGATGCTAGCAAACAAGTAGAACTTAACATATTTGGTTAAGTGATGTTATTTCAGGAGTCAATGATGAATGCAAGGTCAAGTGTTCGGAAGAATTCATCAAAGCTTGTACTTCAAAGAAGGATGATCAATATGGAGCTTAAAGCATGGATTCAAAAATGGATTTAAAGATAAAGCTTGAAGATCATGAGAGCATGAGGATTTAAGAGAACTTAATGAAAAGCTTGAAGTATCTTAAAGCTTGAAGATGAAAAGACTAAAGCATGAAGACTCAAAGTTTTCAAGAATGACAAAAAGCTTAGAAGTCTTTGTGCAAGAACTTTGATATTTAAATATCTTTTGAAATAGTGTTGGAGCTCTTTAAGGAAAAATATAGACTTAATAGACCTATTTTAAAACCCTGGAATATTTTATGAAAGATTAAACCATGAGAGCAAATCTAGAATTAGAAAATCAAAAAGAAAAACCAGTCAATGGTCTGTCTAGCTGACTGACTTAACAAAGGCAACATTACCTAGTCGACTAACCCAAAATGAACTGTGTCTCTCCAGCCGACTGACAATTTCTTGAAATAATTTCTGGGAGACAGAATGGTGTTAGCCGTTTGTCTAGCCGACTGACTCCACGAGTTATATTTTTAAACTCCAACAGGAAGATTTCAAAAATTGCTTTTTCAAAATATGAATGTTGTAAAAACTTGGAAACACTCAAAGTCACTTGAGGAATAAGATAACTAATCCTAGAATGCCTATAAATACTTCCTTAATCTCAAAATTTTAAAGAGACAAAAAATCACACAGCACACTTGTATCAAATCTCTCAATCTCTTTCAAAGCTTTGAATTGCTCAAACTCTTGCTGAAGAAAAATCATCTGAATTCCTGCTGAAATACCAACACAAGGTTCTCACATTGAATTTTCTCAAAGAACAAAGGAACCCTTGGTGAATTCTACTCTTAAGCTTCAATTCTATTTCTTTGGAGTATTTAAATTATTGAAGTACCTAGTGCTATAACTGTTGTACTAATCAGCTCTTTGTGAGAGCAAATTCTTTGTACACATTTTGGTTGTCTTTCTTGTAGATTGACGATTCCAAGGATTGTTTGGATCGTTGGCTAAGTAAGGAGATATTTCTTAGAAAGGCGGGCTCTAGCCCAGTTAAGGAGTGACCGAACGAGGGGATATCGTTTGGAGAAGGCGGGCTCTAGCCTTAACCAAGGAGTGTTGTAAAGGTATTGTTCCGCCCGTTAAAGGAACAAGTTTAGTGAATCCTTTGGTGGTTTGCCAAAGGCGAGGACGTAGGTTGGGTATAAGCCGAACCTCCTAAAAATCTCCATCTAACTCTCTCTTTCCCGATTCTTTATTTTCAGTACATATTTAAATTGCATGGATGGTTTAAATTTGAAAATCATATAAACTACGTATATTTGGAAATCAAGCAAACCTTAAAGTTTGATTTTGATTTGGGTTGCGGAAATCGAAAGGGAGTACGTTGGTTGATCCATTCTTTACGAAAACCATACGGGAGTATGTTACTTGGATAAACATCCCAAAGATAAATTAACTTTAAGAGTTTATTTGAATTTTGAAGTTTGGAAAGAGTAATTGGATTTTATATTGAATATCATATTGAAGAAAAATTTTCATATATATAGGGCTTTGTTCAAAACTCACATTCACCACAAGGTTGAAAATATCAAAAGTTGAAAGTTACATATATTATATTGATTGTGATTGAATGGTATAAAACTTGAGATTAATTGAATAGCGTTTAAATTCCAAGAGATCTAAATCTTGAATCTTACATCAATCTAATAGTGCTACAGTAAACTTATATTTGGCAAACAAATTGGTTGTTGGTTGGAGCATTGTGATTGATTATCTTGACTGGTTTAATTATTTGTGTGGTTGAAGATTGAATGTTTTATTAGTTGTCTTGTTGATTGTTTAAAAGAAACCGAGTTCTTGTTTGATTGACAAAATAGATAAGCAAGTAAAAGAATTGGTTAAACATTAAAAGAAGTTAAGGACTTTAAAAAAAACTAAAACGAAAGTTTTAAAAGCCAATTCACCCCCCCCCCCTCTTGGGAAGTTATCCTAATTTCAACATCCATTTCAATGTGATGGACATGTCAAGACTGATCACGCTCAATTTGGACTTCATATGCCTGATTTGGACAGCTGAGTGCTTAAAATGAACTAAGTTTACTAAGTAGTTTGTTTCTATTTTAATGTTGCTTCTATGTAGTGAGAAAGCTTTTGGGGAAGAATTTTTGGGGACCATCAGATTTGGCACGTCAACTTCGATGTGATGGATGTGCTGGGACTGACCACGCTCGGTTTGGACCTTGTATCCCCGATTTGAACTCCTAAGTGCTTAGAAATGAACTATAAGTGTACTAAGTTTGCCTCTAAGCACATAATTTTCAATTGGAATCGAGTTTATGGGGACCGTCAGATCCTTCACATCCAATTTGATATGATGGACGTGTCGGGACTATCTGAACTCACTTTGGACCTCGAACGCCCGAATTAGACGCATGGATGGTTAAATTCAAATAAGTGTACTAAGTTCGCCTCTAAGCATATAATTTTCAATTGGAATGGAGTTTTTGGGAACCTTTAGATCCAACACATCCAATTTGATGTGATGGATGTGTCGGGACTGATTGCGCTCGGTTTGGACCTCATACGCCCAATTTCGACACTTGAATGCTTAAATTGACCTAAGTTTACTAAATAGTTTGTTTCTATTCTAACTTTACTTCTAAGTGGGGAAAAAGCTTTTGAATAAAATTTTTTGGGGACCGTCAGATCCGGCACGTCCACTTCGATGTGACAGACGTGTCAGGACTAACCACGCTCGGTTTGGACCTCGTTTGGTTGATTTGGACAGCTGAGTGCTTAAAAATGTACTAAGCATAGTAAGTTCGCCTCTAACCGGATAATTTTCAACTACCATGGAGTTTTTGGGTACCGTTAGATCTAGCATGTCTAGTTCTAGGTGATGGACATGTCAGGACTTACCATGCTCGGTTCCATCCTTGTATGCCCAATTTTGACACCTGAGTGCTTAAAATGAACTAATTTTACTAAGTAGTTTGTTTCTATTCTAGCTTTCCTTCTAAGTGGGGAAAAATCTTTCGAGGAAGATTTTTTGGGGACCGCCAGTTCCGGCATGTTTAGTTTGATGTGATGGACGTTTTAGGACTAACCATGCTCGGTTTGGACCTCGTCTACCCGATTTGGACAGCTGGGTGTGCACTAAGTTGGCCTCTAAGCTTATAATTTTTTGTTGGCATGGAGTTTGTGGGGATTGTCATATTTAACACGTCTAGTTTGATGTGACGGACATATCGGGACTAATAGAACTCAGTTTGGAACTCGTGTTAGCCTTACAAGTCATAAAATCTTGTTTTGATGATAACAAATCAGAGGAACTTAACATATTTGGTTAAGTGATGATATTTTAGGACTCAAATATGTGAATACAAGGTCAAGTACTCATAAGGATTATTGAATACTTATATTCCAAAGAAAGATGATCAAATGAAACTTAAAGAGTATTAAAGCATGGATTCAAAGATGATCTAATAAAGCTCAAAGTATATTGAAGCATGAAGTTATAAATGAAACTTAAATCCAAATTCAAAATGAATAATGTAAGCTACACATGAAGACTTACTGCTTAGAGTGCTTAATTTTAAGAAGTCTCACGTAAGTACTTCATTCAATTTCAATATGGATACATGAAACTCTTAGATTAATTACTTGGACCTAGATACCTTTTAAAATACATAGAAAATAATTTTATAAGGTCAAAATTTATTTCAAAAGGGTTTAAATTATTTTTTGAATGAAAAACGCCAAAATGGGTTTCTTCAAATTACCTTATTTTTTCTATATCTGTATTGATGAGCATTTTTCTATATCAAACACTCATTATTTTAAAAAGGGTTCAACATAAAAGTTGTGGTCTTTTCTCATAGATTTCTGTTGATACAAAGAACGTTAAAATCGGAGTTGTATAGTAAAAGTTATATTAAAAATTTTAAAGGTTGGTCGAAACTGTCAGCATCCCAAGTAACTGACATAATATGTCCATGCAACTAAATAGCAACTCGAGAGGACTCAAGCGAGTGATTCAGTGTTTCCAGTTAACTGACTCCTTTCTGACTTTGAATTCTCTGTGTTTTAAACTATATAGGTGCCTAACTCTCTATTTCCAGTCGACTAGCTCTTTGAGATTTCAAATTTTAAAAATAATGGGAAGTTTCCAAATTTGATTTTTTGAATACTAAACGTTATGAAAACTTGGGAAACACTCCAAGTCACTTGGAGAACACGAAATACACTTTTTAAACTCTATAAATACCCTTTAAATCCAAGGATTTCAAAATACCAAGGAATACAAATAGCAATCAATTTATATCGCAAATACTTCTCGAAAGCTTTCTCTTGCTCAAACTCTTGCTGAAGTTTCTACTAAGATTTTGCAGAATTAAAGCCACAGTTCTTTGGGTTTCTACTGAGATTTTCCAAATCTCAAGAACCCCGGTGATATTATCTTTAGCTTCATTTTGTCTATATTGATTTCTTTTGAAGTATATTGTTCTAATCAATTGTACTAATCAACTTTGTACAGAGTGTCATTGTACACCATTTGTTTTCTATTTTTGTGATGATTCAGGATGGTTGGATCTTTGGATTTGCAAGAAGAGGAATTCTGGTATGACTGAGCATGGGGTATCGCTTGGAGAGGAGGGCTCTATCCTATTTGAAGAAGTGGTTGTGTAAGGTTGCTCATACCTATGAAGCAGTGGTATAGTAGAATCCTTAAGTGTGTTGCCTAAGGTGAGGACGTAGGCCGGTATAGCCTAACCTTGTAAAACTCACATCTCACTCTCTTCCCTACTCTCTTTAATTTTCTGTTCATATAAATTGTGTGGCTGATTATTTATTATTAAGTTCATATACACTGCGTGGTTTGCAAATAAACAAAGTTGAAAATTAATTTTGTAATGCCCCACCTGGGTCTGCTAAGGAGCACTACGTCTCTCCTCCTCCACTTGGACCAGATAATAGGGGGGCGGACCTTATCAAACTAATGACTGACCCCACAAACCAATACGTGTCCTTTTTAGTGTATTTTGTCCTCACTCAAACACTTCCTGAGAAAACTTTCCCTAAGGTCACCCATCCCAAGATTACTCTAATTCAAGCATGCTTAACCATAGAGTTCTTATGGGAAGGCTCCCGAAAAGAAAGGTGTACCTTGTTGATATGGCTAGTAACATCTAATCTTTTTTAAGCCTTTCTTCCATAGGGTATCACATTAACTGTAATGACCTGCCTAATTTACCGTATATATATTTTTTTCCATATAACATTTAATATAATAAGCCCGATATCCTGTTCAATTGTATAGCATAATCAACCTGTACCCATCGGTACTAGGGATATAACCAAAATACAACTCGGATACCTAAGTAGCAGGAAATGTAAATTACAACATGTCATACAATCAATCACAATACTAGAGTTGACTCACTCGAAAAATGAGCAGTTCAGAAGCTATCCCAAATATAAGAGTTATGTCGTGTAATATTCAGCCCATAGGCTAGATCGTCTCCTCAGGGAATGCAGTTTAATTCCAAACTCGTGAAATTCCAAAAATAATTAAGAAAAGAAAAATTTACTGAACATAGTTCAGATTCAGTTTCCTAAGATTTTTTAGATTTTGTGACAAAATTAAAACAACGTGAAATTTAATTTATGAACCTAACATGCACTAAATTAGCGACAAGAAATAGGAAACAAGCACAATAAAATAGGTGGTAACAAAATTAACTGTGAAAAAATAATCCTACATCTAACCATTCAGACAGGGAATAAAACTTACGTTCAAAGTTTCAGATAAAAGCCTAAAAGTGAAAACTTTATTACGCAAGTGAAACATTCAACCTTAAAATCTTCAATCAACCACTAATGCAACCAAAATTAAATTTTTAACACAATCAAAATCTTAACAAAACATAAATTAAAAATTGAACTTTAATAATAACCAGATAGAAATTAAAAAATCCAAGACTTAAATTAAAACAAAACTTAAATAAGCAAGATGAACTTAAACAATTATTTAAAGGAAAAGAGAGAATGAAAGAGAGAGAAAAGAAGAGAGATGGAGCAAAGATTTATCTAATTATTATATTATTCAATTAAAGAACTAACCTAAACAAAAATTGAATCCCTACTTAAAATTGAAATAAACTAAATTCTTAACAAAAATTAATTCTACACTATTAAATTCAAAGAGAGAGAGAGAGAGAGAGAGAGAGAGAGAGAGAGAGAGAGAGAGAGGAGAGTGCTGGCCATGTAGAAGTGGTAGCCCAGCTGCTGCCCCTTGCGCCCCTCCCCAAAAAAACCACTACTAAAGAACTAAAAAAAAGCTTAAAAAACCCTACATCTATCCCTTTTACTTTTCAAAATAATCCATAAATCCCCCTTCTTTTTACGATTCAGCCCCAGCAACTAGAAGACCCACACGTCCCAGCTTGTTGCATGTGGCCCTCACATGGTCACATCAAGCTCTTTTTTCTTTTTCTTTTTTTTCTTTTTCCTACTTTTGTTAACACATAATCAGTTCTGCACTTTAAGGCCTATTTTGAGTAAAAGTTCGTATCTTTTGAAGCTTGAAACATAAAAGTTGGAGAACTATTTCTCATCGTTCCCCAAAATTTTGAATCATCATGATCAGAGTTTGGATGAGAAAGTTACGCTTATATTATGAAGTAATGTCGAAATAATCCATGAAACAACGTATGGTAACTTCACGTCCTATTTTGACCTTGATGTAGCCATTATTTCTCAAAATGCAAAACATGAAAATTGTAGAATGTTTTATTGTTTTTCTATAGAATTTTGAATCATTTGAATCGGAGGTCAAATGAGATAGTTATGCACAGCTTACAAAGTACCATCGATTTTTAGCTTCCAATAGTCACCCTGCAATAAAAAAAAATACCACAAATTCATAAATTACTCAATAAAACCCAAATATTATAAATAGGAGACCATGCTAAAATATTTATAGTAATTAGGTATTTAATTAAAAATATAAGTCTCAATGCATGAATTAAAGCACCTAGTTACGCCAGTTAAGTGCGTAATCAAGAGTTCTACTAAACTTGTTTTTTGTACAATCATCCACCAAAAAGGCTAACTGTACCCTAGGGTCATAACCCAAAATTAAACCTGACCCTAGCTCAACAACTCACCCTTCAAATAAGGTAGCCCCACCGATCATTACTGTCGCGGAGCTCTATCAACTCCTCTACCTGGATTTCCTGAAATGTATATATAGTTGGGGTGAGACACCTCTCAGTAAAGGAAATAAAGTAACATTAGTGTGAGACAACATGAGTGTTTTCGTATTATACATAATATCAGTACATACATCATATCTGAATAAAACATAATTCCTCATAACATAATATATCATACTAAATTACTAACATGAAAATCATATTATATAACTATACAATGCTGAAATACACCCATGACGGATAGCTAGCTGATGTCATGTCTTACCCTCACATGACTAGGCCATGCAGCCCGAAGGTGGGACCTAGCCATAGCTGGTTGACCATGCTAGATCAAACATAAGTCGGTAAGTATGATGGGCCCACCTCACCTGGTCCCGGACTTCTAGGAGGACTACTCCACTTTACACTGAAGCCACATCGACTGTCATCTCCCACACTACTGGTCGTGTGGTAGTACTGTCATAATTTTGAATATATAACTACGGTACTGTGCTCTTGAACTGTACTAAACCATGTCATCTAGGTTCTGATATCATAAAATAAGTTTCATAAACTGAACATAGTTGTTTCCTATTTCATAATAATAACTGTCATGTACATAATTCATAAATTCTGTTTTATCATATTTGATTATGGCATCTGCAACCTCGGCATATGTGCCGGCATAACATAACATGAATCATAGCATTTGCGCCGGCATAACATAATATACTGAACATAATTTTTTTGTACTATTTAATATGTAAAATCATGTTTCCTACACTGTTTATTAATTGCCATGAAAACCCTAATATCATGCTTGATCTGGGAATTCTATTATGATATACACATTTATATGGAAATTAAACTCATACCACGCAGAATTAAAGTAACCTCCTGAATGTAAAATCTATTCTAAAATCATATTTTTCTGAATAAACACGTTTAAATCATATTCATGTTCATAACAGTATTTTCCAAACATAATTATATAATACACATATTTTCTTGAAATTTAATGCTGTAAAATAATAAATAATTTCATGGAAAATCTTGACTAGTTTATCCCCTTACCTGCCTTACTGAGAAGCTCACAAAATACCCAATTCTTCACTTGTAGTGTTCCCAACACAACACCCTGAAATTAGCATTTTTTCCTAACAAAACATCAGTATTTCCTTTCCTAACATATTCTACTTAGTCCAGAAACACCAAATGCCCAATAATACTGAAATTAACTAACTTACCCAAATTTTTGGATGGTTCCCAAGTTAGCCTAACCAACGATCTACTCCATTAGATATGAAAAGAATCTTCCCAAGAGTAGTGTGGTGGCTTTGAATCGTCGAACCGGTGAAAACCCAAGCTAGAAATTTAGAGAGAAGGTAAAGGGCGTGGAAATCTAGATAAAGAAAGAGCCGCATGCAAGTTTTCTGCGCTGAAATATGAATTTGGCATACTTATACACTGGCCTTCATCGATGAGGTCAAGAAGGGAGTTTGTCGACAAACTTATAATTTTCGTCGACGAATTTCAGACCCTGAAATAACCCTTTCAATAATTCCTCGTCAACGAGACACGTGTCCCCGTCAAGGATCCCAATAAGCCACTTCGTCGACGAGAACCTACTGTGACCTCTTTTAAAAAAATTTCCTTTTCTCCCTATTTTATTATTTAAATACCATAATTCTTTGGGTCTCTACAAATTTGATATTGGGATTAAGAAAACTAAAAGGGAGTACGTTGGTTGATCAAATCATATTACAAAAATCATAAGGGAGTACGCTGATTGATTAACACCCCGGACTCAAAAATCATTAAAAGAAAATCAAAAACGATCTTTAATCTTGAAAGTGATTAGTTTAAAATCTGAGTTTTGGAATAGAGGTTGAAAATTTCTATTGTGTTTCATAATGAAAAATCAAGTGTATCTTGTGTATTAATAACAGGTCTTTTGTCAACTACATACATAAAAGCTGAATCTTGGAAGCATTGCTGAGATTGTGTTATTATTTCATATTGTGAATCTTATCTTGGTTACCTTGGTTGGATTGGTTTGTTGGATAATTATTGAAAGATTTCTTGACTAATCCATAAAGCATTCAAAGTAAGCATACTCATTCATTAAAGTTGATAATTAATTTAATCTTCCGTTGTACTTATTATTGTTAATCAGTCTTACACGTGTAATTGTCAAAAGTAAAAAGTATTGATTAAGAGTTTATTAAAAAGGATTTAAAGAAAATTTTAAAATCCAAATTCACCCCCCCTATTGGGAGTACACCTTCCTTTTAACCTCGAATGCCCGAATTGGACACATGGGTGTCGAATTGGACACATGGGTGGTTAAATTCAACTAAGTGTACTAATTTCGCCTCTAAGCATATAATTTTCAATTGGCATGGAGTTCTTGGGGACCATTAGATCCAACACATTCAATTCAATTTGATGGACATATCGGAACTGACCACGCTTGGTTTGGACCTCGTATGCCTGATTTGGACACCTAAGTGCTTAAAATGAACTAAGTTTACTAAGTAGTTTGTTCATATTCTAATGTTCCTTCTAAGTAGGTAAAAATCCTTCAGGGAGGATTTTTTGGGATCCCTTGGATCTGGCACATCTAGTTTGATGTGTCGAACATGTCGGCATTGACCACGCTCAATTTGGACCTCGTATACCCGATTTGGATAGCTGAATGCTTAGAAATGAACTAAATGAACTAAGTTCGCTTGTAAGCATATAATTTTCAATTGGGATGGATTTTGTGGGGAATATCACATCCGATGTGTCTATCTCAATGTGACGGATGTTTCGGGACTAAATGAACTCAGTTTGGACCTCGAATACCCAAATTGGACACATGGGTGGTTTAATTCAACTAAGTGTATTAAGTTCGCCTCTAAGTGTATAACTTTCAATTGGCATGGAATTTTTGGGTACCATCGGATCCAACACATCCATTTCAATGTGATGGACATGTCAGGACTGACCATGCTTAGTTTGGACCTCGTATGCCTGATTTGGAGACCTCAGTTCTTAAAATGAACTAAGTTTACTAAGTAGTTTGCTTCTATTCTAACTTTGCTTCTATGTAGGGAAAAAGATTTGAGAGAGGAGTTTTCAGGGATCATAGAATCCAGCACATCCAGGTTGAAGTGACAGATGTGTTGGGACTTACCACGCTCAGTTTGGACCTTGTATGCCTAATTTGGACACCTGAGTGCTTAAAAATGAATTATTAATGTACTAAGTTTGCCTCTAAGCGGGTAATTTTCAATTGGCACAAATTTTATGAGGACCGTTAGATCCAGCACATCTAGTTCAATGTGACAGATGTGTTGGGACTAACGTAACTTATTTTGGACCTTGAATGCCCGAATTGGACACTTGGGTTGTTAAATTCAACCAAGTGTACTAAGTTTGGCTCTAAGCGTATACTTTTCAGTTGGCATGGAGCTTTTAGGAACCTTTAGATTTGACATGTCTAGTTCTATGTGATGGATGTTTCGAGAGTGACCATGCTCGGTTTGGACCTCGTATGCCCAATTTCGACACCTTAGTGTTTAAAATGAACTAAGTTCATCAAGTAGTTTGTTTCTATTCTAACTTTGCTTCTAAGTGGGGAAAAAGCTTTCGAAGAGGAATTTTTGGGGACCATCAGGTCTGGAGCATCCAATTTGATGTGATGGATGTGTTAGGACTAACCACACTCGATTTGGACCTTGTGTCTCTGATTTGGGCACCTAAGTGCTTAAAAATGAACTATTAGTGTACTAGGTTCGCCTCTAAGCGTTTAATTTTCAATTGGCATGGATTTTATAGACACCATCAGATCCGGCACATCTAGTTTGATGTAACGGAAGTGCCAAGACTAACCAAACTTAGTTTTGACCTTAAATGCCTAAATTGGATACATGGGTGGTTAAATTCAACTAAATGTACTAAGTTCGCCTCTAAGCGTATAATTTTCAATTGGCATGGAGTTTTTGGGGACCGTCAAGTCCAACACGTCTAGCTCAATGTGGTGGATGTGTCAGGACTAACCACGCTCAGTTTGAACCTCGTATGCCCAATTTGGGCGCCTGAGTGCTTAAAATAAACTAAGTTTGTTAAGTAGTTTGTTTCTATTCTAACTTTGTTTCTAAGTAGGGAAAAAGCTTTTCGCGGAGGAGTTTTTTGGGACCTTAATATCCGGCACGTCCAGTTTGATGTGATGAATGTGTTAGGACTGACCACCCTCGGTTTGGACCTCGTATACTCGATTTAGATAGTTGAGTACTTAAAAATGAACTAAGTTTACTAAGTTCGTCTCTAAGTGTATAATTTTCAATTGGCATGGAGTTTATGGGGACTATCAAACCCAGCACATCCAGTTTGATGTGACGGACGTACTAGGACTGACCAAACTCAATTTCGACCTTCAACGCCCAAATTGGACACATGGGTTGTTAAATTCAACTAAGTGTACTAAGTTCACCTCTAAGCTTATAATATTCATTTGGCATGAAGTTTTTGGGGACCGTCAGATCCGAAACGTCTAGTTCAATTTGATAGACGTGTCAGGACTAACCATGCTTGGTTTGGACCTTGTATGCCCAATTTTGACACCTGAGTGCTTATAATGAACTAAGTTTACTAAGTAGTTTGTTTCTATTCTAACTTTACTTCTAAGTGAGGAAAAAACTTTCGAAGAGGAGTCTTTGTGGACCGTCAAATCTGGAATGTTAGATGTGATAGAAGTGTTGGGACTCACAATGCTCGGTTTTGATCTTGTCTACCCAATTTGGATAGCTGAGTGCTTAAAAATGAACTACGTGTACTAAGTTCACCTCTAAGCATATAATTTTCAATTGGCATGGAGTTTGTTGGGACCGTCAGATTCGGCACGTCCACTTTGATGTGATGGACGTGTCAGAACTAATTGAACTCAGTTTGGACCTCAAATGTTGTATAATTTTCAATTTTCATGGAGTTTTTGAGAACCATTACATCCAACACATCCAGTTTGATGTGATGGACATGTTGGGACTAACCACGCTCTGTTTGGACCTCGTATGCCCGATTTGGACACCTGAGATCTCAAAGTGAACTAAGTCTACTATGTATTTTTTTTTCTATTCTAAATTTCCTTCTAAGTAGGGAAAAAGCTTTTAGGGAGGAGTTTTTAGGATTCGGCACATCTAGTTCGATGTGATGAACGTGTCAGGACTAACCACGCTCAATTTGGACCTTGTCTGCCCAATTTGGACAACTGAGTGCTTAGAAATGAACTAAGTGTACTAAGTTTGCCTGTAAGCATATAATTTTCAATTGGCATGGAGTTTACAGGGACTGTCAAATTCAACACATCTAGTTCGATGCTACAAACGTTTCGCGACTAACCAAGCTTATTTTGGACCTCGAATGCCTGAAATGGACACAGGAGTAGTTAAATTCAAGTAAGTGTACTAAGTTCTCCTCTAAGCATATAATTTTCAATTGACATGGTGTTTTTTGGGATCGTCAGATCCAGCATGTCCAGTTCGATGTGATGGACGTGTCAGGACTGACCATGCTTAGTTTGGACCTTGTATGACCGATTTGGACACTTAAGTGTTTAAAATGAAATAAGTTTATAAAGTAGTTTGTTTCTATTCTAACTTTGCTTCTAAGTAGGGAAAAAGCTTCTATCAATTCATTGCATACACAATACATATAATAAAATATGAAAATATAACTGCATTATTACATCATGTAATTTAGAACAACTTAATTACGTGCCGAAACTACGTTATTGGGCATCTTAACCCAGGCTTTACAGTTTATATTTTTAATTAAATGTCTAAAATTGTCCAATATTTTAATAAAGTGCCAAAATCATCATTCTTGAACTTTATTACACTATTTATGAAGTTTTGGTAATTTTTTGTCGCAAGAAAATCCTCGGGAACCATAACCGACACCTGTTCGTATTTCGTGCATAACTTTTCCGTCCGAACTCCTATCGAGACGATTCAAATTTCTGGAGAAATAGGAAAGGATTATCTACAACTTTCATGAATTTTACGAGAAAATAGCCCCACAAGAGTCAGATTTGCGATGAACAAAGAACAACAAAAAAAATAAATAATATAATAATTGGGTTATTGACGTGACCCGGCCATGCATGGCTGGGTCGGGTTGTTCCACGCCGGGTCCTAGGGCACCGCCCCCTATCCTTTAAATTATTTTTTTTCCCTACGCACTATGCTGCTCCCGTCCTCTTCCTCTGTTTTTCTCTTTTCTCTGCCTGTTCTTCCTCTCAACTCTCCTTGGTTTTAAATTTCTTTCCCTATCTTCCCCTGCTCTTCCTTCTTCCCTAGCTCCTCCTCTTTCCCTTTTACTCTCTCCTTGCTTCTTCCCTGTACTCCCCCTCTTTGTTTTCAACTCCGTTCAGAGTAGTTCCCGAACATAGCACAGCTCCACCCTCGGCCACAACAATCCAACCGTGGAGCCGTGATTTTCCAGAACCAGCACCTTCGGCCAGCCCCTCCATCCTCTACAACAGATCCTCCAGCAAGTTCTGCAATTTGCTGCAATTTTCCAGCAGCAACAGGCCTCTCGGCCAGTCTCCTGCAGCCTCGGCTTTGCTCCAGCCCAGTCTCCGTAGCCCTCTACAGCAGCAGCAGGCCGAGAGCTCTTCCAGCAGAACCACACCCGAGAGCTCTTCCAGCAGAACCACACCCGAGAGCTTTTCCAATAGAACCACACCCGACCCTTTAGCCTTTGTACAGCCAGCCTTCTCGCATAGCAGAGGATAGTAGAAACCAGCAGCCAAAGCCCTTCGCGGCCAGACCAGGCAATACCTAATTAACCTCCGGCCTCCATCACAACACGGCCAGCCTCCTCCACCATCTACAGCAGGCTATCTCTCGGCCAGGACTCCACCCGAAGCTCCCTCTATTTTCTCTTCTCTCTCTCTCTCTTCTTTTCTTTGTTTTATTTTAGTTTCAGTTACTCTCTCTTCCTCTTTTTCTGTTTTCTCTTTTTCGTTCCTTTTCTTTTCTTTTCTCTTCCATTATTAAGTTAGTGATTGTTACTATTTTTAATTGAAAAAAATTGGATTTTGAAGGTCATTTTAATTGTTTTAATATTATTATGCTTCAACTATTTAATTGTTTCAACTAGTTGCCTTCTTTTCTTAAAAGCTTAATTTTTAGTTATGGTTTGGTTTAGTCTACGTTCCTTCTTGTTATAGTTTGTTTTCTTTTATATTGTCTCAATATTGTTTAAGTGTTTAATGTACTACATTTTGTTTTGAGTTCTTGAATTGTTAAAGTTTCGATTTTTAGTGTGTGCTTGAATCTGATTGAGTTTCCATAAGTGTGCTTTTAATTCTGTGTCTAAAGTTACCATCTTTAATAAGCACATGCTTTGATATTTCCTCGAGTAGGTTAGGGTTTCCATTAGTGTTCTTTAATTCACTGCATGTTAGTTTAGGGTTTTAAATTACGTGCCATTTAATTCGTCAGAAGTAAAATTGAACAACCTTGAAAACTCTGAATCTGAACCACGTTCAGTGCATTTTTATTTTCGATTGGAAGAACGTAAAATCTGATATTAAAATGCATTCCCTGAGGAGACGATCTAACCCTTAGACTTAATATTACACGACAGAACTCATATACTTGAGATAGCTCTCGAGTTGCTCATTTTTCGAGTGAGTCAAGTTTTTGGTGCCATTGCTGGGGAATTTTCAGTTTTAATTTCGAATTTGGCATTTTCTCAATTATTTTTTTGATTTTCTTTTATTAAATAGAAAAAATAGAAAAAAATAGAAAAAAATTGAAAATTGAAAAATTGAAAAAAAATTTTGTCTGTTGCCGTATTAGTGGATTTCTGCTGGCGATTGTGATGTTTGATGCCCTGGGTTCGAGATAATTCGAATCGATTGTGTAGACCTTCACCTAGCACCAGTAGGGATACACATAGCACCGAGTTTGACTGTTTACCTATTAGTCCTGCAGGTGATTCTGAATTTGAGCTGAATAATCTTTTTGGCCAATATTTTGAAGAAGCTATGGCTACACATGCACCACGTACACTTGAAGATTTTCTACAACCTGCACGCACATCTACACCTTCATGCATTGTGTTGCCACAAGATGCACCGAATTTCACTCTTAAGCATGGCATGTTATCTGTGATTCCCCAATTTCACAGGATGGACTCTGAGAGTCCATACCAACACTTGACAGACTTTGAGATGGTTTGCACCACTTTCATTAATAGGGCTGGGACTGATGAATACATTAAATTACTATTGTTTCCCTTTTTTCTTAAAGACAGGGCAAAAATCTGGTTTAATTCTTTGCGCCCTAACTCTATTACTAGCTGGGCTGAAATGCAGCGTGAGTTCTTACATAAGTTCTTTCCTCTTCAGAGAACTCAGTACCTGCAGGAGTAGATCAGTCAATTCATGCAAAAAGATTGCGAGACATTCCAGGCATGTTGGGAGAGATTCAAGGACTTGATGAACATATGCTCGCACCATGGTTTCGAATCATGGAGGTTAGTGAATTATTTTTTTATTGCTTTAACCCCTGTGGCAAACAATTTGTTCAGTCTATGTGCAATGGGATGTTCTTGCGTAAGGAACCAGACGAGGGCTTATCATTTTTAGACTATCTCGCTGAGAGTGCCCAGTAGTGGAACGCACGACCTGAACGGGTGTTGGTAGCTACCCAACCTATCCGAGCAATCAGTGGCGGGGGCAGATATGAGGTTAAAGAGGACACTAGCTTACAGGCCCTTGTAGCTACGTTATCTAAAAAATTGGAAGTCATGGAATCCGAAAAGTCGAAAGCTGAGATTTACACGATTTGTGAGACTTCAGACCACAGAAATCAGGATTGTCAATTCTTACCTGTGTTGCAAGAGAGCAGATCTGATCAGGTGTCATCAGCAAATTGGGTTAACAAGACGCAGAATCAGCTGCTCTCAAACACTTACAACCCGGGGTGGCAGAATCATCCAAACCTCCAATGGAGAAATGATCAGCCTAGTCCATCATCTTCATGATATCAGTAGGCACCTCAATCATATGCACCACCTTCCTAACCGACATACAATCCAGTCGTAGCTCCTCAACCGCAGTATCAACCGCAATAGTTTTCTCGGAGCTACGCACCACCAGGATTCCAACCAGCGTTAGTCCCCATTCCAGTAAAGAAAGCTTTTGATGATAGTGTAGCGCAGGTGGCAACCATGCTCCAGCAATTCATACAATTGCAAGTTATGACCAATGGAGAACTGAAAGATGCCGTAAGCAAGATGAGTACACAGCTTAATACCCTGGAAAAAGGAAAATTCCCTGCACAGCCTCAACCTAATCCCCAGGTATACAGACAGCAACAATAGTCAGTGCACAATGTTTCAAGGGATGCGTATGAGTCAGCAAAAGCGGTTATTACCTTACGAAGTGGAAAAGAAGTTTCGCGTCTTGAATTACCTACTGATCAATAGCCAGCCGCGCCGACACTTGAGGTCGTAGATGAGATAGATAAAGGAAAGAAAAAATCAAATGAGGCTAGCTCGAGTTCTACAACGCCCGATAAGAAGGTAGATGAGCCAGTTAAGGAATACCAGCCGGTGGTCCCATACCCTCGGCGTTTAACATCTGGACAAAAGAACAAGTATCATACGGAGATTCAGGAGATATTCAAGCAGGTAAAAATCAATATTCCACTCTTAGATGCCATACAGCAGATCCCTGCATATGCAAAATTTCTAAAAGACCTATGCACCGTAAAAAGGAAACTGAACGTGAAGAAAAAGGCTTTCTTAACTTAGCAGGTCAATGCATTGATTCTTAGTTAAACTTCACAGAAACTTAGAGATCCTGGGTCCCCTACGATACCAATCATGATCGGTGAATCTCGTATTGGGAGAGCTCTACTTGACCTTGGGAGTAGTGTGAATCTGCTTCCGTCTTCGTTATATGACCAGCTAGGTTTAGGTGAATTGAAGAGAACTACCATGATGCTACAGTTGGCAGACAGATCTGTAAAGGCTCCACGAGGTATTGTTGAGGATGTCTTGGTTCAGGTTGACAAATTTTACTATCCCGTGGATTTCCTTCTTTTGGATATGCAGCAGCCTGTTTCCACCGTATATCAGGCTCCCGTCATTTTGGGGCGACCATTCCTTGCTACTTCAAACGCCTTGATTAACTGTCGGAGCGGAGTCCTTAAGCTCACATTTGGGAACATCACATTGGAAATGAATGTTTTTAATGCTCACAGGATGTCAAGTGGGTTTGATGACACAGATACTCATGCAGTCAATGTGATAGATGACTTAGACACTTCAGAGCTACTGTCGGTACTCGACGTCAATGCCGCACTTGAAAATGACTCTTTCGCGTAGTTTGAAGGGATTGATGAATTATTGCTAGAATCAGAGGAGCGAATCCTAGATAGTGTTCCTCATATGTTTGATGCGAGTTATACAAGTAGTTGGCGTAAGCCTACATTTGAGGCCATTGACCTACCAGAAATTCTGAAGTCATCCGCAGAAGAAATTCCAACCCTTGAGTTGAAACCATTGCCTGCCGAGTTAAAATATGCCTTCTTGGGTCCAGTAGACGGCACATTCCCTATGGTAATTTCTTCACACCTTACTCATGAACAGGAAACTAAATTATTGTAGGTACTTCGAGAGCATCGAGGAGCGATTGGATGGACTATTGTTGACATCAAGGGTATCGACCCTTCCATTTGCACTCATAACATCTTCCTCGAAGGAGAGGCTAAACCAATTCGAGATGCACAAAGGAGGCTGAATCCAGCTATGAAAGAGGTGGTAAAAAACGAAGTGCTGAAATTATTAGCTGCTGACATCATCGATCCAATCTCCGACAGCAAATGGGTAAGCCCAACACAGGTAGTTCCAAAAAAATCTGGTTTGACTGTCATTGAAAATGCTAATGGAGAATTGATTCCATCTAGGAAAGTAACGGGTTGGAGAATGTGCATTGATTATCATAAATTGAATTCGGCTAGCCGAAAAGATCATTTCCCGTTACCTTTCCTAGATCAGATATTAGAGAAAGTAGCTGGTAATTCTTTTTATTGTTTCTTGGATGGATTTTCTTGTTACTATCAAATTGCCATAGCACCTGAGCACCAAGAGAAGACTACCTTCACTTGTCCCTTTGGTACCTTTGCTTTCCGCAGAATGCCATTCGGTCTATGCCATGCCCCTGCTACTTTCCAATGCTGTATGATGAGTATTTTCTCTGATATGTTAGATGATATGTGCGAAATTTTTATGGATGACTTTTCTGTGTTCGGTAAGTCTTTTGATCATTGTTTGACACATTTAATTGCGATTTTGAAAAGATGTGAGGAAAAGAATTTACTTTTAAACTGGGAAAAATGTCAATTATGGTACGTAGTGGTTTAGTACTTGGACATTTGGTTTATGAGCGTGGTATAGAAGTTGACAGAGCCAAGGTAGAACTGATTTCTTAGTTACCTGTCCCTAAGATAGTCTGGGATATTCGCTCCTTCCATGGTCATGCCGGTTTCTATAGACGTTTTATTGAGGGTTTCAGTAGTATTACTAAACCATTATGTACCTTGTTGCAAAATGAAACTGACTTTTTGTAGACTGATGATTGTCAACAGGCCTTTGAAACACTAAAGCAACATTTGACTATTGCGCCTATCATGCAACCTCCTCGGTGGGACTTGCCATTTGAGATCATGACCGACGCTAGCGACTACACTCTTGGTGCTGTTCTAGGTCAATGAATTGATAATAAGCCGTTGGTTATTTATTATGCCAGTCGAACTTTGAATGATGCTCAGAGAAATTATACTACCACTGAGAAGGAATTGCTAGATGTTGTTTCTGCTTTAGAAAAATTTTGCTCTTGTGTCATTGGTGCACCTGTCATTATTTTTACTGACCACTCTGCTTTGAAATATTTATTAGCAAAAAAGGACACCAAGCCCAGGTTGATCAGGTCGATTCTACTCCTCCAGGAATTTGATATCACCATACGCGATAAATAGGGCGTGGAAAACATTGTAGCTGACCATATTTCTTAGTTGCAGCTACCCGAGGTACTGGTGTCCACTCCCTTGAATGATGACTTTCCTGATGAAACTCTCTTTGCTGTGTCACGCGCTCCATGGTTCGCCGACATTGTGAATTATCTCGTCACCGACCGGATGCCAGACCATTGGCTCACCCAGGACAAGCGTAAGTTCCTAGTTGAGGTAAGACATTATTATTTTGAAAATCCATACCTGTTCAAATATTGTTTTGACCAATTGGTGCCTAGATGTGTTCCAGATGATGAATTTAGTTCCGTGATGCATTTTTTCCATGGTGGGATATGTGGAGGCCACTTTGCTGCTACGAAAACTGTTTCAAAAATATTACAAAGTGGACTCTACTGGCCCACCATGTTTAAAGATGTTGAAAATTTTTGTAAAGCATGTGAGGCTTGTCAAAAGTTAGGAAAAATTACTGCCAAGAATGAAATGCCTATGTCCCCCATATTGACTCTTGAGATTTTTGATTGTTGGGGTATTGATTTTATGGGACCTTTCCCCATTTCTTTCAGGCATTCTTACATTTTGGTCGCTGTGGACTATGTTTCTTAATGGGTGGAGGCAATACCTTGTCGAACCAATGACCACAAGGTTGTCATATGTTTTCTCAAAGAGTTATTTGCACGCTTTGGCATGCCCAAGGCAATCATTAGTGATGGAGGGTCCCATTTCTGTAACAAACCCTTTGAAAAACTCATGCAAAGATATGGTGTAATTCACAAAGTCTCTGCCCCTTACCACCCTCAGACCAATGGTCAAGCTAAATTGGCCAATAGAGAGATCAAAACGATACTTGAGAAAATCGTGCGTCCTAATCGTAAGGACTGGTCAGAAAAACTTGTTGATGCACTTTGGGCCTACCAAACAGCTTTCAAGAAAAACTTAGGGATGTCTCCCTACAGGTTAGTATACGGTAAGGCATGTCATTTACAAGTTGAAATTCAGCATCGTGTTGTATAGGCTATCAAACAGATTAACCTTTCACTTGATGATGCCACAGGTTTAAGAAAATTACAGGTATGCGAGCTTGAATAATCTCGAAGGGACGCTTATGATAATGCTCATTTGGCTAAGGAGCGGATGAAGTTGCTACATGATAGGAACATCCAAGAAAAACAACTTTTCCCTTCTCAACAAGTGCTACTCTATGACTCCCGACTGCATGTGTTTCCTAGGAAATTGAAATCCCGGTGGGGTGGTCCGTATATTGTTGAAAGAGTTCATTCTCATGGTGCGGTAGAGATTGTAGATCCGAAGAATGGCAACCGCTTCACAGTCAATGGACAGCACCTAAAGCCTTTCATGACCCTATTCGATGTCAACAAAGAGGTCTTGCTTTTGCAAGACCCTAGGGGAGTCCTCTGACCTTTCTAGGCTATTGTTTTCTTTTTCTTTTTATTTTTATTATTTTTTTTCTCTCATTTATTTGTTTTAGTTGTGTTTTCCTCTTTTCTTTCTTGTTCAATTAGTCAGTAGTACTTTTCCATTAGTTGTCTACCGTGCACAATTTTATTTCCCCTGCGCTTTCACATTGAGGACAATGTTCCACTTTAGTTGGGGGGGATGAGCATTCGCATGTGATATTGTGCACGTACACGTACCGAGTTTCATATTATTAACAAAAAAAAAATCAAAAAAAAAAAAAAAAAAAAAAAGAAATAAAGGAGGAGCACTGAAGGAATTACATTGCATTATGTCAGGCTTAACACTGATTCATACCCTTTTACATACGCATGTATAACTTCAGAATGACACACTTGAGTCAATCATGCATAGTTTCTCTTTATATGATTTTATGACTCCATGAAGAACTGATTGGTAGTACACTCGTGTTAATTTGGCTATATAATTTCCTGTATTTACATGACATCTCACGAGGCTAAATAAACACATTCACATGATTCATTGCGCTTAGGGTTTCCTGTGAGCATTAAGAGAACACCCGTGACGACTATGACACCTTGTGAGATATTCTTGAGCTATTTATCGTCCTTTTGAGCATTAATATCAAATCATAGTTCATGGAACTCAATTCTCTTTTTCTGGATGATTCCTTTGTACACTAGTTTATGTTTTGATTTGCTAGCCTAGAGGTGACACCTAGTGGGGAGATTTAAACCTAGGTCTTGTAGCCTACTCAAGATGTGAAGGCTGAGCCACCCCTAGAAATAGACTTAGTTCATAGACCACTATTCGAGCTCAATTCCCATTGATGGTATGAAGATTACAAAAGAAGTGTTAATATTGTCCTTATTGCTCAAGAAAAGACAGAAAAAAAAAAAAAAAAGAATAAGCAATACACATGCGCATGAAATGGAAAATCAATGCTGATCCGAATACACATCACAAGGACACGACACGTATTTTCCACGTACGAAGATTCTTCAACCGATCAATGCCTCAGATGAATTCACGACAAGTTTGTGAGTAAGTTGATCTAAGGTGGTCCCAGTTGGATATGGCGAGTAGGTAAGAAGATGCTAGGGTGAAGGACCCGACACCTCATAGATAAGTTAGATCCTTTCCAGACTAGTCCACTCCATATACTTAGTGTCGTTCCCTTTAATATATGGGATGTTTGATCGCGACACTCCTCTTCACATATAATGAGTGAACCCATTTTCTTTGAGTTTTCTTGAGGGTATACCAATTAGGCCGAGTCAAAGTGACCTTTCTGTAGGTGTCCACTGGCGTCTTAGGTGTACTGAGTCACACACATCACACACACCTCGAGAGTTTACCTGTTTATACTCGAACTTATATGATTGCATTAACTCTGAATGTGCCACTGATTAACTTCATGTGAGTATACTAGTTTCAAATCACATATAAATGATGAAACTTGCATAAGTGACGTGCTTTGGAGTTGTGTGCATTGAATATGAACGAGCTTGTGTGAAATTTAGTTATGTTCTTGTATGTGAAGTGGTATAATTATGTCGCATGTGCATTGATTTCATGATTACTGGAGTATGTAGTTGTAGACACCGCCCTAAAATTCATTCACGTCATTTGTTAAAGACTAGCAAAACGTTAGTTGGGGGGTGTGATTACGCGCCAAAACTGCGTAATTGGGCATCTTAACCCGGGCTTTACGGTTTATATTTTTATTTAAATGTCTAAAATTTTCCAATATTTTAATAAAGTGCAAAAATCATTATTCTTGAATTTTATTGCACTATTTATGAAGTTTTGGTAATTTTTTGTCGCAGGAAAATTCTCGGGAACCAAAATCGACACTTGTTCGTATTTCGTACATAACTTTTTCGTCCGAGTTCCGATCGAAATGATTCAAATTTTTGGAGAAAGAGGAAAGGATTATCTACAACTTTTATATTTTTCATTTTGCAAGAAACTAGCTCCAAAAGAGTCAGATTTGCGATGAATATAGAACAACAAAAAAATAAAAAATATAATAATTAGGTTATTGACGTGACCCGGCCATGCATGGCCGATTTGGGTTGTTCCACGCTGGGTCCTAGGGCACCGCCCCCTATCCTTTAAATTATTTTTTTTCCCTGCGCACTATGCTGCTCCCGTCCTCTTCCTCTGTTTTTCTCTTTTCTCTGCCTGTTCTTCCTTTTAACTCTCCTTGGTTTTAAATTTCTTTCCCTATCTTCCCCTACTCTTCCTTCTTCCTTAGCTCCTCCTCTTTCCCTTTTACTCTCTCCTTTCTTCTTCCCTGTACTCCCCTTCTCTGTTTTCAACTCCGTTCAGAACAGCTCCCGAACAGAGCACAGCTCCACCCTCGGCCACAGCAATCCAGCCGTGGAGCCGTGATTTTCCAGAACCAGCACCTTTGGCCAGCCCCTCCATCCTCTGCAGCAGATCCTCCAGCAAGTTCTGCAACTTGCTGCAATTTTTCAGCAGCAACAGGCCTCTCGGCCAGTCTCTAGCAGCCTCGGCTATGCTCCAGCCCAGCCTCCACAGCCCGCTATAGCAGCAGCAGGCCGAGAGCTCTTCCAGCAAAACCACACCTGAGAGCTCTTCCAGCAGAACCACACCCGAGAGCTTTTCCAGCAGAACCACACCCGAGAGCTCTTCCAGAAGAACCACACCCGACCCTTTAGCCTCTGCACAGCCAGCCTTCTCGCACAGTAGAGGACAGCAGAAACCAGCAGCCAGAGCCCTTCGCGGCCAGACCAGGTAGTACCTGAGTAACCTTCGGCCTCCATCACAGCACGACCAGCCTCCTCCACCATCTACAGCAGGCTATCTCTCGGCCAGGACTCCACCCGAGGCTCCCTCTATTTTCTCTTCTCTCTCTTCTTTTCTTTGTTTTATTTTAGTTTCAGTTACTCTCTCTTCCTCTTTTTCTGTTTTCTCTTTTTCGTTCCTTTTCTTTTCTTTTCTCTTCCATTATTAAGTTAGTGATTGTTACTGTTTTTAATTGAAAAAAAATTGGATTTTGAAGGTCATTTTAATTGTTTTAATATTATTATGCTTCAACTATTTAATTGCTTCAACTAGTTGCCTTCTTTTCTTAAAAGCTTAATTTTTAATTGCGGTTTTGTTTAGTCTATGTTCCTTCTTGTTATAGTTTGTTTTCTTTTATATTGTCTCAATATTGTTTAAGTGTTTAATGTACTACATTTTGGTTTGAGTTCTGGAATTGTTAAAGTTCCGATTTTTAGTGTGTGCTTGAATCTGATTGAGTTTCCATAAGTGTGCTTTTAATTCCGTGTCCAAAGTTACCATCTTTAATTAGCACGTGCTTTGATATTTCCTCGAGTAGGTTAGGGTTTCCATTAGTGTTCTTTAATTCAATGCATGTTAGTTTAGGGTTTTAAATTACGTGTCATTTAATTCATCAGAAGTAAAATTGAACAACCTTGAAGACTCTGAATCTGAACCAAGTTCAGTACATTTTTATTTTCGATTGAAAGAACGTAAAATCTGAGATTAAAACGCATTCCCTGAGGAGACGATCTAGCCCTTGGGCTTAATATTACACGACAGAACTCCTATACTTGGGATAGCTCTCGAGCTGCTCATTTTTCGAGTGAGTCACAACTCAATTTCAAAACTCCCAACACAAATTTTCCTACCGCATATTGAGTATATCTGATCTAATGAGAGGAGAAGGAACTCGCATCATCTGGACGAAATTGGCACGACATTTGTTCAATTTGCGCTTGCTAGTTCTTCATTGCTTCCATCTTTGCTTGGACGATGGACACCTTCTCTTGCCAAGTGGACACCTCTTCTTTAAGCAGTTGGTTCTCTATTTCCATCTTCTACACCTAGAGAACCATATCCTCCCTTTGAGATTTGGCTTCCCTACGGACTAGGTTATGCTCGAAACAAGACGTCGCGGTCGAAGTAGATGCTAATATTTGGGCAATGTATTCACTGCCAAAACCATTCAACCAGCCCACTGCGTGTTCCCCAAGCACCTACCTGTAGATATCATCATCTGAAACTGGCTCACTCTCTTGTGGAAGAGGTGCATTCTTCAGCTTGACCATCCTTGCCTATTTTTAGTCATGAAAGTGTAGAAAATGAATAAATAAGAATACAACTTTGACATTTTGAATAAAATAATGAACTAAATTATATATTGGACATACATGTTTCCTCTCCACATCCGGGCACCAGTCCCCCGATGGCCTCTGATGTGTCCTCTGATAAAGATTCAGTGTCGGCTCTAGGTCGCCAATCTCGGGATCACGCTACATTATCATGTAAAACATAATTAATATTAATTAGGTATGGTGTAAACATAAATAACACTTGTCAGGTAATGATTAGACATATAAATATAGAAATTACATTTTGATGCCTAGCAAATAGTTTCGACACACCGCAATGCGTCGTCTCTAGTTTGTTGCGGTTCTCAGAATTTTTATTATAGATAACCTATGAAAAAGAAAAGAATGACTTTTCATTAATTAATGACATCAATATGAAAAAGAAATTATAATAATACAAACACTTCACCTGATAGGCCGGGTTGCAGAAATGGCGACACACCACCTCCCAATCATCCAGGGAGATTGTATCGAATGGGTGAGCCTTTCCCTGATCTCCCATCACCCTAAAATGCTTGCACATTTCAGTGTGAAAACTCTTGAATCAAGCACATAGCTGAGCGTTCACCACCTTTTTGACATGGTTAGCACTGAAAATGTCTATATCAAACTTTACCTGCATATGAAATACATATAGAATGTTAGACAGTTAATTGTGTAGTATATTAAAAGTGAAAGAAATGGTTTAGAGTTACTTACCAAGTGGTTCTTGTATAGAACAAAGCATTGCGCCTCTGTCACATCTAGCCATCCGAAGTAGGTGACTGGAGCATATTGTCGGCATATAATGTTGATCTCCCGTGTCCAACTCATGCACCAATCATTTAGCGGAGCTGTGAATCCTGGAGGAATAACGATTTGGATCCACTTCTCCTCATTCCTCTCTAGGTTTTTTTTCAAGACTGTGTTCTTTGCTACACCACGACCTGACCTCACCGTCTATGTCCCCGACGAGGTCAATGCTGCAAAAAGAGTTAATTAAAAACAATACTGTTATCATGAACGTGTATGGCCATAAATATATTATTCTAAATCAAATACTCGTAACCTTACCAACGCCGCTCATCATAGTGGGCAACTCACCCTGGGTGTAATGTCTAGTTGATGGATCAACATCCTTGAGTTAGGGTCCCGAGGGCTCAGATGGTGTCGCACGAGGACCAACATCCTCCGCCAGTCTCGAGGACGTCAGATCATCCTCAGGGGATGATGCAGTCGAAAGCCTAGACATAACTCGATGAAGACGACCTCTTGGTGCCATGTCTACAAAATAATACACAAGAAAATATAACATGATTTGATATTAGATGGATGCACAGTAGTATATTTTTAGTTATTTACACATTTCACATACATGGTGACAACATAACATGCTTACCCCCTATACGTCCTCAATATCGGTATCATCCTCATTTTCTAATATGTCTTCCTCTTCACTGCAGTACTCGACTAGATTTTCATCTTCCCCATTTGTTTCATCACTGTCGATGAAGTTAATGTCTTCATCAGGTTCAATTCCAATGTTAGCAATCCATACGAGTCTATCATGCCACCAACCCTATGCAATGGTATAGAATCGACTCCTTCCACAACAATTTTGACAGAAAATTGTCTTATTCCACTAAAAGATGGCTCATCCTCCTGGAAAGCATCCTCACTGACACTCTTCTCCACATCTACAACTTCTGTAATAGTATACAAACTTCGGGGAGGAATTTTTTGGGTCACATGCCATGCACCCTTCAATTTTGTGTCCTTAAGGTAGAACACATGTTCTTCCTGTGTCATTAGCACATAAGGGTTTTTTTTATGTCATGTCTTACTAAAATTGACACTAGTAAAGTAGGCATCTGTGTTTATCCCAGTTTTTTTATTACTAATGTCCCACCAGGTACACTTGAACATGTGGACGAGTCTGTTGGCTCTATAGTGAAGCTCTATAATGTCATCTAATACACTAAAGTAGTTAATTTCCTCATCTCCTTCTGTGCCTAAAACTGCAACCCCACAATTTTGAGTTCTTTTATGCACTTTGAGGGACTTTGTATAAAATCATAAGCCGTTGACAATACAACTACACAAATCTTTACATGTCGTTGGTTCTTTATTGTAATACTTAACTTTCATCTATTAATTAAAAAGGAGTATAGATTTCATAAACCATTAATATTGAAAATGTACATTGCTTTGAACTCACATAAAATTTGTTTACTTGCACGACTCCTAAACCAATTGAAAAATTCCTTCTTATGTCTTTCGTTAACATTCCTTTCATTTTGGGTTTGAAGTTCAGCTTTATGTTCATTATACGCAAAAATAGTACATGTTAACTAAGTATATATATACATGTATAAATATATGCATATGTAAATACAATACAAAGTAAGGAGTTTCGAACCATGTACTTGATATAAGGAACATTTTCATCACAATTATTGAGTATGTAAAAATGGGCCTTTCTAGGTCGTTGATATCAATGACATCGTAAACTCGTGCACCAAACGGCCAAAGTTCAGCTTTATGTTAACTATACACAAAAATATTGCATGTCAATGTCAAATAAGCGTACATACATACATACATACATATATATATATATATATACATATATATATATATATGCATGTGTAAATACAATGCAAAGTAAGGAGTTTGGAACCACATACTCGATATATGGAAAAGTTTCCTCACAATTATTGAGGACGTAAAAATGGTCCTTTCTAGGTCGTCGATATCAATGAAATCGTAAACCCGTGCACCAAATGGTCGAAGTTCAGCTTTATGTTAACTATGCACAAAAATAGTACATGTTAATGTCAACTAAGTATATATACATATATACATACATACATACATATATATATATATATATATATATATATATATTATATGCATATGTAAATACAATGCAAAGTAAAGAATTTGAAACCACGTACTCAATATATGAAAAAGTTTCATCACAATTATTGAGGACGTAAAAATGGGTCTTTCTAGGTCGTTGATATCAATGAAATTGTAAATCCGTGCACCAAACGGTCAAAGTTCAGTTTTATGTTAACTATACACAAAAATAGTACATGTTAATGTCAACTAAGTGTATATATATGTATATATATTATATGCATATGTAAATACAATGCAAAGTAAGGAGTTTGGAACCACGTACTCAATATATGGAACAATTTCATCACAATTATTGAGGACGTAAAAACGGGCCCTTTATAGGTCATTGATATCAATGAAATCGTAAACACGTGCACCAAACAATCAAACATTTCCTCGAAATATAGAGCTCCTCGGTTCTTCATCTTTGACATTAATAACATAAACGTCTGCATTTCACTTATCATGAGTGAACTTTGTGCCAATATCATATAGATACATTGAGCAAAATGCAAGACATTCACTATCAATGTATGCCTCAATGATTGATCATTTCGGTTGTGCGTTATTGCGCACATACCACTTCAAAGTGGACAAGAACTTGTGCATTTTACATAGTATTAGTGACTTGTATGCAAAAAATATAAAAAATAAAAATGAGGAAATCATGTGAACATTGTAGAAGGACTTTATAATTTACCTCTCAATAGGATACATCCAATGATATTGCACCGATCCTCCAATTATGGTCTCCCTTGGTAAATTGACAGTTAGGTGGATCATCGCATTGAAGAATGCTGGCGGAAATATTTTCTCTAGCTTGCATAGTATGATCATAAAAATTATATGTAACAATTTAGGAAGATTAGGAATCAGATTGTAGTAGGCAACCACAGTACTCAGACCCACACACACACACACCCACGCAAACACATCCACACACACTCACAGCCACACACACACATGCTCACACACCCACACAGACACATGCACACACAATCAGACCCACACACACACTCACACACCCACGCAGGCACACCCACACACAGTCATACCCACATACACACACGATCACACACCCACATGCAGAGACACACCCATATACACGGACAGCCGTAGGCACCACGCACGCACACTGGGTCAACCCACAGAAGAAGAAGAGCATCAGTGAGCAACGATGGTGAGATTCGTCGAGCTTCAGTGGTGAGCTTTAGCGAGCAGTGGCGATGAGAGGAGGTTTGGAGAGCAACGGTGAACAACTGAGGGAGGGAAATAAAGGGGAGGGTAAGAAAGGAGGGAGAGTTAAGAGATTTTGGGATTTTAACCAGATTATTAGTGAAAATTTTAAACCATCACTAAAACTCTTAAAATCGTCACTAATACTTCGTTATTAGGGATGGTTCTCTTAAACCATCACTAATAGTCCATCATTTAAAATTAAAATTAAAAATATTATACCAATTAAGGGTGAGCATGTATAATTTCAAGAAACCTGAATTCACTGAATTAAGTGACCAATTTCGGTCAATTCGGTTCAGTCAATAAATAGGGTCGGTTTGATTCATTAGTTATTGGTTTGGTTAACCGAATTAATAATTAACTATAAATTTAAATATAAAGTAATGCTTAAAGCTACTCTAGAGTTTTTTGGTAACCATTTAGTCACTAATTTATATTTTATTAATTTTATTAATAATAAAATTAATAGATTAATTAGCTGCTCAACTAAGCCAAATGATTAGTGACTATTGATGAAACCATCACAAATACAAATACTATTATTGATGGTCTTTCTTCCTAGACAATATATATTAGCAACAGTTCCTATCTGTCCATTGCTACGAAGATAGTCTCACACTGGCCCATATGAATTGTAATCATTTTCATGAGCAACCCACCTATACATGCACCAACATGACTATTACAAAATGAATCTCATTCCGGCTTAACTGCGGCCGATACTGACCTCTAATTTCTCTGCTCAGACGGCTAGCTCCTGGTAATCCGTACATACGCCTAGTTCACTATCAATGACATCTCTCCCAAAATTTTTTTGTCCACTGTGTTAAGAACAATAATCTAAGTCCATGGCCAAACATATAGATCTTTCCTTCAGTTTTGAAAGAGGTTGCTTCTATTAGCTAGGAAAAATGAGAAAAGATTTCATGATCAACCTGATTCATTCAAAAAGCTAAAACTAAAAATGAGTAATGCTTCTGTGAAACCTTTGCACAATACTATAAGGTCTTTCTCAAAGAAGCTAGAAAAATCTTTCTTAGATGGTGAAAGTACTGGAACTTCATTGGGGAACAGGCTATATAATTAATATGATGTGTACGGGCTCTAGTCCCATAAAACCTAGGACAAGCTCTGAATTATAATCATCTTAATTCCACGAACAGTTTCAAAAGATTTCTCAAACTAGCTCATTTGCCTAATTAAATAATCATTTCAATCATTGCATCACTTCACCACACCTTAAATTTTCCCTAGTCTATACACAGTCATTCAAAAAGGTATGAACTTGAAAAGGTTTAAATTTAGAGAATCTTTTCAAACAACATTCACCATCAATAACAACACTTCCATTATTTTTCGTTCACTATGTTAAGAACAATAATTCCAGTCCATGGCCAAACATATAGATCTTTCCTTATCCAAATTTGAAATAGGTTGCTTCTATTAGGAAAAGTGAGAAAAGATCTTCTAGACGTGATTCATTCAAGAAGCTAAAAATGAGTAATGCTTCCGTGAATCCTTCATTTGCACAATAATACTACAAAGTATGTCTCAAAGAAGCTGGAACAATCTTCTGTAGATGATGAAAGTGGAACTTCCATAAGGGAAAAACTATATATATAATATGATTTGTAACGGCTCTAGTCCCATTAAACCTAGGACATCCTTTTCTCGTTGTATTTTATCTTCAACTCATCTAGATTATTCTCATTTGCATGTGGTGTCAAGTTGCTTACTGGACAATATCAGCAACCGTTCTTAATTTCGTGCATCTCGTCTCTCAACTCTATTGCATTTTAAAAACCAATCCAATCATTAATGCAAAACTTCACCCCACATCGATCTTCCCTGGTCTATACACGGCCATTAATCCAAAACGTATGAACTTCAAAAGGTTTAAATTTGGAGAATCTTTTCAACCAATATTCACTATTATATAAATGACAGTTCTTCCATCTTTTTCATTCATTATGTTAAGAACAATCTTATCTCCGAATTGGCCAAATATAGATCATTGCGCTTTCGAGTTTGAGAGGTATGACTCATCAGCTAGGTTAGTTTCGAAGTATTTTACCAAAATTCTCTTAATTTAAATGCCATATATAGAGCTTGAGTGATTTTTTTGAAGCTATTCATTATCTTAGTATGTACTAAAGAGGAATGGGATGCACGCGAAAGAAACAAGTTAATTAATTGGTTCAAATATCTATACATGCATGGATTGCTCGTGAAAATGATTACAATTCAGATGGGCCAATAGGAGACTATCTTCGTAGTAGAAGCCAGATAAGAATAGTTGCTGATATTGGCGAGGAAGTAGAATAGAGAAGCATATTAGTGACGATTTAATAAATTTGTCGCTAATAATAGACTATTAGTTACAGTTTTCATAAACCGTCACTAATATACTTCAAAATTTTTTTATTTTTTTTAAATAAAAACTATATTAGTCACAGTTTAATAAATTTGTCCCTAATAATAGACTAGTACTGACAATTTGCAGAAACTGTCACTAATATTGTTGACTTTTTCTCAGTTAACAAATGCATTATTAGTGACTGTTTAATATACCGTTACTAATACAAGATAAATAGTGACGGTTCAAAAATCCATGACTAATAATGCATTATTAGTGACGGTTTGCAAAAACCATCACTAATATTGTTGACTTTTTCTCAATAAACACATGCATTATTAGTGACGGTTTAATATACCATTACTAATACAAGACAAATAGTGATGGTTTGGAAAAATCGAGACTAATAATGCTTTATTAGTGACGGTTTGCAAAAACCATCACTAATATTGTTGACTTTTTATCAGTCAACAAATGCATTATTAGTGATGATTTAATATACCGTTACAAATTAAAAAAAAAAATAGTAATGATTTGGAAAGACCGTGACTAATAATGCTTTATTAGTTACGCTTTATAAGAACCGTCACTAATATTGTTGACTTTTTCTCACTTAACATGCATTATTAGTAACTGCTCAGGAAACCATGACTAATATGATACTATTAGTGACAAGTGGTAAACCGTCACTAATAATGGCCTTTAGTGACGTCTTGAAATCGTCAATAATACCGTTAGAAACGTCGCCAATATTTTCCCGAGATGGTTTGAGCGGGAAAAATGATTTTTAGTGACGATAGTATTAGTGACGGCTCCTTTTTCATCACTAAAGGTGACTTATTACTGACGGTTGTTAAAACCGTCACTAATACTTATACTAGAAGTGACAATTGTTAAAATTGTCACTAATACTTACACTAGTAGTGACGGTTTTTGAAAACCGTCACTAATACGTCCCTTTTAGTGATGAAATAGGAACCGTCACTAATACTTTCGTCACTAAAAACCTATTTTTTTGTAGTGCATTACTATCCTCCTTTAGAGAATACCATCTTTATTTTACACGTATTTTTTGATTTTACATTGTCTTTCCATGCCTTAGACATATCTACAAATAGTCTCTCCATTTTATAATGTATACCACTTTAAAACAATTTTTTTCTATAAGGCTTTTTTCTTCCTACATTGGTTTTGTGTATATAAAGACTTCGATCCCCCCTCGCCTAGCTACAACCAAGAGCTTATGATCCAATAACCTATTCCTAGAGTCCAAACTAGACATCCAAGAATTTCATAGAGTCATCATCATGGAGCTAGTGAAGGTCAAGTATGCTACCTTTGTCCTATTGAATAATGACAAGCATTGTACTGTCTTACTAGTCCGCGCTAGTGAGTTCAATATGTGTATGGTGGTCTAGTCACAAAACTCCAAGAGCATTATGCTGATCACCACCTTTATAGTGGAGGGCCTTCATTGGCTCCTCTATAAGGACGTGTCCTTGATTTGAATCAGTGACCATAGTTCACTTTTGCCTTGCCCAACTTCCTCTATTGCTTCTCTTTCCTTTAAAGGTGGAGGAAACCATGGACTTATTAGAGACAAATTTTAAGAAGTTTGTATTCTACAAGGATAACAAAGTCAATGCACTAGCTGGTAAATAATAATGTTTTCTTTAATTAATTATTTGTTTTTCTCATTGATTTTCACTAAGTAGACTAGTCACCATAATTAATGAATTATTGTTGTAGCATGGTATCAACTAGAATTCTATGCATATTAAATGAGGTTTTTCTAGTTTTCCATATGGAGGCATCTCATCAAATGATTCATCATAGGATTTATCAAACTGAGAAACACATGAATCATTGCATTTATTCATACCATCATCATCACAAGAAATATTTGAAGATTCATCACAAAATATATTATAGAAATCTACAAATGAATCATCACATGCAATTTTAACAGAATTATCATTATGTTCAATAGATGATTCAGCATGTGACACAACATAGCATTCAGCATAGGAATCATCAATTGATTTATCATTAGATTCAATATATGTTATATAACAGCATTCATAACAGGAGTCATCAAAAGAGATAGAATGAGAATCATATACCTCATTGACGGTAAATGCTATATGCTTATGATTTACCTCCTCCTGATCTTTTGAACTCGGAGCATTTGGAGGAGTGATCTCTTTCTCCTGGGTCTTTTCATATTTTCTTTTAAGTTCATCCCATACGTTCGTTGCAGTCTAACATGCCACAAACTCAAGTCGAATATTAGGATCTAAAGCAAGATATAACATGTCTATGGCATATGAATTTGCATGCATCAAATTAATATCATTTTCTGCTGCCATACAAATTCCTTTGACAATCACCTGCCAGACCCTCCAACTTATAGATTTTAAGAATACACTCATTCTAATTTTCCAGGTGGTGAAATCGACACTACAAAATAATGCAGGACTAATAGGTGACTGTCCCTCTCCGAATAGGGATACACCAACGAGAGCCATCTCGATCTTTTAGAAAAAACGTTTAAGTCAATGCCACGAGGCTCTGATACCAATTGTTAGAATTGGTGTATTCCCAAGAGTGGGGGTGAATTGGAATTTTCAAGCTTTTCTCCTAGGTAAGACTAAATGTTAGCAGGATATTACAACCTATGGTCTTTTTAAGCAATCTCTAATGTGCTGATAAATATAATATATGGAAATTCAAATTATGCACATCATTCACATCAGAACATATACATGCGATAAATAGAAAGTTTGAAAATATAAATAAACACACGATATGTTATCGAGATTCAGCCAACAGTGCCTACATCCCCGCCTCTAGCTCGCAAGCTTAAGGATTCCACTAAAGACTCACTTAAGGGTGGAGCTGTACCGATACAAACTAGGTCAATTAGCATAGGGCTGACCTCAACCTTTACAACCAGGTCAATTAGCGGGGTTGACCTCAACCTACACCCCTTAACAGGATGGCACACCTAACTTTCTTAACTGGGTCTAAGCCAATCCGGGTCTATATCAAAGGGGTAGTCTTCCTCTTCAGGCCCGTGCTTGGTATACAACAGTTTTGCTCAATAAATGAAACGGCACAGTGATTATGCTTTCAAGTAAAGCAGATGTGTACCCATATACACTCAGTCACATACACCACAATATGATTTAAATGTAAGCTTAGTGTGGTCTAATATTTCAACTCTCAAATGTATTTTCTATTAGTGTAATGAGTGCATGAGAGTATCAAAAAGCAATCTTTGTATCACAAGATATTCAATCAACAGATTCACACAAAGATGTCAAGCAAGTTTCAAATGTATCAGTCTGAAAAAATACATCAATCACGTAAATAGTAGATGATGTGTATGCTTGGTTTGCAAAAGATGTATAGTCTTTGTATTCAGAAAATGATATGCAAATAGACAATGCAACAAAGATCTATATTACAAACACAAATATCTTCTCAAAGATATATCAATATAAATCACACAAGATATTTGAGTATGTTTTGAAAAAAAATTTGCAACACAAAAACAAATACAAGCTTCTTAAGATATTGCAACACAAATGCAATACTCAGAAGTTTAAGCAAGTCTTCTTAGGATAGGCTTATGAACAAAGCCCTCTAAGAATACTCCGGTTAAGCTCTCGTTAAAATCAAATCAATCAAATACAAATGGGAAAGCAAACCTATGAAGATAAACACTTAATCAACTTACAGAGAGTATGATCAATTAAAGAGGGTAAGTATGAGTGATTGAAGTACAAAAATGAGTAGTAGGATTTTTGAACTTGGGAGAGAATTTATTGATCAAGTAGGCTAATCAAGTTACTAATTTTCCCAAATGAAAGGGTATTTATAGACACCCCAAGAATTTTTATCGTTATGGACAAGCCTAGTATTATAAGAAAAGTTTAATGATGTATTAGTCATTTTAACTCTGTTTTAAAAATATTAACCACGGTAAAAATTGACAGTAACCCTAGAGACCCGGTTGACCAGAAACCTTTCGATCGACTAAAGTTCAAATGGCTTAGTCGACCGGGCCAACTTTGAACTTCAGGGTCGGTCAACTAGGAAAGCCGATTTTCCTAACTTGCGCGATTTGGTCAACCAGGGATATTTGAACTAGGTGATTCAGCCGACTAGACCGTTGGAACTTCTCTTGAGGACCCTTGGTCGACCAAAGCGTTGAAGTTCATTTTGTGCTCAATCGACTAGGTAGTTAAACTATTGACTCCTGGGAGGTTTCGGTCGACTGGGGGCTAATTGAACTATATAGTTTGGTCAAATGGGACAATGTCAATTTGTTGACCCAGACCGGGTTCCGTTGACTGGGGCAAAATGAACTGCATGGGCCGGTCGATTGAAAGTGCACAAAATGTGCATTTCGGTCCTATTTTGATTCACAAACACCCTATTCAAGTGCATATCACAAATAAATGCAAGGGTAAGTGTTCTAGGGTCTCTTTAGGTCCAATTTGAAGACACCGAAAGAATTCGGTGTCGGTCGATCGAAACCCTAAGGTCATTCTAAGATCATTTGTATTATGAGCTTACATATTTGACCGTGCATGTGATGTGTGTGATTATTACATACAAAAAGCCTTAATTACTATTACAGACTCTTTACATTAATGAATTATATTACAACATAAGAAATTGGGTCTTCAATAGAAATTTGGTCTTTAGGCTTCACTCTCTCCATGTGCATTATGATCTTTCAATTTAAGTTTCCGCACAAAGTCTCAAACACTCATTAGAAATAATGAGTATTTGTCATAATCAAAACCGGATGTGACCTATAAGGTCAATAGTTTCCTTTTGCTAAATCTAAGGATTTTAAATAATGACTTACTAAACGTATCTGTTAAGAGGTAAAAATGGGAAGTAAAGAAATAGGGAAAGAGTTAATAAATGAGCCAGTTTCAAGGTTAACAATAAATAGATGGGATGGTCTAAATGTGGAAAAATAGACAAATAAGGGTGGCTGACTCAACAATGTTTAATATTGCCACCTAATGACTATATTTGAGCGGCATTGGTTGGTAGCAGTCATGCAACTTCCGCGCTTCCTCTTGTCCACATCTCATTCTAAAGTGGCAACATATTTAATTCATTTACGGTTAATGTTTACGTTTAAATTTATTAATGTTTACATTCAAAACTCCATAAAAAAAATAAGAATACTTGATATGTTATATTTTTAAAATATATATTTTTTATTTAATTCATGCATTAAAGGAAAAAAATTTAAAATAATAATGCTAACAAATGTGTACCAGCGGAAGGTGTCAAGAACTTTTAGGATTTATAATTACAATTGTCACTTAATTAATCTTAAGTTATCTTTTCTCATCAATACTCTTTTGGAAACATATAATAATTTTAAGTTTTCTAATTATGTTGTTTTAAAATTGACATACTCTAATTTAAATTTTATTATTAATCTTATAAACACTTGAATATGAAGATTTCAATTTTTTTTTTTTTTTTGTATTTATTTTAGTTTGTGATGAAATATGTATCCAAAGAGTTATTACATACATACTACCCAAAATAAATAGTAAGATATAATATTCATATTATTTGCCATATCTCCATTTCTCCACTTCAAAAACCAATGAAGGGGCTAAATTAAACATTGCTTATACCATGTGTTCAAATTCAAAGGTTGATTTGTATATTTAAAATAGATGTAATGACTAGGGGAGGCTATATCAATTCTATATGGAGAGACATCAAAGCTTGTTCATGTATCTCATTTATCATGTTTCTCTCTGTTGATGTGTTTTGCAAAGTCTAGTAATTAGAACAAAGTAGTTGACATATCTTACTACAAAGTGCTAACTAATATGTAGGTTAACCCCTTATATCAAAATTTATTTTATTAATTTACAATTTGAACATGTTATACTTCAACAATCATTGATGAAACATAAATTTAGAGAAATTAATATAAAATGTTAATCTATAAATATCAAGATACATATGTCATATGTTATAATTATTCAATTTAAAAAAAATTGAGTAATGGTTCAGCAGATTATTATATTAATGTTGTATGTCATTATGTAATTGATTGGTTAATAGAAATCAAATAACGAATCGACTACATGTAATTGTCAGATTGTTGTAAAATATTATAGCATAACCGACTGTTAAAAATTAAATATTAAATAAACATATCTCAATAATTAATTTTAGAGTTTATAAAAGATCAATCGATAGATGACAAAAGATCATGTTCATGATTAAATGTCGTGATGTTGTCTTGTTAGCTAATAGAAATTGTTTTGACATTGTTTTGTCGGTTAACAAGAAATGTCGTGACATTGTCTTGTCGGTTAACAAAATATGTCAGAACTCGATCTCTAAACTAATAAAAAAATATTTTCAAATCATGCAGTACATTGTATAATATTAACATGTCATTACCAGTAATAATTTAAAGAAAGTAATATGAAGTATGGAAAAACAATAATTGAGATATATGAATTCATATATTAGATAAAAAAATTGCCTTTTTAAAATAAAGACTGGGGAAAATATGAATTATATACAAATACTCTTTTATGAAAATATTATTTCCTAGACAAAAATATCAACTTAATTTTATTTTAGGAAAAAATATTTAACAAAGACCACATTTGAACATACCCTAATATAATAATATGTCATCTATACATGTATAATCTTAACTTATGCTAAGTCCCTTTCTACTAGACCAACTAAGTTGGTTCAAGATTTGGACCATAGGGTTACTATCAACAAAAATTGTTCATCCCTATACCAATGACATGATTTTGGGGGAGGGGGGGAGGGGGGAAGGGGTTGGGAGTTAATATAAAATTTTTCAAGAACTAGATTTGGATTACATTATGGTTGGTATCTCATCTCTTAATAGTCCATTTTCCTTTAGACCCCTCCTAGGGAATGTATATATGTTTCTTAAGTTAATATCTTCACTACCTATAAATATCTTAGGATTAATAATGATAATATATCTGGAAAGTCGTATACATAGTAGTATCACCATGAATTATTAGAAGCTTAGTACTCACAAGATACCATGCCCCTATAAATCTTATGTTGCTTTAGTGGGTTCAAAATTAGTTTGAAATATCTTGTGTTTGGTTAATAGATTCCAACTTTATGGAGTAATGAAAATTACTAACAAGTATTTTTCATATCTAATAATTGAGTAGTGGGTTAGAAGTGAGAGTAGTATACAACAAGTTAGTGGAATAATGGGAATTGGGGATCAATTGAAACACTTAAAGGCTAAAACTAGTTGCAACCCACATTTTCCTACTCCTTTCCTTGCAATGTGACATTGTTTGGTAAGGTTCTTTCCAATGCATAGTTCCCCTGCATCATGCCTTTAATTTTTTTGTGACATACCATTGCAGCCTCTCCCCTTCTTCTCTCTTGTCCCCATCCCTCTTTTTATTGCCTTGAATTTTCTTTTCAATTTTAACTCCATTTGTCTGCTTCTATCCCCAGCTAGTATCCTCCTTAAAAAAAACCTTCTTTCTCTGAATCTAATTTTTTTTTTTTAACATATTCATTCCACCCCTTGAATATATTTATAAATTGCCTCTTTATTTTGTCATGTGTACCACTTTAAACTAGCCTTCTTTACCACTAATTTTTTTCTTCTTGGTTTTGTATTGTATATATAGGCACTTACACCCTACCTCGAACTAGCTGCCACCATGAGCTCATCATCCCCCAATCCATTCCCTAGAATCCAAACCAGAAACTGTGACATTCAAGGATTTCGTAGTAGTAGTCTCATAGAATTGGAAAGGGTTCAGGATGCTGCCTTCATCTTACTGAACTATGATGAAGGTTATACTATGCGAGTGGTTCACGTCGGAGACTTTGCCATCCGTATGGTGATGCGATCTTGAGACTCTAAGAGCATCGTTCTGATCACCACCTGTATGGTGGGCGGCCTCCACTGGCCCCTCACTAGAGATGCACCTGTGATTTGTTTTGGTGACTATAGCTTTGCTTTTGTCTTGCACGACCTCCTTTATGGTGTGTCCTTCCCGAGGAAGGTAAGGGAGGATACCATGGACTCTTTGGGGATGGTGTTTAGGAAGTTTGGATTCTATGAGGATAATAGAGGAGATGTGTCAATTCACTTTTTTTTAATTAATTTATTAATTAATTAGTTATTTCTTGCTTTGATTTTAACTAAGTAGACTAGCAACCATGATTAATTAATTAATTATTGCTAACATATATTATGAATTAGCAACTAGGCTTTTATTTATTGGGAATTGTTTCATTAATTAGTGAGAAGTATAAATGGGTTCCTTTAGGTGTTTTAGAGCATTAATTTGAGTAATAACTTTCATTTAATTAATAAATATGTATATATATATATATATATATATATATATATATATAGACACACACTCACACACACACTGTTGACCTTATAGGTCGCACAATAAGAACATAGTAAGACCCTAAATCCCAACACTCACACACATAGTATATAATATATTGGTGTGTTGAAATTGTGCATAAATTGAACATTTCCAAACAACTTAAGAGATCTCGGGTGACCGAACCCCTGGAGTTCAAAACTCCTTGGGTGCTCGAACTGTTGTCAAGTCAACAGTTGACCAAGCTGTCGGGCGACCGACCTAAAATACACACATCTTCTCAGGGCGTCCAAACCCCTTGAAAGGGACAATTCACCAACTCAGGTGACTGATAATTTTAGTTCAAAAAGGACCCCGGGTGACTGAACACATGAGTTCGGGCCACCGAACATTGGACCAGGCACCTGAAGTCACAAACAAATGCTACTGACTTTGATTCAAGCTGCTAAAGCTCTACACTGGCGACCGAACTTACTTAAAGACCTTTTTAGCATGCGTCTAGTCGGGTGACCGAACTTAGGTTCAGCCACCCAAACCCACCCAAACCTTAGCCGGTTAAAATTATTTTAACCGTGGTAAAACAAGGTTAACTCAGACTAATTGAATTTTACTCATTTTGGACTTTTTTAATTGTTCCCATTATATCCCAAATGGTTATATTTTTACCTCTCGCTATAAATATGAGTTCATTTGCAAGATTAGGGTAAGATTAGCAAATAAATTGGCCAAAATGTCCTCGCTTTTGAAAATACATCTTTTGGCCAAATACTCTCAAATCTCCATTTGTTTGATATCTTCTAAGACTGTGTGAACATTTCTAGAGTGCTTAAGATTGCTATAACTTGCTAGAAACTCCCATTTGAGTGATTGATTGCTATATTTCTTTTGGGGAGTTTTAACTTAGGTTTATCCCATGGATTTTTCTATTATAAATCTTGTGTGGGAATAAACCAAGGAAGCTTAGGATATTTGTATCTTGTTGCAAGTTTCAATAGCTTGATTTTTGGTGTGCAAAGATTTCTCAAACAAGCAACTATTTTCAAACTAGTGTTGTGCATCTTCCATTGAGGAAAACTCTTTTTGAACTAGTTTGATTATCTGATTCGTATACTTGGAATATTGATGTGCTATTGAAATACTTTGTTTTTATTTCAAGATATTGCTTGTGTTGAATACTCTTGAGCATCATACTGATTATACTGTGTTGAGTATTGATTGAACAAAACTTGCATCACTGAGCTTACACTATATCCATGCTATTGATGTGTATGTGAATGTGCGTATTTTTGTACATTTCTTTTTTATGTGAAAGCACTTTTTATGTACCATCTGATTGTAAAATCTGAGTGTTTCCAAGCGTGGCCTGATGGGGCGGTAATCCAGTCTGGTAAGGATTAACTGTAAAGGTTGAGGTCAACCCTGTGCTAATTGATCTGGTTTATTTAAGTGCTGCTCCACCCGTTTAAGTAAGAAAGATATAGTGGTAATCCTTGTGTTTGTTAGTCAAGGTGAGGACGTAGGCAATTGGCTGAACCTCGATCGCAATTTTGTGTGTCACCCTCACTTTACTGCTTTCTGGTGCATGTGTGTTTGATTTAATTGCTTTATTTACTTTCTGGTAAACATTTACATTACTTGCACTATATTGACCATAGGGTTGTAAATATATTGGTGTTAGAAGATTGACCTAGGGCTTAAATAATAAAAATACCAATTCACCCCCCTTCTTGGATCACGGTAAAGCTAACACACACGCACACACACATATCATCTTAGGTTACTTTTGCTCTTTTAGTGTTTTTGTTGTATACATGGATTGCCAGCTCTGGCATTGTCCAACGTAATAAATTAATTATCATTATAGGTAATTAATGTACTCTATGAATTTATAAAATGAGTTTTTGTGTCAGAGCTTAATTACTATCATAAATGTCTTGGAAAAAGTATTTTTGATTGTACCATTACAACATTTAGAGTGGGCCCCGTATTCATATGGGTCCCACAGAGTACTTGTCTTATCTAGAGACTTCAATTTGAATTTTGAAAACTTAATTATTTTTTTCTAATTAATATAGTTTATTAATGATTGATTAGGAAATCATTCTTTTGTTTACCAGTATATATAATGATAATGACTAGGCAGAATTTGCCTAGTTAGACAGAACAAATAATACAATGTCATTTCATATTTATAATATATACCCTTTCAAGATGTCAAACAAAACACATAAAATGCATGAAATTAATTTCATATTCATTTTTCCTTTTTATTCTCATGAACTATTTATGTTGAATTCGAGTACATGCATGTGATCTTTAATATTGATCAAACAAAAAATTCATAAGACTCTGCAACACCGACCCAAACTTTTGGATGATTTGGCGGCCCAAAATTGAGGAAATCATGAACAAATACTTGGTCAAGTTTGGCCATAGGCCATGAAGATTACCCTCCATCCTGGGTTACCGAAAGGCTAACCTACTAAGGGTAATTTGAATGTCAGCAACCACCCATTTGGTTAGCAAGGGCACACTTTTGGACCTCCTTAATCCCTTCAATGCTCTTATAACCATTCATGATACCATCCCATGTTTGTCCAAGAAACCCTCACAAATTGATGGGTTGAATATAGAATTAGAGGACGTGATTTATCCAAGTGTAACCATTTTTAATAAGCTGGTTGAAGCTGTGGAGCTCATGTGGGCACTAATGACAAGAAAATCTCACTTGTTGGAGAAGCACTAGCCGACAGAATGCTTGATGCCGCAGCTGGCTTTTAAGACTTGGACACTAAACCCCAATGGTATTCTCTTTCTAATGCAAATGTTGTTGCACATCGCCACCCAAAAAGAATCTGCTAATGGAGGGAACGACACTTAAACAATGGATATCCAGGAGATCAAGTTTCCCATTCTAGAAGAATATGATATATAGGTAATATGGTGGTTCACCGTCTAATTAAGAGGTCATTCTCTTTGAATAAATAGAGTTAACTAGAATAAATACATAAGAAATACTCTATTTGGTTTCTTATGTTCACATGTGTGTCCCTAGACTATGGTATCTTTATGTGTTTGTTTGCCTTTATTTTGGAGTCTATAAATATACATATATGGTCAGTTTGTACTCAAAATTAATCTATAGTATTGTCTATGCTATATTGTGCCTCCCAACTTAACAAAGGCTCACGTGTGTATGATATATGAATGTTGCTTTGTTTTAAGTGTTTCTTGCACTAATTACAGTGTGTGTGTGTGTGAGAGAGAGAGAGAGAGAGAGAGAGAGAGAGAGAGAGAGAGAGACAGAGTATTAATAGTGATCTAAAAAGTAACTCTAAATGCAATTGGCCTCTCTATTCATTACCTCACTCAACTATATTCTAAATAGACCTAAATATCCATAATTATAGAATAACCTACCACAAATAAATATTTTAAATTATATAATTAAAAAAATAAATGGAAAATCCCTTATTTAGAAAGTCAAAGTAAAGGAATTTCAATTGATCAACTTGACACTTGTTATGCATGAGTAGTTAGGTATTAAAAAGTAATACCATCTATAAAAAAAAATGTCTTAATAAGTAAAACTAAATACAAGCATAATAATTATACCATAATATTCTATATACTATCATACTAAATATAATAGCAAAATACTAAATATACACCAAGATGCTAAACTTGCCATAATGATTGATACCTTTATATGTAAACATGATAAAATACTAGAGTACTAATACTAAATATCTTAATATACTAATATGAGTATTCATACATTAAACATAACATATACAATAAAGAAAACCTTAAGTAATTAAAACTGGACATGCATGAACGATGAAAACCCTGCAAGTACACAAAAATACAATAATACACATTATCATATTTAAATATTAAACGATATAATTCTTACCTCCGCAATAAATAAAAACCCTACAATAACGAAAACAAACCAATTAGTATACTACAAAAAATCTAAACAACCATCACAACGATAAAATGCAACCTACAATGACAATATTAAAATTTTAACATATATACAATAAAAGCCTAGATATGAATATTAACTAAATACCTCAATAAATAATATATTAATATACACACATATACAATGAAGTCTTAAGCTTTAAATATTAAAACCAATCAAAACAAGAAAAGAAACAGAAAAGAAATACAAGTGCACGTGTGTGTGTGTGTGTTTGCATGCAAGAGGAGTTTACCAGGGAACTCACTGTGTGCTGACAAAGCTGGGTTGCCGAAGCTCCAACGAGTAAGATAGAGACGGAAAGAGAGATGGGCACAATGGTGAACAGCGGGGTGGCAACGGTGATGGCGTGGAGGACGGACGACGGCGACGGTGGAGAAGAGGCTGCTGCAATGGTGGAGAGAATTCTTCTGGCGTTGCTGTCATGGCAGAGAGCTACTTCATGAGGGTGGAGGTTGCAGAAAACCGTGATGGTGAAGGAGAGCCTGAGAGTCCAAGTGAGATGCCGATGGGAGAACAGGTGGTTTGCCAGAGGGACCGCTATCCGTGAGTGATGCCTACATATGAGGGAGGCTAGGCGAGTGGGGCTACAGAGGAACGGTGGCGGCGGCTGCTGCTACGGCTACGGAACTGTGGCCAGAATGGTGTCGTGGCCGTGGGAGGCTGGGTGGTGGTCGGATGGTTGTGGAGGAGAATGGAACTGAGATTGGGACTGGGTTGCGCGGGAGAAGAGAGCGAAGGAGAGCAAGCTTAGGTTTTTTTTTTTACTATTGAATGCTCCGCCCCCGACTATGTGTTTTAGGGATGGGAGAGCAGTGCTCTTTTATAGAGGAAGGAGGGGAGGTGGGTGCTTGCCGGGATCATAGAATGGAGAGGCTAGGTTTTTTTTAGTGTCTCCCCGCCCTCGGCCGTGAGGGAGAGTGCGTGTTTTTTTTATAGAAGAGGGAGGGGGAGTAGAGGAACCTATGGTTTCTACCTCCCTTGCTTCTTATCTTTTTTTCTTTTTTTTTTTTTTCTTTTTTTTTTATTGTATTTGCTGTAATAATAATAATAATAATAATAATAATAATAATAATAAAATAATAACAATAACATTTAAAAATAATAATAATAATAATAATAATAATAATAATAATAATAATAGTGGTAATAATAATACTAGTAAGATAATGATAATAATAAAGTAATATTAAAAAAATAATGATAATAATAATAATAATAATAATAATAATAATAATAATAATAATAATAATATTAATATTAATATTATTATATATATTAATATTTATTTTATTATATTGGCCCTGGGTAAAAATGAGGTGTCTACAGCTGCCCATCTTTGTACGCTTTGTTGTTTCAATGTGACGATAGAAACTTTCCTACGTTTTTGTAGCAACAAGCCTATAAAGATAAAAGACGCAAATTTTGGACTAGACCAAATATAACAAAAGAAACAAAAATGATTCGTGAAAACTGATTTGTATAGGGTTTGAGAGCAAAAAAGGATAACTTGTGCCGGATGTAGGAACCTAAACTATATTTCACGGAGAGTGACTTGCACCGGGTGTAGGAACTAGAACTATAGTTCACGGAGGGTGACTGACACCGAGTGTAGGAACCCCACCAACAGTTCACAAAGGGTAACTTGCACCAGGTGTAGAAACTTGAGTTATAGTTCACGGAGGATGACTTGCACCGGGTGTAGGAACTCGAGCTATAGTTCACGAAGGGTGACTTGCACCGGGTGTAAGAACTCGAGCTATAATTCACAGCGCGTGACTTCCACTGGGTGTAGGAACCGAGCTATAGTTCATGGAGGCTTACTTCCACTGGGTGTAGGAACTCGAGCTATAGTTTACAAAGGGTGACTTGCACCGGCTGTAGGAACCCAAGCTATAGTTCACGAAGAGTGACTTGCACCAGGTATAGGACCCCAAGCTATAGGTCACAAAGGGTGACTTACACCGGGTGTAGGAACTAGAGCTATAGTTCACGGAGGGTAACTTAGACCGGTGTAGGAACCCGAGCTATAGTTCACGGAGGGTGACTTGCATCGGGTGTACGAACCCGAGCTATAGTTTATAGAGGGTGACCTGCACTGGGTGTAGGAACCCGAGCTATAGTTCACGGAGGATAACTTGCCCCAGATGCAGGAACCTGAGCTATAGTTCATAAAGGGTGACTTGCATCAGGTGTAGGAACCCGAACTATAGTTCACGAAGGGTAACTTGCACCGGGTGTAGGAACTCAAGCTATAGTTCACGAAGGGTGACTTGCACTGAGTGTAGGAACCAGAGTTATAGTCCACGGCAGGTGACTTGCACCGGGTGTAGGAACCCGAGCAATAATTCACAGCGAGTGACTTGCACTGGGTGTAGGAACCGAGCTATAGTTCACGGAGGGTGACTTGCACTGGGTGTAGGAACCCGAGCTATAGTTCATAGAGGGTGACTTGCACTAGGTGTAGGAACCCAAGCTATAGTTCATGGAGAGTGACTTGCACTGGGTATGGCAACCCAAGCTATAGATCACGAAGGGTGACTGGCACCGGGTGTAGGAACTCAATCTATAGTTCACGGAGGGTGACTTACACTGGGTGTAAGAACCCGGGCTATAGTTCACGAAGGGTGACTTGCACCGGGTATAGGAACCCGAGCTATAGTTCATAGAGGGTGACCTACACCTGGTGTAGGAACCCAAGCTATAGTTCATAGAGGGTGACTTGCACTAGGTGTAGGAACCCGAGCTATAGTTCGTGAAGGTGACTTGCACCGAGTGTAGGAACCCGAGCTATAGTTCATGGAGGGTGCCTTGCACCGGGTGTAGGAACCTAATCTATTGTTCACAAAGGTTGACTTGCACCGGGTGTAGGAACCCGAGCTATAGTTCACGAGGGGTGACTTGCACCAGGTGTAAGAACTCAAGCTATAGTTCACGGAGGGTGACTTGCACCGGGTGTAGGAACCCGAGCTATAGTTCATAGAGGGTAACCTGCACCGCGTGTAGGAACCCGAGCTATAGTTCACAAAGGATGACTTGCCCCGGGTGTAGGAACCCGAGCTATAGTTCATAGAGCGTGACTTGCATCGGGTGTAGGAACCTGAACTATAGTTCACGGAGGGTGACTTGCATCGGGTGTAGGAACTCAAGCTATAGTTCACGAAGGGTGACTTGTACCGGGTGTAGGAACCAGAGTTATAGTCCACGGTGGGTGACTTGCACCGGGTGTAGGAACCCGAGCAATTATTCACAGCGAGTGACTTGCACTGGGTGTAGGAACCGAGCTATAGTTCACGAAGGGTGACTTGCACTGGGTGTAGGAATCCGAGCTATAGTTCATGGAGGGTGACTTGCACCGGATGTAGGAACTCAAGCTATAGTTCACGGAGAGTGACTTGCACTGGGTATGGGAACCCAAGCTATAGATCAAGAAGGGTGACTTGCACTGGGTGTAGGAACTCGAGTTATAGTTCACGGAGGGTGACTTACACTGGGTGTAGGAACCCGGGCTATAGTTCACGGAGGGTGACTTGCACCGAGTGTAGGAACCCGAGCTATAGTTCATAGAGGGTGACCTACACCAGGTGTAGGAAGCCGAGCTATAGTTCATAGAGGGTGACTTGCATCAGGTGTAGGAACCCGAACTATAGTTCATGAAGGTGACTTGCATTGAGTGTAGGAACCCGAGCTATTGTTCATGGAAGGTGACTTGCACCGAGTGTAGGAACCCGAACTATTGTTCACAAAGGGTGACTTGCACCAGGTGTAGGAACCCGAGCTATAGTTCACGAGGGGTGACTTGCACCAGGTGTAAGAACCCGAGCTATAGTTCACGGAGGGTGACTTGCACTGGATGTAGGAACCCAAGGTATAGTTCACGAAGGGTGACTTGCAATGGGTGTAGGAACCCGAGCTATAGTTGACAGAGGGTGACTTGCACCGGGTGTAGGAACCCGAGCTATAGTTCACCGAGGGTGACTTACACCTAGTGTAGGAACCCAAGCTATAGTTCACAGAGCATAACTTGCCCCGGGTGTAGGAACCCGAGCTATAGTTCACAGAGGGTGACTTGCATCGGGTGTAGGAACCCGAGCTATAGTTCATGGAGGGTGACTTACGCTAGGTGTAGGAGCCTGAGTCTACGATAGGTGACTTGCACCGAGGGTAGGAACCCGAGCTATAGTTGATGAAGGGTGACTTGTACTGGGTGTAGGAATCTGAGCTATAGTTCATGAAGGTTGACTTGCACTGGGTGTAGGAACTCGTTTACCGAAGTATGAGGATGACGTGCATCGGATTTAAGAATCTAAATGCTGAAGTATATGATGATGACTTGCACCGAGTGTAGGAACCCAAGCGCTGAAGCACACAATAATGACTCAAACATTAGTGTTAGAATTGGTGTATTCCCAAGAGGGGGGGTGAATTGGAATTTTAAAACTTATCACCTAGGTTAAGCCGGATAAACAGCAGTATATACACAACCTAGGGTCTGCCTATTCAATTTCCAAATGCGTAGATAAGTATAATGTGAAATTTAAGTCATACGCATCATTCACCCATAACATACATGTGCGGCTAATATAAAGTGCGGAAATATAAATGAACACACCATATGTTATCGGGGTTCGGCCAACCGTGCCTACGTCCCCGCCTCAAGCTCGCAAGCTAGAGGATTCCACTAAGAGCTCACTTAAGGGTGGAGCGTCACCGTTTACAACCAGGTCAAATTAACACAGGGCTGACCTCAACCTTAACCAGGTCAATTAGCGGGGCTGACCTCAACCTACACGCCTTAACAGGACGACGCACCTAGCTTTCCTAACCGGGTCTAAGCCAATCCGGGACTATTCCAGGGCTAGTCTCCCTCTTCAGGCCCGTGCCTGGAAATACAACCAAAGTGTATTACAATGAGATGGTACAGTGATTATGCTTTCAAGTAAAGCAGATATGTACCCAAATTCGCGCAATAATATACACCACAAATATGAAATAATTTGTAAGCTCAGTGTGGTCTAAGATGTCAACTCTCAAATAGATTTACTATCGTTGTAATGAGTGCGTGAGAGTGCAAACTCAAATGATCTTTGTATCACAAGATATTCAATCTAAGTGCTCAAACAAAGATATCATCCAGACTTCATATATTTCAATCAACAAGTTTTCTCAATACACATATGTATATGAAGCTCTAGCAACGTATAAGTTTGGTTTGCAAAAGGATATTCAATCTTTGTATTCAGCAAAAGATATATGAGTTAACGAGTATTGCAACAAAGATTTTATCACACTATCAAATATCTCATCAAATATTTTCAAGATTAATAACACAGTAGATATTTGAAAATGTTTTGCAACCACAATACAAATACTATCTTCTTAAGATGTTGCAATGGAGGTGCAAATCTTAGAAGATCTATCAAAGTTTTCTTAGGATAGACTTATTAATAAAGTCCCCTAAGAATACTCAAGGTTTAGCTCTCAAGGATAATAAAACAATCAAATATGAATGGGAGAGCAAACCTACTTAGACTAGCACTCAATCAACTTACAAAGGGTTTAATTTGTATGAGAAGGTAAGTGTGAGTGTAGGAGGCTTAAGAATGAGTATTATAGGGTTTTGGATTTTCAAAGAATTTTCCCTGATCAAAGTGGCTAATCCATCTTAATCTTTGCAAATGAAGGCATATATATAGGCAAGGGAGGAAATATGACCGTTGGGGACCTATAGGGTATTATTAGAAAAGTTTAATGGAGTTTAATGCATTTTAACCCTGTTTAGAAAAATATTAACCACGGTAAAAATGGGAACAACCCGAGAGGTCCGGTCGACCAAAAGTGGTTCGGTCGACCGGGACTCAAGTGGCTCGGTCGACCGAGGGAATTTTGAACTAAGGGGTCGGTCGACCGGGATAAGGCGATTTTGAAATCTCCGAGTTTCGGTCGACCGGACACTTTTTGAACTACATGGCTCGGTCGACCGGACCGCTGGGAATTTTCCCGAGACCCTTCGGTCGACCAAGTTGTTGACGAACAAAAATGGTCGGTCGACCGGAGGGTCAAACTGTTGACCCCCAGGAGGTTCGGTCGACCGAGGTCAAATGACCTGTAAGGGGTCGGTCGACCGGGACCGGGTCAAATAGTTGACCCGGACCGGTTTCGGTCGACCGGGCCAAATTGAACTGAGTTGGCCGGTCGACCGAAAGTGCACCAAGTGTGCATTTCGGTCCCTTCTTGCAACATTCAAACCCTATTCAAGTGCCTATTACATACAAGTGCAAAGGTGAGTGTCCTAAGGTTACTTGGGGTCCAATTTTGAAGACACCGAAAAAGTCCGGTGTCGGTCGACCGAAGGTACACCCTAAGATCTTTCTATGGTTCGGTTTGAGCTTACAAAGTAAATCATTCATGTGATGTGTGTGAGCTTATTACAAACCGAAAAACCCTAATTACTATTACAGACAATTTCACTGGAAAATATTATAATTAAGAGTTTATGAAATTGTCTTCAAGCCTTTCTTGCTTTGTGCACATCTTGATTTTATCATTCTTGATTCCTGCACAAAAACTCAACTACTCATTAGATACAATGAGTATTTGTCATAATCAAAACCGGGCGTGACCAATAAGGTCAACAATCTCCCCCTTTTTGATGATGACAAATACGACAAGCGAAAATATAGGGTTAGGCCTAATAAGGCTCCCCCTCACAATATGCATCTAATGTATTTAAATAAAACCATTAACCCTGTATTTAAATAAAACCATTAACCCATTATTTTTGCCCTTTTTCATCTCCCCCTTTTGGCAACAGCAAAAAGGGTCATTTGAATTTAAAAGCCTAGGCAATAAGTAATGAGTGTACTTATACATGATGAATTTTGGAAAGATGTTGGAAAAATTTTGGCAGAGTGCCGTTCGTAAATTGGACTTTCCAAAAGTAAACCTGTATAAATGTAACCTGTTTGAGTTTATATTGCCTAACAGTTTATCCACAACTACTCAAACAGTTCAGCATGGTCCAATTTTAGCAAGTGAAATATTAAGCATGAATTTGACGGGTTGTGCAATAAAGGTATAACGTGTGCGCACAATCAATATAACTGGTGATTCTAAGATGTAGATGACATAGCAAACAAGATTAAACCAGAAATATACAAAACCCTTTAACAATGAAACATATCATAAAACCCGTGGAAGATTTGAGTTAGGATCACACGGCATATGATACTAAAAAGAAGGTTTGAGCATAAATGTAGTCTAACTAATTCACATGCATTTTCACATATTATCAATGAGCCAGTTATATAACGCACCACCCTTAAGATATGACATAAAATTTTAATGCATGGAAAGAACAAGTCATGTAGACAAGTAAGCACACTAGCAAGACATATAATATATCCAATATGAGTTCAGTTTCTGCTTTTATAACTAGATATAGATATGCATATATATATATATTCCCCTTAAATATGTGCAAAAGGAGTTGGGGGAAGTTGCTTGAAAAGAAGAAAACTTTTTCTGGTTTGTCAATTATGCGCATACTCATTTATATCCAGAAAAATCATAACCATAGTGATCCAAAATTTTTGGATTTACATGCATGATCATATGGCAAATCAAGTAGCAGTGGCAACATGAACATATTTCAATTTAAGACATTCCATTTAAGCACAAGCCACCCTTGATTTAAAGTACACCCAATCCCAGTATATTTTGTGAGCAAGACAAGATGGATATTTGTTTTTAGATGCTCCCCCTAAATGTATGCAAACAATGAAACAAATACTTCACATGTATATATACATTTGGCACCCACAAGTAATGTTTCAATCATTTGGGCAAATATCCACAGAAAATTCGGCAGCATGCCGGCTGTAAACAGGACATTTCCCAGATTTTACCTGCACAAAAACGTTCTCAAACAACCAGTATTATAAACGTAAGGCACACGAGAACCTATCATCTACCAGCAGGCAATTCTTAACAACTGCATTTCAATACCATACACAATTAATCACAAGAGCATGCAAGTCAAGATACTTCAGACGCATATATGTATATATCATAAATAACCAAGGTAGTATGTTAATAATATCATAAGAGTACAAGATAAAGCGAAAGAGCTGTTTTATTTAATACAGATCAGATGATATAACAAAAACGACAAAAAGAATCAAGGCCACGCTATCTGATCTGTGGACAACTCTGGAGTCTAGATCTCCCCTCCATCATCTCCTCCATCTTCTCCTCCATCCTCTCCTCCATCACCACCATCGGCGGCATCAAAGTCAAAATCCATCGTCATCCGATCTCTCTCATCCTGCATCTCCTGAATGCGATCACTCAGCTCACTGAAGCCGGCTGTCATAGTCCGCTCCAAGTCTGTAAGGCGGCTATCAGTGGAGATGGAGTGCTGCTGGAGCTCCTGCCTAAGTGCAGTGGATGATGATGCAAGATCCTGTAAGTCAGACTGGACCGATCCTCTAAACTGTATAAACATGTCTGACAAGCCAGAGATCGCAGTCATGAGATCTGTCATCGATGGCTGTGGAGGCTGTGGTGGCTCTTGTGGGGCCCCAACATGTGCTAGTCTAGAGGACGCCCAAACGTTCCCTACGAGCTCATACCCCATTAGTCTAAGGGTCACTCCAGAGAAGGTGTCCGCCGGTCGTCTCCTCTTCAGTTAAGCTACATTCGTCCTCGTGACTCCAATGCTTCTGAACAATTTGTTCAGGATACCTCCATATGGCATGATCACTCGGTGGCCAATCGTCTTGGCCATCATCCATCGGATAATCAAACTTGGCAGGTCCAATTTCTTCCGAGCAAAGAGGCACCACATGACAAAGCAATCCAAAAAGGAGACGTGCACTCTAGATCCCGCCTTGGGCAGGATATTGTATGTGATCAAATGGTGCACGATCTTAGCCTCTAGGCTGAACTGTCTGTACTGGGGAGGATGGATCTGGCTAGCAGTGCCAGGGTCAGACATGGTCAAATTTGCGAATGTGGCTACAGTAAATCCCTGATCAAGGATCCAGGTGTTACCCACCTCGGGGCACTGAAAATCGCCACGGCCAATGTCAAGGACTTCAGAGATGTATTGTGCGTTAAACCGCACATCTGTCCTCAACACACGGGAGAAGTACCCATTCTCATCATTGCCAAGGTTGGCATAAAACATCCTAACGAATGTTGGGTAATGTCCCCCAGGTTGGTAGGAGATAAATGATCTCCACCCCTGATACTCGAACAAGTCTAATATATTTTGAAAGTATTGACCCATAAAGACTAAGTCGAGTATCTTACCAAGTATAACCTCCTTGGGACGGAACTCCCGTATGTACCGCATCTTGCATCTGTCAGAGAGAAAATACTCATCCTCGGCATGTGCAAGATCGTGAGCTTCAATGTGTGCCATGGTAGTGCAACTATGAGGTTTGGAAACTGGGTTTGTTAGGAAATGGGGAAGGATCTCTCAAGATTTCTCGCGCAAATGAGCTGAAAATGAAGAGATTCAACATTTATATCGCAGCTCGGTCGACCAGGAGTAGATACGGTCGACCGCCGCTTGAAATTCCCCAGGTACCGACACCTTTCGGTCGACCGAGGCGAAAATGAACTGGGATGGCCGGTCGACCGTAAGGGTGTATTGTGCCATGTTTCGGTCGACCAGGAGAAAACCGAAACTTTCGGTCGACCGAGACATTTTGTTCATGAGGGTTCGGTCGACCGTGAAGGGTCAAAGTCAACATGGGCTGGTCGACCGGGGCATTTTATAACTGCAGTGCTCGGTCGACCGAGCATAGTAAAATTTCCCAGTTTTTCCTGATTTTTGATCCAGAGTTCTCCCTAAGGTCCATATTTGATGTGTAACAGTATTACCATGATTCTTAGGGGTTCTTGGTGAAGAAATATTGCTCAAGTGAGGTGCGTACCGAGAATTGACTTATCAATCTATTTCAGGCACCAGGCACTAAGGAATGTGTGGCCTTTCTAAACTTAAGCTCTGTGGTGATTGGATAGTGTCCTACAGATGTGATGGCATGGGTTAAGCAATTAGACCTAAATACCGGGCGTACATGCCATGTCCATTTGGAAGTGGATAAAGGTTCTTAGTATAACAAGATAGTTTAGTGAGTCTGCGTACTAAGAGTTTCGTTTTAAACAACATTCACTTCCTGACACTACAATCGTCTCAACTCCTAATCCTAGGAATAAAGAAAGGATAGCAAGAATGTATTTTCAGTTTGAGTTTGCTTTTCTTTAAGTCCTACAAGGTTTGCTTCACTGATTATCCACCTCATTTCCTTTTCTAGTCCTTTCTCGCTTCTTAGTAGGCAATTAAACCACATATGCCACACAAATTTGCAAAATAAGCAAGTATAGAATATACGTGAAGGATTGTGCTTATTTAATTCATATTTCTTTAGTGAGACTGGATCATTGGTTTTATGTGAGCAACCCGAACCCTTTTTGAAAAAAGTTTTCTCTTTAGGTCCGAAGGGTTGATTATGATTATTCGTATCATTTTTAATCTCAAGAGCAATTTTCGAATAATCATTTCTTTCTTCATCCAAGCATGCAATATTCAATATTTTCTTAACCTTTTTCTTTTCAAGAATCGCATTTAAAATTTTCAGCCCCTTTAATTGTTTTGCTATTCTTTTGTTCTCATTCTTTAGGCGTATTTCATGCTTAGAGATTATAACTAGAAACTTGTGGATTTTCAACAAAGTCTTTTCTAGTTCTTCATATGATAGCATGCTTTTACTATTCAAATCAGCACATGATTCACCACAAGGGTTATCACAATCATTTTCATGCGAATCATTGCATGCATGCTCAATAGGGCTATCATGAAGTACAACCGATGATTCATTCCTTAATAAACTACAACATTCAATATATGAATCATCACAAACATCATTATCAAACTTATCATGATATTCAACAGATGGTCCAGCATTTGATATGTCACAAAGACAAACATATGATTCATCGCAGAATTTTTCATAGTAAACATCGCATGAACCATTTACAGCGTTATCAACAGATGATTCAGTATATGACCCAATACAACATTCATTACATAAATCATCAGGAGGGCTAGAGTAAGAATCATATACCTCATCTTTGATGTCTAGCTCATGAATTACCTCCTTTTGATCATTTAAACTTGGAGCATCTAGAGGAGTTACCATTTCTAATTCCTGGGATTTTCCGTAATTCTTTTCCAGTTTATCCCAGATTTCCTGTGCACTTTGATATGCCACAAACTCAACAAAGATATCAGAATCTAAAGCAAGATGCAACATGTTCATGGCATTAGAACTAATCATATTAAAATCATTTTCATGTATTTGTGCACATCTTCCTTTGGCAGTTACAAGCCAGACCCTCCAGTCAATAGATTTCAAGAAAATGGTCATTTTAACTTTCCACATGGTATAGTTGATACCACAAAATACTGGAGGGCTGGAAAGTGACTGTCCCTCAACAAATGGGGATACACCAATGTGAGCCATTGCGATCTTTTACAAAAACGTTTAGGTCAAGTGCAACGAGGCTCTGATACCAATTGTTAGAATTGGTGTATTCCCAAGAGGGGGGGTGAATTGGAATTTTAAAACTTATCACCTAGGTTAAGCCGGATAAACAGCAGTATATACACAACCTAGGGTCTGCCTATTCAATTTCCAAATGCGTAGATAAGTATAATGTGAAATTTAAGTCATACGCATCATTCACCCATAACATACATGTGCGGCTAATATAAAGTGCGGAAATATAAATGAACACACCATATGTTATCGGGGTTCGGCCAACCGTGCCTACGTCCCCGCCTCAAGCTCGCAAGCTAGAGGATTCCACTAAGAGCTCACTTAAGGGTGGAGCGTCACCGTTTACAACCAGGTCAAATTAACACAGGGCTGACCTCAACCTTAACCAGGTCAATTAGCGGGGCTGACCTCAACCTACACGCCTTAACAGGACGACGCACCTAGCTTTCCTAACCGGGTCTAAGCCAATCCGGGACTATTCCAGGGCTAGTCTCCCTCTTCAGGCCCGTGCCTGGAAATACAACCAAAGTGTATTACAATGAGATGGTACAGTGATTATGCTTTCAAGTAAAGCAGATATGTACCCAAATTCGCGCAATAATATACACCACAAATATGAAATAATTTGTAAGCTCAGTGTGGTCTAAGATGTCAACTCTCAAATAGATTTACTATCGTTGTAATGAGTGCGTGAGAGTGCAAACTCAAATGATCTTTGTATCACAAGATATTCAATCTAAGTGCTCAAACAAAGATATCATCCAGACTTCATATATTTCAATCAACAAGTTTTCTCAATACACATATGTATATGAAGCTCTAGCAACGTATAAGTTTGGTTTGCAAAAGGATATTCAATCTTTGTATTCAGCAAAAGATATATGAGTTAACGAGTATTGCAACAAAGATTTTATCACACTATCAAATATCTCATCAAATATTTTCAAGATTAATAACACAGTAGATATTTGAAAATGTTTTGCAACCACAATACAAATACTATCTTCTTAAGATGTTGCAATGGAGGTGCAAATCTTAGAAGATCTATCAAAGTTTTCTTAGGATAGACTTATTAATAAAGTCCCCTAAGAATACTCAAGGTTTAGCTCTCAAGGATAATAAAACAATCAAATATGAATGGGAGAGCAAACCTACTTAGACTAGCACTCAATCAACTTACAAAGGGTTTAATTTGTATGAGAAGGTAAGTGTGAGTGTAGGAGGCTTAAGAATGAGTATTATAGGGTTTTGGATTTTCAAAGAATTTTCCCTGATCAAAGTGGCTAATCCATCTTAATCTTTGCAAATGAAGGCATATATATAGGCAAGGGAGGAAATATGACCGTTGGGGACCTATAGGGTATTATTAGAAAAGTTTAATGGAGTTTAATGCATTTTAACCCTGTTTAGAAAAATATTAACCACGGTAAAAATGGGAACAACCCGAGAGGTCCGGTAGACCAAAAGTGGTTCGGTCGACCGGGACTCAAGTGGCTCGGTCGACCGAGGGAATTTTGAACTAAGGGGTCGGTCGACCGGGATAAGGCGATTTTGAAATCTCCGAGTTTCGGTCGACCGGACACTTTTTGAACTACATGGCTCGGTCGACCGGACCGCTGGGAATTTTCCCGAGACCCTTCGGTCGACCAAGTTGTTGACGAACAAAAATGGTCGGTCGAGCGGATGGTCAAACTGTTGACCCCCAGGAGGTTCGGTCGACCGAGGTCAAATGACCTGTAAGGGGTCGGTCGACCGGGACCGGGTCAAATAGTTGACCCGGACCGGTTTCGGTCGACCGGGCCAAATTGAACTGAGTTGGCCGGTCGACCGAAAGTGCACCAAGTGTGCATTTCGGTCCCTTCTTGCAACATTCAAACCCTATTCAAGTGCCTATTACATACAAGTGCAAAGGTGAGTGTCCTAAGGTTACTTGGGGTCCAATTTTGAAGACACCGAAAAAGTCCGGTGTCGGTCGACCGAAGGTACACCCTAAGATCTTTCTATGGTTCGGTTTGAGCTTACAAAGTAAATCATTCATGTGATGTGTGTGAGCTTATTACAAACCGAAAAACCCTAATTACTATTACAGACAATTTCACTGGAAAATATTATAATTAAGAGTTTATGAAATTGTCTTCAAGCCTTTCTTGCTTTGTGCACATCTTGATTTTATCATTCTTGATTCCTGCACAAAAACTCAACTACTCATTAGATACAATGAGTATTTGTCATAATCAAAACCGGGCGTGACCAATAAGGTCAACAATTAGTGAGACAAAGGTTGCTTGGAGAATGATGAAAAGAGATGTATGACAAGACAAGTATGACTAAATGATTTTATATGATTCATGAACGTTGCTATCGGTGATGCTCGAATGGAAGGGTGCATGCATGTTGTTTGATGTGATGCCAGAACATGGGGATACGTATGCATGTTGTGTGATATGACACGTATGCTTTTTTTTTTTTTTGCAATGCATGACATGTATGATGATGCATGAACTTTCTTTATCCAACGTGCCTATAATCAACAACCCAATCTCTAACCTTGACCAAATTTTTGAATTCCAAATCCAATATTAATGCCCCTAAATTGGCTCTATTGAAACTCAATCTGCCCTGATCACTTTATCTGTCACGCTTTCAATTTTTACTTCTAATAGGAAAGCCCGTAAATTGGCCCCACTGGAGCTCGACATGGGATATGCCCTTGTTGCATTTATTTAATGTTGATCTTGGGCACGTTTTCAATCTACACTCTGATATGAGGGTATCTGAACATGGAATTGGACCAAGTTAAATACATCTGTAATGGCCATGTCTTTAAATTCCTCTTGAATAAGCAAATTTCTTAATTAGCTTGTGTGAAACTTATCATGACATTTGCCCCAGTTAGATTGACTGATTCTACCCACATTGTATATTTCCCATCGGGACCTTCTCTACAAGATGCATACTGGTGATTCCGAAACTCTTCGACTATTCGTCGTCTTTTCAAGCTTGGAAGAGTAAGAGGGTTTTTTTTTTTTTTTGGCTTTTTAGAAATGAGGAATGATTATGCAATTATGACATCAACTTGTTAAATCAAAAGGTCACCAGTACAAAATAAATGTTTTACCATGTTTCAATGCTATTACAAGGAAAATTCATACTAGTATTCAGAAGCCATATGACATTGATGTTAATTTACCAGACTGAATGAGTGATCTTTTCTTCGGCTGTCCCCACTTTATTGATGGCCACTTCTCCCATTTTTGTCTCATCTGCTGTGAAACCACTAGAAATTTCTCATGTTTAACAATTGCCTTTAGTTTAGTCAAGTTCCGTCCATGTTTTGATCTCAAGATGGTCTTTAAGATTCGGGACGAAATGTGGGCTTAAAATATAGGTTTTCGGAAGAAAAAGGATACTAAGGCTCAAAAATCCCCTCCCATAATAACATTTTCTGCCCCCAGTTTGAGTTGAAGCATTTATTTGTAATATCTTATGTTTAAAGAATACTTTCCCATTAGTGGCAAATTAGGAGAACATGTCTCCTATTTTCTAAGAGCATTGTCAAATAAAGCCAAGTTAATTGGAAAGGTTTATTTTCCTCCTTCTACTTTATCTCATGCCATGATTCATGATTTACATCTTGTGTTAAATTCATTAACAAATCATGGGTTATATTTGCATGTTATCTTATGAGATATCTTAAAAGAAATTTTTTTTTACTCATAAGATTCTTGTTAGGTTATAAGGGGTAGTAATGTTTTAAAAGCTTAACTAGTGTTTTGTGTTTAAAATTTTAAATTTTAGTATACATTATTGTTATACTAAGAACCTTAGGAAAATCAAGCCAATATGAGAACTTTAGTCAAACATCCAATCTATTTAGCTTAATATATATATATATATATATATATATATATATATATATATCATTATGATTGGTTATTATATGATAGTATTAGTTATTGCATACTTAAGTAAACCCCCTAAATGGACAAAGGATCTTAACTATTTAAATAATTTTTTAAATGCTATATACATATGTTTTTGTATGAATATCTTAAAATATAGCATATTTTGTCCATCATACAAAATTGAGCTTTTGCGAATTAATTATAGACTTTGCACATATAGCCCTAAACTCATCTTGAAGCTTAAATGATTAATATATTCAAAAGATCATAAATTTTTTGTGCTTGGGTTGTATAATTGAAGGGAAGTAGCAAATTTAAAGTTTATCCAATAAATATTCAGTGTATTGTGCTTATTTTGGATATATATTTGGATGCTTCATGTGAACTGAACGCTTACTATCCATTACTTTCTAAATATTACATTATTTAATAGTTTATATTGTTTGAATATACTGAACTGCATGCTTAATTTGAACATAATCTACTTGGTCGATGCAGATTTGTGCATTGCATGCTAATAGTTGACTAGGGTCTAGCATGTTGAATTTATTGATCTATTTTAGACATACATGCTAGTTAGTCAACTAAAATTATGACATCATAAGACTTATTTTTTAAATTCAAAATACTTTTGAAAGTCTTATGCAGTATTAGTATGGTGACCAAGTTGAACTTAGTGTTTTAAGCTTAAGTGGTCACTTAGACTAGTTTATGTACATTGTCATCAATGAATATTTATAAATGATGCATGATAAAAAGATCATTTGCATGAAGATTCATTGGTAATTATAAGTCTTTGCATGTTAAATGATCATGGCTTGAAATCCATTGCATGTGGGTTGAACTTTATGAATTTTTTATAATGCATGCTAAATAATTGAATGCTCTAAAATATACACATGCTTTTTACCAAGTTGTTTGGACACATTTACCATGCTTAAATTATAAGCATGAATATTTTGTGCTTATTTTGAAAATGTCTATTCTTGAATGATCATTGAATGATTGATCTACAACAAATGGTTTAACTTCTGAATTATCATTCCTGAGTTTGGAAGGAAGCCAATCTAGGCTTTTCTAATATTATGGTTTAGCACTGAAAATTTTGGTATATGTGTTTAGCACACACTCACCTCACCACCATGGAAACTATTCTTAATAGGGTCTTAGAGTATTTTTAAGATAAATGACCTCTCTTTTTGATGATGATCAAAGGGGGAGAAGATATTTGAAGTTATCCATGGGGATAAGATTTGTGGTGTTATATATGTGAGGGAAAACATGATGTATGTGTGGGGGAAAATATGGAATGTATGTTAAATACCCCATATAATAAGGGAGAGCAAATTATAAATATCATTTAACAATATGCATAAATTAAGGGGGAGCTTTAAAACATACCCCATATAGAACACCAATGGTTTTCCATCATCGAAAAGGGGGAGAATGTTAGCCTTAGAGGCCACGTAAACTTAATTGTCTTGTTTTGATGATAACAACCCATTAGTGGTTCTAAGTAGGATTATCTTTGCACAATAAGCCTTAGTAAGAACAAACACAAATGCAAAGATTAAGTAGATTCTTAATAGCTTAGACATCATCAAAAAGGGGGAGAAGGTTAGCCCTGTCAGCTACACTATCTCGGCTTATATGTTTTGATGATATTAACCTAGTTGTTGTTTCTAGTATTTTCCATCCTTGCAGATCTTATCTAGTATAGGTACATAGTGTCAGATACACAGAGGTACCAAATCAGAAGCAAAGATCGGACCTAGTAGACATCAAATAGAAAATATAGGAAAGACACTAACTCGGAAGCACCAAAGCACATCCCGGAGTTTTTATTGTGTATAAATTAATTGTAATAAGGGTTATGTAAGCGAGTACGTATTATAAATCTTGTGGTGTGTGTCTTGTAAGATTTTCTGAGTAAGAGTTGAGCCATTGCATAAGCATACTAGGACACATGAGTTTATAGGATTGCACTAAAGACATAAACACAAACTTACCTTTCATGGCTTTCTAAGTTAAAATAAGAGTTTGTCAAATGAATCCTAAAACTCAAATATGTTTTCAAAGGGACAAGTTTTTAACATCTTAGTTTTAAGAACATTTTTATACTTAGTCCTGATTGTATTAAAACAAGTTTAATGTCCTAAAGGTTCAAATAAAGTCAAGTATTTTTACAAAAGGACATACTAAGCATATAAGATATCAAAATGGGTTTTCAAACGTGTTTTATTAATTAAAATATCTTATATTCAAAATTAAACTCATTTGGACAAGTTTTAATCTTCATTAGACTTAATATATTTCATATAATTTTGTCTAAGAATGTTTTGAGTCATTAAAATACTTTTTAACGAGGAAAAACAAAGTAATCGTCACTGCTGTAATGCAGTCTTGAGTCCTGAATACCTTACGGTATTTTGGGCATAACTTTTTCTAAAAACGTCCAAATGGGACGAACTTAGAGTCCCTGAAAAGCTAAGACAAAATTCCACAACTTTAATTTTGGTGACTTTTTCTACTTCAGGGACCTCATCGACGAAATTCAGAGAATTTCATTGACGAATTCAACGGGCAGAAGCGCTCCAACGAGCGGAAAGTTTGCCAAATAAAATATTTTTTCTTCCCCCCAGCAGCTAGTTAATGGCTCCTAAGGTTCTTGGGCTATAAATACAAGCTTTTAGACTTCTATTAATATGGTTTTGAGCATTGTTGATCATATTTGTGAAAAATATCATTTTATCCAAAACTTAGGCACTTTGCACTTTGCATTTTAGTTATTCTTCACAAGTGCTCAATCCTCTCTTGCTCACTTATCTTGTAAGATTCATTCCTTGAGAGAATAGAGTGAGGATTTGGTTGTGTTTCATATTGGCTCATTTAAGGAGCATTAAATTGTATTTCCAATCTCTTGTAAGGTTCTTTGTGAACCATTGTTGTAAGGTTCGTTGTGAACCGAAGCGAAGGCTCTTGGTGAGCACGGTAGGGTTTGTTCCCAAGTGTAGGGATTTGTTCTTGAGTTGTAAGGCTACTCCACCGGTGAAGGAGAGTCTTTAGTGGATTGTGGAATCCTTGGCTTGGTGTTAAGGCGTGGACGTAGGCTTGGTGCTGAACCACGTAAAAATACCGGTGTTGTTCTTTCTCTCCCTTACACTCTTTATTTTATATCTTGTGCATGATTTATATTTATATTGCAATATAATTTCTTGTATCTTACCAAGACTTTTTATTTTGTAGAAAAATACGTATTCCCAAAAAGAGTCTATTCACCCCCCCTCTAGACTATATACTCCGGGCTGGGACTCCTAACAAACTACTTTGCTAGAATTCTGGAAAAATCTCTATCGACTAATGAAAGGTTTCATGATTAAGCCGACCATTGATGGACCACTGGTTCAATTCAATTCCTCCCTCAACCATTCCTTTCCTTGATGATGGTCCATGTAGATCCTACGAAGGATTAGGTTATGATCTGGGTTTGGGATTAACTCGGGCGAGTCAACCTATTGGGTTGGTTCAACGCGGGCTTGTGGACTTTGATGTGCACTTGGACCTCAGGTGTTTTAAAATATAGGCTTCAAGCTATTTTCTGATGGGTCGAGGCTCGAGTTTAAAGAGAGTTGGCTTGGATTGCTTTAAAAATGTTGTCCTAGATTTTTAAGTAATAGGGTTGAAGCCCCCTCTTGAAATATGGGTTTGGCCCTTTCTGAAAATAAGTCTGGGCCGGATTTTTTGTTTAGAAAAAGGTCGAGCCTAGATTTGATTTTTAAAAAAAGTTGTGTCTGAGTTATTTGAAAAGGATTAGACCAACCCATCTTTTAAAATGCTTAGCCCAAGTGATTTATTTTTTTAAAAGGATGGGTCATGGTTCCATTATTGGGCTTTTCCAAAATGATGGCTAAGTAGTATGCATGTCTAAAATGGATGCAAGTTGCATAACACAACATAAAACATATATACAAAAGCCACGGATTAAGTCACATGGAGAAGGATGAGGATCATTTCCCAACCCAAGGTAGATACACCTATTTTATAGGATTTCTTCATGGCTCTATCCTAGTTAAGGAAAACTATAACAAGCATGTGTTGGTAGACTCTAACCTTTATTGATGACAAGGTTCCCGAATTGAACTTCAATCCTCCCCCATAGGGGTCCGGATAAAGCCCGCACTGAGCGGAGTGGTTTACGGTTCTCATCAAGCTCTACCTCGAAGGGACTGATGCTATTATACTCCTATCTAATCCTAGCAGGGAAAGCTTGGGTATAGAGCGTGTGAAAGTGTGTGAATTTATAAGTTTAGCCTAATCCCTCTATCCCGCCTTTATTATATGCTTATTCAAGCAAGATATTCACAAGTAATCACATGCTTATTCAATAACAAAGGAAACAAAATATTCACAATTAATCACATGTTTATTCAAACAACAAAGGAAATAAAGTGTTTACAATCAATCACATGCTTATTCAAAATATGGAACCAAGATATTTACAATTAGCACGCTTATTCTAAAAATTTGGAAACAAAATATTTGCAATTTATAAAAAAGATTTGGAAACAAAATATTGGCAGTTAAAATTTGGAAACAAAATATGTACAAACAAAATGCTTTATTTTAAAAAAAAAATGGAAACAAAATATTTGCAATGAAAAATTTTGGAAACAAAATATTTGCAATAAGATTTTTTTATCTAAAAAAAAATTGGAGAATAAAATATTTGCAATTACTATGTTTATCAAAAAAATTTGGAAAGAAAATATTTACAATTAATATTCTTATCTAAAAAAAATGGAAAGAAAATATTTGCAATAAAAAAAATTTGGAAATAAAATATTTACAATTAATATTCTTATCTAAAAAAATTCGGAAAGAAAATGTTTGCAATGAATATGCTTATCTAAAAATATTTGCAATTACTATGTTTTATTTAAAAAATATGGAAATAAAATATTTACAATTGATGTTTACAAAATAAGGAGCAACTAAAAGATTTGTTAAATTTGAACTCGGAATAATTTCTAATTAATTACTAGCTTGACTCTCTACAGCGTCCCCAGCAGAATGGCCAAGCTGTCGCGACGTCCCAGAGCGCGTATGCCTCGGGCGACGAAATAAAAATTGTACGTTTGAACTTTAAGGAAAAACGGTGTAAGGAGTGACCACTAACCTTTTAGTGTGCTTAGAATACTTGATTACTACCCAATTAATGGTAGAATCAATATGTGTTACCAAAATTATGATCGGGAGTTTAGTTACGCGAGGGGAAGGTACGAGCACCCCCTACGCGCCCGTTCTTGCTAACGGTACCTAATTAATTACGAAATTATCCCAAAGTAAATTTAAAAAGCCTTTTAGGTTACTCCTTTGGTGAATTTACAAATACACATGAAAAATAAATAAATAAACAAATTATACAAAAAATATACATAATACATATATATATATATATATATATATATATATATATATTCCCTCAGAACTGAGATACGTGAAGCTTAAAAATCTTGTACCCTTTTTATTGCAATCATAGGGATACAAATCAATAAAATATTTAAGAAAATACACTCCCAAATTTTGAAATTGTATAAAATTTTTTTATAGGAAAATACTAGTATGAGAGGTTTTAATATAGGTTAGTAGGATAATAAGTTAAGATATTAAACTACCACAATAGATATAATAATAATAATGACACATATCTACTAAAATATTACAAATGTCAAAATAAGTAATAAAATACCATAATATAATATATATTAAAATGCTAAAGATACTATAAAAAGTAATACCATCTATAAAAAAAATGTCTTAATAAGTAAAACTAAATACAAGCATAATAATTATACCATAATATTTATATACTATCATAGTAAATATAATAGCAAAATACTAAATATATACCAAGATGCTAAACTTGTCATAATGATTCATACCTTTATATGTAAACGTGATAAAATACGGGAAGCTGGCAGCAACCATAGGCGTTGGGACTTTCAAAGTTTTAGCAACAGTTGTTTCAAATTCTTGGGTGGCTGGAGGAGGAGAAAGAGACTGAGGGAGAGAGAGAGAGAGAGGGAAGGAGAAGGAGAGAACAGAAGATTGAGGGAGAAGGTGCGCTGGCTAGCAAAGGAAAAGGAGAGTTAGGGAGGAAAGGGAGAGTAGATAAGAGAGTTAGGGAGGGAGTTAAGGGAGTTCGAGGATGAGCAGAGAGAAGAGGGAGAGAAGGAAGCAGGGTAGGAGGTAAGGGAGAAGAGGGGTGCGCCGGGTGCGCGGGAGCTTCATGGATGAAGAAGAAAGAAAAAAAAAAGACTTTATAGAAAAGAGAGGGAGAAGCCCTACACCCACACGCCCACAAGAAGACCTGAACAAGTGAATTCGACCCAATTGCATGGCCGGGTCACATTAGTATAATTTGTATATATATATTTTTTATTTTCTTTTCCTTTTTTTTTTTTTTTTTTGGTTTATTGACTAACAAGAGTAATTTTGACCCTTTTAGAGCTCATTTCTCTCAAAGCTCAAAGCAAGAAAGTTGTAGATAATCTTATCCTCTTTCTCAAGAATTTTGAATCATCTCGATCAGAGCTCGGACGAAAAAATTATGCATAAATTACAAATTGATGCCGATTTTAGCTCCTGAAAATTTTCCTACGATAAAAAAATGCTAAAAATTCATAAATTACTCAATAAAACCTAGAGATTATAAATAGGACACCTTGTTAAAATTATGTGAGTAATTAGGAATTTAATTAAAAATATAAGCCCTAATGTCCAAATTAAAATGCCTAATTACGCAATTTAAGCGCGTAATCACACTCCCCAACTAACGTTTTGTTAGTCTCTAGCAAATAATGTGAATGAATTTCAGGGCGGTATCCACAATTACCAACTCTAGCAAACATGAAATTAATGCCCATGCAACACAATCGTATCGTTTCACATATAGGAATATAACTAAATTTCACACAAGCTCGTTCGTTTTCAATGCACACAACCCCAAAGCACGTCACTTATGCAACTTTTATCGTTTATATAGCAATTAAGAACAGTATACTCACATGAAGTTGACTAGTGGTACAATTTAGAGTTAATGCAGTCATATAAGTTTGAGTATAAACAGGTAAAATCTCGTGGTGTGTGTGATGTATGTGACTCATTACACCTAGGATATCCGTGGACAGCTACAGAACGGTCGTTTTGACTCGGCCTAACTGGTATGCCCTCAAGAACACTTAAAAGGAATGGGTTCACTTGTCATATATGAGGAGGAGTGTCACGATCAAACATCTCACATATTGAAAGGAACAAATGTTAAGTATATAGAGTGGACTAGTCTGAGAAGGATCTAGCCTATCTACGAGGTGTCAGGTCCTTCACCCTAGCATCTTCTTGCCTACTTGCCATGTCCAACTGAGACCACCCTAGATCAACTTATTACAAATTAAGCGTGAATACATCTGATGTACTAAACGGTTGAAGAATCTTCATACATGGAGAACATGTGTCATGTCCTTGACTTTTTATGGTACTTGTGTGGAGCAGGCATTGACAATTCATTTCATGTGCATTTATAATTCTTATTCTTTCTTCTACTCATTCTTCATTTTCTGTATTTTCTTGGTCAATTAGGACAATCATTACACTTCTTTTGTTGTCTTCATACCATCAATGGGAATTAAGCTCGAACAGTAGTCCATGAACTAAGTCTATTTCTAGGGGTGGCTCAGTCTTCACATCTTGAGTAGACTACAAGACTTAGGTTTCTATCTCCCCACTAGATGTCACATCTAGGCTAACAAAACAAAGACAGAGACTAGTGTACAAAGAGTCGTCCAGAAGAAAAAAGAACTAAGTTTCGTGAACTCTCATTTGATGTTAACACTCAAAAGGACAATAAATAGCTCAAAGATGTCTCACAAGGTGTTATATTCGCCACATGTGTTCTCTTAGTGCTCATAAGGAACCCTAAGTGGAATGAATCACTTGCATGTGTCTATTCAGTCTCATAAGATGTTGTGTAAATACAAGAAATTATATAACCAAATTAACACGAGTGTACTACCACTCAATTCTTTATGGAGTTACAAAGTTATACACAGAGAAATTACGCATAAATGACTCAAGTGTATAATTCTTAGGTTATATGCAAGTATGTGAAGAGTGTAAGTCAGTGTTAATCATGGTATAATCGTTTATCCTCAATGCTCTTTCTTTCTTTTTTGTTTTAAAATTTTTTTTACTAATATAAAACCCACAAAGCATACATGCACAGTGTCATATGCAAATACTCACCCCCCTCCCCAACTAAAGTGGAACGTTGTCCTCAATGTGAACGCATAAAGGAAATAGAAAAAGTGTGCATGGGTGAACAACTAATAGAAAATCATGACCAACTAATGCGACAAAAAAAAAAAAATAAAGATGCAAATAAAAACAAATAAAATGAAAAGAAGAAAAATGAAAAAGAAAAGCAGTAAAATAGAAAGGTCAGAGGACTCCCCTAGGGTCTTGCAGAAGTAAGACCCTTTTATTGGGATTGAATGGGATCGTGGGAGGCTTGGGTTGCTGCCTATTGACCATGACGTTGTTATCATTTGTTGGATCCACCAGTTCTATGGTGCCATGGGAATGAACATGTTCAACAATATACGAGCCACATCGGGATCTCAGCTTCCAAGGAAATAGACGGTATCTAGAGTTGCAGAGAGGGTCTTGCTGATTTGGGAAGGGTTGTTTATCCTTGAGTTTTTGCAGCAGCTTCATCTGCTTCTTCGCTAAGCAGTCCTTGTCATAGACTTTCTTCTTGGATTCTGTAATTGCACGCACCTACAACTTTCTCAACCCTATGACATTATCAAGTAAAAAGTCAATCTGTTTTATAATCCAAAAGACATAATGCTGAATTTTAACAAGTACATAACATACCTTACCATAAATCAACTTGTATCGAGTCATCCCTAAAATGTTCTTGATTGTAGTTCAGTAAGCCCAACGCACATCAACCAATTTCTCAAACCAGGCTTTTCAGTTAGGACAACCCATCTTCTCAAACTTGACTTCTAAAAAGAACTGTCGCTTATCCTGCATTGGTGTTTGATTGGTGGCAAAGTAGTTCACAATATCATAAACCTGAGGGCCACATAACATCTCAGTGATGGGATAGTTGATGTCTAATATTGTCAACTCCACATCACGGATCAGTATTGCATCTATCTCTGTGGACTACCCCTCTGATTCAAGTAATGTGCTAATCAAGGGAACTTTTTCATCAATTACCTTAGGTTGTTCGGGAGCTTCATTCTCATATGCACCATCAGGACCAAATGTTGAAAATAGCTCCAGCGTATCCAAGTCATCTACCACATCTAATGCGTGTACTTCTGAATCATCACACCCAGTCGGCATCTTATTAAACACGTTCATCTCCAATGTCATATTTCTGAACTTGAGCTTGAGTAATCCGCTTTGACAGTTAATCAAGGCATTATAAGTAGCAAGGAATGGTCGGCCAAAAATAACAAAGGTATGATATATGGTGGAAACAGGTTGTTGCATGTCCAAAACAACGAAGTCCACTAGGTAGTAAAATTTGTCGACTTGAATCAATACATCCTCAATAAAGCCTTGTGGAGCTTTTACGGATCTGTCTGCTAACTGTAGCATCATAGTAGTCTTCTTTAGCTCACCTAAACCCAGTTGTTCATATATTGAAAACGGGAGCAAGTTCACACTACTCCCCAAATCAAGTAGAGCTCTCCCGATACGAGATTCACCAATCATGATCAAAATGGTGGGAGAACCAGAGTTTCTTATTTTCTACGGAGTCTGACTTAATATCAACGTGCTAACCTGCTCAGTCAAGAAAGCTTTTTTCTCCACGTTCAATTTCCTTTTTACTATGCATAGGTCTTTTAGAAATTTTGCATATGGAAGGATTTGCTCTATGGCCTCTAGAAATAGAATGTTGATCTTCACCTGTTTGAATATTTCTTGGATCTCAGTGTGATGCTTATTCTTTTGACCAGATGTCAACAGCTGAGGATAGGATACCACAGATTGATACTCCTTAACCGGCTCATCCTCCTTATTATTTGACTTTGTTAAACTTGAGCTAGAGTAATGCATGTAAATGGTAATAACACAGTACAAACCAAGGGCAGGCTCCTAGGGAAATAGCATATCTCCAGGCCGTTGTCCAAAAGTTGGGACTTTGACAACTACTAGTATTGCAAACATTTGTATACTACAATCTTGTGCACAAGGTCATCCAACATTAAACTCTTTCCTTAATATAACAATGGAGAAGATTAAAACCACCCTACTTGTGGTTTAGATTCAAAAGAATGTGGTGGTTTGAATCTAAACCACAAGGAAGTAGGGTCGTTTTAATCTTCTCCATTATTATATTTAGGAAAGAGTATAATGTTAGATGACTTTATGCACAAGATTGGAGTGTGCAATTTTTTGCAATACTAGTAGTTGTCAAAGTCCTAACTTTTGGACCTTGGCCTGGAGACATCCTACTTCCCTAAGACCCTACCGCTGGTTTGAATTGCATCATTACCATTTACATGCATTCTAATGAGAGGAGGAGGAGCCACCCGCATTTTTGTACTGCATCATTACCATTTATCTATTTGTAATTGCCGACTGCTAGCTAACATATACATACTTTCTATCTTACAAATATTTGCTTACACATAAATTTAATCCCACAAAAGCAAAACTATGAACACAAATTAAACGAAACTTATTATATTGGATTGCCTAGAACTATCCATATCCTCAAACGTTTTTATCGTTTATTAATCATTTTATATTTTGATTATGCCATTCCCAATAAAATAATTAATTAAATAAGTACAAGCTAAAGCCTAAGCTTCATTATTGATTTAATAATTTACATGCAAGTTAAACTGTAAATATATGCAATAAAAGTAAGGGTATCCAATTAAGTGTGATGGAGATAGGGCACAAGAATAATCAAATCAACGTCTAGGTGATCCCAAGGTCACGGGTTCGATTCCCGCTTGAGGTATTAGGCCAGTAAATTATATGGGGTGTGTCAATGGGTGGGTAGCTTTCACCCCCCCCCCCCCCTTGGGGTTTGGTGTCACACCATAGTGTTCAAAGTGGCATGATGGTAGCTGGAGTCCCCGGTTATCAACCAAAAAAAAAAAATTTCGTGGTCAATGCATGTAGACGAAATAAAGATTTAGGGGGAAATGAAGAATACATACATATGTTTGTATAAACATTTTAGGAGCTGCTGCTGCAGGAAGTTTGTTAGCTAGAATGTCCATTTCTTTGTTTGTATTATTTCCTTCTCCACTTTTTCCACTCTTGCATCCATCACCCCCTTTTCTCTTTCATATATTTTTGTCATGTATAATCGATAGAGTACATTTTCAATGTTTAGATACTCAATTAATTTAGTTGGATACTTATTAGGGTTATAATATAACTAAAGAGGATGAATTTAGAAAATTTACGGTTCTTTTGGTTCGATAGAATAGCTATTCCTGGAATAAGATAAAATATAGCCTAAATTTTGAAAATCAAGAGAATAGCTAATCTTTATATATGCTAAATTATTTTATTCGAGATGTAATATAAAAGAAATAGACATTCTCACTATGAAATTTTGGAATAGTTATTCCTTATCTATCCTTATTATAGACTAATAAAAAATTTCACATTGTTATTTACTTTATAGTAATAACACAATTTCTTATATAACTAATTGTAACTAATTTATTAAAACTAATCTATTGACTTTTTGAGTCTGATCCCTGTTTTGATGCGGACAAAGTACCAATATCTCATGTGTGCATTTGTGTTGAACAAGTCTACATCTTAACATGCACATATGGTAAAGGAAAAATGGAAGCTAGAAGAACTTAAAGCTCATACTCCTGGCGTATTCTATGAAGATTAAGAAGATCAAAGAAGAAGAAGATATTTACATTATTTGATTTGTAAATGCATATAGTTTAGATATGTCTGTAATAATGCATGGCATGCAAGATATGCTTGAAAGCTCAAGACGACCATAGACCGATCGTAGGGAATCAAATAAAGACCGTAGACTAACCTTAGGAGACCATATTGTCCATGAAAAACTTTTTTCATTAAAGTTCGAAATCATACAAAAGGTTTTAATATTATTTTGAAAACAAATCAGGTCTAAAGTTTAATTTTATACATGCCTTAGTTGACCCACCCATACACATTATAGTCGACTGGCCATAAATTTTGACTGAAGTCAAAGGGTCAGTCGACCGTCCCTTTTTGAGCCTTAAATGCTTAGCTGACCGACCTTAGCTTAGGTCGACCAACCATTTAGTTCAAAAATACCACAGTTAACCGGTCTTCAGTGATAGTCGATTGGCCTTAATCCTAGGTTGACCAAACCTACGAAGGTTTAAAAATTGCCTTCGGTCGGCCGACCCACATCTTGCACCGTCAACCGAACCCGCCGAGAAAATTCAAAATTTAACATAGGACAGTCGGCTGGCAATGCCCTGGGTCGACCGAACCTCTCACGTTACTTTAATTTTCAGCACTAATCAGTCTTATTTTTTTCATTAAACAAATTGGAAAATACCCAATGTATCTGCAAACGGTCAGATTTTCCAAAAATCTATATATACCCCTCTTATAAACATAATTAGCAAGATGATTAGTCCATAATTTCTCTAAAAATATTTTTGCTAGTTTTTCATCCCCAAATCTTTTAATTCATACTCTCTTTATTATTTCTTTGAAAAAATATTTTTCAAGAGAGCTATTGATTATTCTTTTACTCCCTTTCACTTGCAAATTAATTGCATTTAAGGGTTGTCTAAGAATCATTTATTTGGGCATTTTTTAAAGCATATACTCATTCATTCTTAGTTTTTGATAATCAATTTTTTAGAGTAGTGTGAGGTTTCTCCATATATTTCTTCTTGACAAATATCTTTTTGGAGAAGCTCATGTTTGCTTGTGAATATTTTTGCACACTATATTTTAAACTGAAGATTATATATTTTCACTTATGCAAAAATCCCTTTGAGTGAAAGTCCTAGGTTCTCCTACCTTTTTCATTGAAAAATATTTATGGAGAAAATTGTTGTTAGGGTTTAATCTTTGAATCTTATATCATATATATTATATTCAAAGATTGCAAAATCAATTTGAGAAAAACATTTACTCACTTGAGTTTAAACTTTGTATCATATGTGAGTGCATATTGAGTTATACTGTGTACACATCTGCTTAGCTTAGAAACATCTATCTGTAAAAAATATTTTTATATTTGTTGTATTCTAGGCTTGACCTGAAGAGGTAGACTTGCCCATGTGAAAAGTCCCGAATAGACTTGGACCCGGTTAAGAAAGTTCCAAATTGGTTCAAACTCGGTTAGAAGAACTAGGAACATCGTCCTATAAGGTGTAGTTGTAAAGGTTGGGCTCAGCCCTATAAATGTGGGCTGGGGTATTCCTCACCCAATAAGGAGAGGAGGTTGTAATCAGTGTCGCTCCACCCGGTAAAGTGAGCATTTAGTGGAATCCTCTTGCTTGTGAGCTTGAGGCGGAGACGTAGGCAAGTTTGGCTAAACCTCGATAACATATTTTGTGTCACTCTCTTCCCTATACTCTTTAATTTTCGTATTATATTTTTCTTGTACATGCATGTTTATAATTGATGTATTGTGAATGTTATGCATGTTTTCAATATTGTAATGATTGAGAAATATTGAGATTGCTTTAATTGTTTAAATAACTAGTCAATAGAATATCTGTGGAATTGACAATTGCTTAGAAAAGACCCTAGGTTGTGCAATCCTGATTGTTATTTGAATTTGACTTAGGACTAAATTTTTTATTCCCAATTCACCTCTCTCTTGAGAATACACCATTCCTAACATAATCTATTCTTGGAATAGGCATACCACAAACCAAATGTAACCTTATGTGATGTTGAGGCATCAATAAATTGCAGCTAAGAATAAACTGCATCAATACTTTGATTTAACCCTTCACGCTATAATTTCTCGAGACCCAAAATTCTAATCCTCAAAGTTTTAGACTCTCTTATTTTCTCTTTTTCTCCTTCTCTTCCCCTTTTTCTCTTTTGCTTTCTCTTCCTCTCTTTCTCCTTCTCTTCCTCTCTTTCTCTCCTTCTCCGCTCCTTGCAATTCCTACGAATGGCACCCCTCCCCCCTTTATATAAATGTGCTAAGACACATTAGCGAGGGGAAATGTGTCACCCATCCCTCAACCAAGGGGACACATGTCTTTTTATCATTTCTCAAAGCATGCAAGGTGACATGTGTCCTCCACCTGTCACCTTCTCAATTTTTCTTTTTATTTTTTTATTTTTAAAGCTTTCTAAATTACATACATGTCCCTTCCTAACTCCAAAATTACTCCAAATACCATTTAATCTTCCAAAACTACCTTTCTACTCCAATTATATTCCTAACTTGTCCTATCCTTTTTACAAAAATGGCCATATTAACCTTGTATAATTTATCGTTATATATATAGATATATATTTTGGCAATTGATGGGTAGAGTGTATAATATCTTCAATGGATTCATCCTTGCATGTTGGCCAAATGGTCCAACATATCGAAAATAGCTTTTTCCTCTTGTTTTTCCTGCAAGTATTTGAGCAATGTTATGGAGAAATTCATATGTCAAAGTTGCACTTGGACAAATTTGGTAGTGAGGACAAATCTGAAAGCCTTTGCCACAACAACTTTGCTTTCAAACTTACACTAATGGAATGATTACTGTTTCGAATAGACATGTCGCAACAAGCTGGGGAAGCCTCTTGCATCATACGTCTCCTTGCTCTTGGCTTATTGGTGATTCAACAAGGGTGATATCTCAACCACACAAAAAGCTTCAAATTATTTGGTAATTTCAGCTTTCCCAATCAAAGTTTAAAGAATTTCTAAAGATGATATAAAGGCTACAATTACATGAATCTAGACTATGAGGGATGGACTTGATTCGCTCCATTCGGATGAAAAGGTTAAAATGCTAACCTAATTGATTTTTTGCTTCACTATAACTTTAAAATATAACTGAACTATTTCGATTGGTCAATCGAGTTTTAGCTTATCAATAATTTAAACTAATATCCAACAATTAAACGAATCAAGTAATTTAAAAATTATACTTTTGCGTATATATATATTAAAAAGTCTCAATCCACTTATAACATAGGAGAAATTAATATTTTTTTAAAAAATGAATATAGAATATGCATCTTTACAAAATATATTTATAAAAATATTAATTGGTTATTATTATTATTGAAATTATTGAACCAAGACAAAACTAACAACCAAAAAATTTTAAAAATCATATCAACACGGAACTTGAATAAATAATTAATAAAATTTTTTATTTGATTTGTTTAGCTCGTCAATTGAAGTTTATTTTTTAAATGTTTTTTGGTTCTCCCATCAAACTATGAACGTCGTATATATATATATATATATATATATATATATATATATATATATATATATATACATTTTTCAAAAAGAATTATTGGAGTAATCATTAATTAAAAAAGCAAAAAAGAAAAAGTGGTCCCACATTGAAAGGAAGTGTAGCCCAGTCAGGGAAATGCACGTGGATGGGCATAGATGGGTCTAAGGGGACCTATCCCACAAAATTTAGGGCTAATGGCCCTCCAATCAGAGCGTGGTGCTTCCATATTATTGTCTGTACTATTCAGTTTTGCCTTTTCCCATTGCCCTTTGGCTTGTGGGGGCCACTGCCCGTTGCTCTCGTAGTTGTTTGGCGCCCACTGCTGTTTTTTATTTTTATTTTTTTAATTTATATATATTGGACCGCATTAAGTTTGTTATTCAAAATATAATAAAATAAAATAAAATAAAATAAAAACATACAAAAAAAATCGCATAATAAGTTTCATTTCATTTAACTCCGGTTTGAACTTTAAAAATATTAAGAAGAGGAAAAAAATAGGAAGAAATCGATTCATTACCAAAGAAAATGAATATATGTATATATAACAAATTAGTAAAAAAAATTTATTTTGCATATCATTAATATTTAAAATTTTTAATTTCTTAAGCATATTGGAATAGATTTTTATTTTTAACAATATTAAGAGTAGAGCAAAATGTAATAAATATAAATTTTTTTTCTCTCAATTTTTTTTCTTAAATATCTACAGTTAGCCTCTTTGTGTATGACTTTTCAACATTTTAGTAATGCGAAAAATTTAAAATATATTGAGATAATTTAGGAAGTTCGTATTAAAATTAAAATTAATTTATTATTTTTAGAAAAAAATGATGAGAGGTTGTCAAAAACACCTTAAAATTTTGAAATTACAGTTAGTTTGTTGAATTATTTATCTACATTTATGTGCAGAAACAACTAGTATTAAATAACTGCTAAGGTTATAGAAGCAGAAACTCCACAGACTACTTGGAGTTAAAAAGATAACGAAGAATTATAAATTTTTTTTTTAAAAAGATTATGTGAAAATTTAATTAGCTGGAGCTTCTTTAGAAAGATGATTGGAGGAAAATAATAATTGAAAACCGTTTAAAACTTATCTTAATTAATAATTAAGGCAACAATTACATGTGTGTGTCTGTATAGGCACACCTTTTATTTTGTTTATTATGTGCTTCACTCAAATTTTTATTTTGTTTCTCTCTTAGCAAATCGAATGTGACGTTGAAAGAATTTTAAAAAATAGGATAAAAAATAGGTAGAGGGATTTTTAATTAATAAAATACAGTGGTATGATTATGAAATAGAAAATATATACTGTTGAATTTTAGAGATAAAAAATATAGAAGGAGGCAAAAGTTAAAACCCAGAACACGAATTAAACAGAACTTATTATATTGGATTACCTAGAACTATCTAGATCCTCAAATATTTGCTACATATAAATTTAATCCCACAAAAGCAAAACCCAGAACATGAATTAAACAAAACATATTATATTGGATTACCTAGAACTACCCAGATCCTCAACATTTTTATCATTTATTAATTGATATGCCCTAAATATATCAGCTTATAAAAAGAAGTCAAAATCCAACAATCACTACCCAATGAACAATTAACTCTAATCCAATAATGAAGGGAGAGATTGACATTGGCACTTTAAACTTCCGGAGTGATCCACGTCCCCGCGTCATAATGACGGATCACCTCAAGAGTCAAATCTCGCGACTATAAAGAAGGGTAATGCAAACAAGTCAAGATAACTTACTTTTAACCCACTTTAGTGTTGCATTTGACCTCTTTGAAGCGTTCTCTAACTTAGGCATCGGAGTGATCCCCCAGAGTATATCCCGGGTCCTTCAAGCCTGCTGTGTTTCCATCCCTTTCAGGTCATGAAAAGTCGGAGAGCGACAGTCGCAAGTCATCACCAATTTTATCCCGCAACATTAATCATTTTATATTTTGATTGTGCCATTTCCAATAAAATAGCTAATTAAGCCTAAGCCTAAGCCTAAGCTTTATTATTATTATCATTTATGGCGTGGGAACTCCAGCTACCGAAGAGTCCTTTGGATCCCCTAATACAGCACCAAAGCCATGGAATTGGAAATGTTGCTACCTGCCTAATGACGTACCTCCGGTAATTCACCGTGCTAATTATAAGTAAGGTATCAAATCAATAACCTTGAGGTCACCAAAGTCACAAGTCTGCTCTTATTACTTGAGTAAGCTCGACGGGATATCCAATTAAATGCGACATAGCTAGGGCACGAGAATCATCGCAGGTAGACAAAATAAAGAAGAAACCAGAAATGAAGGATACGTACATATGCATGTATAAACGTCCCAGAAGCTGCTGCGGCCGCAGGAGATTAGTTAGCTAGAACGTCTTTTTCTTTGTTTGTATTATTTCCTTCCCCACTTCTTCCACTCTTGCATCCATCACCCCTCTTCTCTCTTTCATATATTATTGGCATATATAATCCGTAAGAGTACATGTTTAACGTTTAGACACTCCATTAATTTATTCACCTACTTATTAGGGTTATAGAATAACTAAAGAGGATAAAAATAAAAAATTTACAACTCTTTTGATTCGTTAGAATAGCTATTCTTAAAATAAGATAAAATATAATTTAAGTTTTGACCATCAAAAGAATAGCTAGTATTCTTTTTTTATTTTTTGATAGTCCGGAGATTCCAGCCACAATCGCATCATATTGGATATTATGGTGCGGCAACAAACCTGACAGGGTAAAAGCCGCTTGAATATTGACGCATCCCTGATAATTTATAAGCGTAATGTCTCAAGGGAAAATCGAATCCCTGACCTTGGGGTCTCCAAGGTTACAAGTTTACCCTTATCACTTGAGCTAGTCTTTATATATCTTAAATTATTTCATTCGAGATGTAATATGAAAGGAATAGACGTCCTCATGGTGAAATTTTGGAATAGTTATTCCTTATCTATACTTTGTTATGGAGTCATAAAAAATTTCACATTATTATTTACTCAATAGTAATAACATAATTTCTTATATAATTTATTAAAACTAATCTATTATTGGGAATAGGCATTCCGTGCATCAAATGTAACTTTATGTAATGTTGAGGCATCAATATATTATGGGCATGAATAAATTGTTGTCTTTTAGGAACTATTTATATGATATTTGTTCTCATCCATGTATATGTCTCATATTTTCAAGGTTTCTTTCGATCCAAGGTTTTAATTGGAAAAAGAAGTGAAAAGAGAAATAAGGATGAAACACATTTTTTATTGTATTTTTATTACAAAAATAATTTTTTTTAATATGATTAAAAAAATTAAGAAAAATCAAATATTATTATGGGTAAAATTAAAATTTTGTTCATGAATTTGGTATATTTTTTATTTTCTTTTTTACTTTACTCGATAACCAAATATGAAAACCTGAATTCCTTAATATTTTCCTTTCCTTTCTTAATATTTTCCAAATTTCAAATGGGTCCTTGAATTTTTTATTTTTAGAAAACAATGGAATGTTGTAAATATTTTTTTTAAAATAAATTTTAATTTTAATTTATTTATTAAATTACTAATTCTAATTATGATTTGTGAATGTTTTTAGCATAAAACACTTTAAAAGAGTGTAATTTTTGAAATATGATTAAAAAATTAAAAAAAAATCAAATATTGCTCTGTGTAGAATAAAAACTTTATTCATGAATTTGATATATTTTTTTATTTTCCTTCTTACTTTGCTCAATAATTAAATATGAAAACATGAATTCCTTAATATTTTTCTTTCATTTCTTAATATTTTTTGAATTTCAAATGGGTCCTTGAATTTTTTATTTTTAGAAAAAAAAAATGGAACATTGCAAATATTTTTAAAATTTAAAATTTAAAATTATTTTATTAAATTACTAATTATAATTATGAATTGTGACTGTTGTTAGCATAAGACACTTCAAAAAAGTGTAGGGGACTCTAGAAAGAAGAAAGGTTAGAAAATAGAGGTTGCAAACTTTCTTCATCTGACCTAAAGGCTGAAAGAAAAAGATGAAAGAAGAAGAGGAAAGAAAAAAGAGGTTGAAACTTTCTTTTCCTACTTTAATGAACAGTATATATACATAGGCATAGGAGATAGAGTTTGGTTGGTTTGGTAAGAGGAAAGAAGGAAACGGTAGGAGGTAATTACTAGATGCATGCATGTTTTGGTTTTTGGCTGTAGCAACTTTGTACAAAGCCCTGGGTGCCTGCCTGCTTGCAGGTGTTGTCGAGGTACTCATGGGATGAAGTGGGCCTGTGCTCTTGATCCATCATCATCATCATCATGCTACCCAGGGAAACTATAATTATATATAAAAGTTATTTGTTTCTTAGTCCACACCCATTAACCATTTAAATATTCAAGATTAGATGCCCATATTTTCTATTCCATTTTGGTGTGAGATGTTGAACTATCAAGCTCAAGATCGAATGGGTTTCTTTCTATCTGTATTAGTATTAATGTATTACAAAATTTTATATATTTTACTGAATTAATCATTTGTCGTAAGGTCAAAGAGATAACTAATCCATTAATTAGCTCGAGACTACATGGAGATTAATAGAGCTCAAATGATGTGGTAAGCTCTTCCTTAAATAAACTCAATTTGATATGAATTCACTAGGGTGAAGGATCTAGAGATTGAATTTATAGAGTTTTAGAGATCATTGTAAAGATAGGATGACAAGATAATCTTATAGCAGCGTAAACCTCGAGTCTCTTACAAAGTATATAAGGGGGGAGCCTAGGGTTGGAGAGATGGAAGATAAGTATTTTTGTCATACTACCTTAGTCTCCCTTATTTCATCTTTCCTTATTATAAGTATTTTCACATAAGCACGGGAGAGATCTTTAGGAATGTCACTTTGCATGCGAATCCTCCTAACCTTACTATCATGTGCTTGGCAAGTTGATCAGCACATGGTCCAACAAAAATAGATGGCAACTGATTGTCATGATACACTAGGAAAAGAGGAAATCCATACATCCTAATTTGGTCATGTGGACCACACTTATCACCTACAACAAAGGTTGGCCCAACCCTGGCCTTCAAAGGTAGTTATAAACCCACATCTTCCAAGGGACTCCTATTGACAAGGCAAGGTGCCTTGTCCCATAAAGATGATTCTAATGGAATAGTCTATGGCTTTCCAACAAATAATTGAAGCCATGTCAAGATAAATAATTTAGCAAAGGAAAGATGCATCATTGGAGCAAACCAAGCAGCTTGTATTTGTTGTCGAGGACAAAGCCCCACTCCTAAGCTAATGCAGAGTATCTTGCTACAACTAACCATTATAAAAAGCAAACAGTGGACTAAGTGAATGAGGGTCTTAATTATTAACACAAGTACTAAAGTCAAGCACTCTTTGGTTCCTAAAGAGAAGTTTAAAAAAAATTAATTTTGATCCTTAAGATAAATATGATGGTTGATTATGATCCATTGACCACATGGACTCCTTTAAGACGTCGAGGCTTGAAGGCTTGCTCCATTAGTTCCTTCAAGAGGATGGAGAAACAATTTGCAAGCCACTTTATTAGAAGCCAAAAAATGACAACATTTGTGCACTTAAAGAACCTAATGCAAAGAGAAGAAGAGCCACTCAAAGACTTTATGCATCGGTTAACCAGCACCAACCTAGTTAAAACCATGATTATGGAGTTGCAGTAGCTTCGTTGATAACAAAGGCTCGACATAGCGAGTTTATAATCTTTATAGAAAAAAAGAGTGCTAGCAGAATGGGAGAGTTTGTTACATGATTATAGAAGTATATAGACTTTGATAAGATGATGCATAGATTAAAGAGCATGATGGACCTTGTCGTGACGTTCCCAGGTGAAACGAAGCGAATGAAAAGTGAATTTAAATTTTTGTGAAAAATGGTGTAATGGAGTCGCCATTACCATTTTAGTGTGGTTAGAACACTTGATTACTACCCGATTAAGGGTAGAATTGGTCCGCATTACCAGAGACGGGCTCGGAAGTACGGTTACGTGAGGGGAAGGTATTCGCACCCACTACGCGCCCGTTCTTATGAACGATATCAGATTAGTCAAAAATTATCCCAAAATTAATTTAATAAGCCTTTAAAATTACTCCCTTTTTAAAATTGTAAAACAAATACCCAAAGAAAAATAACATATAGGTATTCCCTCAAAACAGGGGCATATCGTGCTTCGAAAAGCTCAACGCCCTTCTTTGCAATCATCGGGATTAGAAAATCGAGAAAATAGGATTTTACAAAAAATAACTCCCAGGTATTTTGAAATTTATAGAATTTTTCTAAGTAAGGAAAATTGACAATTTTTGAAACCTTGGGAGGTTTTGGGCTCACTCGGGGTAAAAATGATTTCCTGGACCTTGAAAATGTTTTTGTGATTTTTATGTTTTTTCAATATTTTTCCCAAACTTCAAAATAGCACAAATAAAATTAAGACAAAACTCATAGAAGTCAAAGTTTGAAAATATTTTTTGGAATGTTTCCTAAAAACTTTTGTGATTTTTTTGGCATTCTATGATTTTTTTTATGGTTTTTTCGAATTATTAGGCATTTAAAGGAAAGAAAAAAAAATCACAAACTAAATAAAACAATAAATCGATTCTGTAATGACCCAAAGAATAATGGTATTTAAATAATAAAGAGGGAGGAAAATGGAAACAGAAACAGAAGGAGGCAGTCGAAGCGTTCGTCGACGACATTGCACTTTGGGAGTAATAACTGAGGAATTTAATCAAGGTTTCGTTGACGAATACAAAGGATTCGTTGATGAGAATAACATAGGGTCTCGTCGACGAGGGTATGTTTCATCGACGAGAAGATACCGAGAGGATTTTTTGGGCGACTCTGAATTTCGTCGATGAATTAAGGGGAGAGTTCGTCGATGAATTGCCTATTGACCTCGTCGACGAGGTGACGTGGCTTGTCGACGAAGCCCCTAGTATAAATAGTGTGAAAATCGATTTTAATGCAGAAGAAAATCAGAAATCACTCCCTCTCTCTCTCTCTCTCTCTCTCTCTCTCTCTCTCTCTCTCTCTCTCTCTCTCTCCCCCTATGGTTTCTCTCTTCTCTCTCTTCGATTTAGGCTCCGTCGTTTGCCAGATCGACGATATGAGGCCACCACGACGTTCCTGAAGAAGTTCTCTTCAAATCTGCAGGAGCGGATTAGGGGTGAGCATAATTCGGTGAAAACCGAATTAACCGGATTAACCGGCCGAAATTGGCCGGTTCGGTTCGGGTAAAAAATTCGGTTTGGTCGGTTCGGTTAAAAATCTACAAATTTTTGGTTAATCGGTTTCGGTTCGGTTAACGGTTAAAAAAATATCGGTTAACCGATTAACCGAAGTACTAATACTTTATATTTTTAATACAATTTATAATAGGGCAGTTGGGGGCTTGGGGCCGTCAGGCTCGGGCGACTCGGTTTCTCAGTTTCTCTGCACTCTGCCGAGTGCCGATCTGCCCCGCACGGCGCACGGCCGCAGGCCAGAGCTCTCCTGCCTCTCCATCGGAGTCATCGACTCATCGGACCACCTCTCGGAGAGTCGGAGTCGGAAAATCCCCTCTGGCCTCTTCGTCGTCTTCGGCAGCTCGGCTCTCCAGAGTCCAGCCTCTCGTCTCGGTCCTCAGCCGGGGTCTCAGACTCTCAGCCACTAGCTCGCCGTGCAAACCCGGATGGCCAGACCCCAGTAACTCAGTAAGTCTTCCTCTTCCCCTCCTCCTAGAGTCCTCGGTTCCTCCTCCTCCTCCTCTTCTTCTTCTTCTTCTTCCACTTTTGTATAATAATCAATTTTAAATAAAATCGGTTAAAATGGTTAACCGAATTACCCGTTCGGGTAATTCGGTCGGGTTCGGTTCGGTTTCCGCGACCAATTCGGTCGGTTTGGTTAATACTTTTATTTAACTGAATTTTTCGGTTAATTCGGTTAATTACCCGAATTTGGCCAAACCGACCGTTTGCTCACCCCTAGAGCGGATCATTGGTTGAAGTGAGTTGAAATTCATCCTTGGGTTGAGGTAAGATTTTTTATGTCAAATTTGATCTTTTCGTAGTTATAGGAAATGATACTCATGTGAAAATATTGAAGTTTAGTTCTGTGAGTTATTGTTTTTTAGGGAGTTGAACGGGGAACCTTGCGAGTGAAGGACCGAAAATTTTAGGGGTTTCTTTCCAATACCAGGTAAGAGAATAAACTAAAGCAATTATTTTCCACGCGTATTATTATTATTTATCAATAAATTAATTTTCAAGGAAGCATGTATTATATTTGATTATTATTGAGAAAATGCATATTTGGGAAAATACTGTTGTTATATAGGAAATGTAATTTTAGAATGAAATGTATGAATTTACTTAGTTATGTGTGGCATAAATATTATTTTTCATGAAAAGTATTATGATATGATAATTTTACGAGTAACACATGTTTTCAAGAATATGAAATAATACAGTACATAATGATGTTGAAAATACATGATAATTGATTTATTATTTAGAATGATATGTATGAGATATTCGGCGCAAGGTCTTGATTGATAGCTAGCGCGAGGCCATGTTTTACATATGATTTCGGCGCGAGACCGTATTTATTAAATGTTCAGCGCGAGGCTGTATTTATGAAATGTTCAGCGTGAGGCCATATTTATGAAATTATGAAAATGCTATCAATCCATTTATGTTAAACTTTATATTATCATGTATTATATGTTATAAGAACCCGGATGTTAGTTTAGTTCAATTCAGGAGCATGGTACCGTAGCTTATAGATCATATATCTATGTTCAGATTGGTGCTAGCCACTCCACGAGGGGGTGGGAGATGGATAGTCGATGTGACTTTCAGTGTAGAGTTGTAGACATTCACTTGATAGTCCAGACCAGGGTGATGGGCCCATCGTACTTATAGACATTTTTGACTCGGCAATGGTCGGCCAGCCATTGTTGGGTCCCGTCTTTGGGTTACACAACCCGTCATGGGGGATAATACATGACACCGGCTAACTATTAATCCTGAGTATGTTTTCAGTATTATTAGCTATACCAGATAGTTATGATTAGTATGATTTATTAGAAATATGAAAGTATACGTTTTTGCAGTTATTAGATGATGAATGTTTTCTGGTATGAAGATTGTACAATATATCTATATTATCATTAAGTATTCATATTGCCACACAGTTGTATTTAGTTTATTTTCCCTTACTGAGAAGTGTCTCACCCCCAAACATTAAATGATTTTCAGGAAACCTAGAGAGACCAGTGGGTTAGGGCTGCCGCTGAGTGAGTTGAGCTTCCCTGCTGGAAGGGTATATTCTGATATAGGATCAGGAGATTTTTGTTGTAAGATCCTAGGTTTATTTTTATGTTTTGGAGATTGTATATAAACACAGTATTTTGGAGATGTAGTAGACTCTGGTATTATGTAATTTATGGTTGATGAATGTGATTTGCATTTACTGCTGCCTATGTTTCGTTGTGTATGACAGATGTCCCCGCTACCCACGGGTTTGGGTTGACTATTTTATTTACTATGTTCTATTATATGATTAGTTAAGTAGGTCGTTACAAATTCCATACTGACTCAAGGGTTCAAACAATTCGCAGAGAGATAAACGGGGTTTAGGTTCAACGTTGAATCTAACTTTGGGTTTGAGTCCTCAATTCACAACTTCATATGCTGTTTATTACACTTCAGAATGTAACCCAGGAAGAGAAAGTCCATTCGTTTTACCTATCGTCTTCCTCTCCTCTATTTTTCTTTTCCTGTCGGTGAGTCTACAAGGGTCAGTCTATTGCGTCTTCCCAAGGGTGGTTCTTTAGCTCTGACTCGAGGCACTACGGAGTGCTTTCTTCAGATGAGGTGACCCGGCACCAATAGGAAACGGGATCGGTCAACCACTTGATCTTCTAAGAGAATGAAACGTAACCTCACTCCTTACCCACAAAGAGAGAGACATGCTTCACAAACTTACAATAGAAGGCTTCAATATCTGAAATCTTCTCGTACAACAAAGAAAAACTCCCCCCTTTGTACTTAGAATAAGAAGACTATTTATAGACTTAGCTTGGGGCAAGCATGGGAAACAAGACATAAGGAAGTAATTATGAGGGGAACAATGCATGGGGTGAAAAATGATGGAGGGAATAGAGCATGGGATGAATGATAAAGAGGGGAACAAAGCATGAGGTTAGTGATGATGAAAGGAATATAACATAGGATGAATAATAAAGAGGGGAACAAGGCATGAGGTGAGTGATGATGGGGGGAACAAAACATGCGGTGAAGAATGATGAAAAGAATATAGCATGAGATGAATGATAAAGAGGGGAACAAAGCATGGGTGAAGAATGATGAAAGGAATATAGCATGAGATGAATGATAAAGAGGGAAACAAGGCATGAGGTGAGTGATGATGGGGGGAACAAAGCATGGGGTGAAGAATGATGAAGGGAATATAGCATGGGATGAATGATAAAGAGGGGAACAAGGCATGGGATGAAGAATGATGAAAGGAATATAACATGGGATGAATGATAAATAGGGAAACAAGGCATGAGGTGAGTGATGATGGGGGGAACAAAGCATGCTTGCATTTGACAAATTAGATAAATAATAATAATAATAATTGTTGACCCTATGGATCATATCCCAATTTTGATAATGACAAATACTGGTAATTGATGGCTATCAAGTTTGTGTACACATTTATATTTGTAGATACTTTGATGGCACATGAAGAAGAGCATGAAGGCCATAAAGATCATTTTGTATTGTAATTCATTATTATTCAATTTGGGTTTGTAATAGCAATTAAGGAAAATGGTCTGTAATAATCAATGTTTTACCTGTATGATAGGGTAGATAAGCTTAAATGACCATAGGGAAACCAAATAACCGTAGGGCACCGATTAACTGACGCCAGATTTTTTCAGTGTCCTTAAAAAGACCTAGAATGACCCTTGGATTTACATGCATAAATAAACATATATGCTTATATGAATAGGGTGAATGTATAAGGGAGTTGAACCGAAATGCATTAAAAATGCATTTTCAGTCGATTGAGCTTTCACAGTGTAAATCATTCGGTCGACTGAACAGGTCAAGCGGTCATCATTTTGACCATAGCTTGGTCGATCGTACTATACCAAGTTCATATGACTTGGTCAACCGAACTCCCATTGAGTCAACGTTTGACTCCTCGGTCGATCGACCAAATTTAAATAGGCAACGCCTTGGTCGATCGAACCCCCATGTGGGAGAATCCAACACCCTGGTTGATCGAACTTCATAATTTAAAATTACCTGATCGATCGAACCGCGCAGAAATGAAAAATCGCCCTTGGGACACTAAGTCTGGTCGACCGACCTCTTAGTTCAAATTTTTCCTAGTCAACCGAACTTGGTCACTTGGTCAACCGAACCTCAAGTTCGGTCGAGTGGTGCTCTCAGGTTGGACATTATTTTTTACTGCGGTTAAAGTTTTAAACAGGGTTAATTTTTCTAATGTGTTTTAAAACAATGCTAATAATACCCTGTGTGTCTTGGACGGTTATAGTTATGGGGTAGTCTATATATACCCCCTCATTTGAAAAGATTAGCACCCAATTAGCAATCTTAATTAGGAAAAATCCTCTGAAATTCAAAAATCTCCTATATTCATTTTTGAGCCTCCTACACTCATTCTTACTAGATTTTGTTGCTTAAATCTCTTTGTAAGTGTGATTGAATATTCTTCTTATTAGGATTAAGCTCTCTCTTGCTCTTGTTGATTGAGGTTATTTTACTAGAGAGCTAAGCTTGAAGTTTCCCTAGGAGACTTTGTTAATAACTTTTCCTTAGGAATACTTCATTGAGCCTTTGAGTTTTGCATTGTCATTATAATACTCGAGGACTTCACATTAGATTTTGATTGCTAAAATATTTTACAAATCATTTTCAAAATATCTCTTGTACTTATATTTAAGAAATATATATTTTGAGATATTTGTTTGAGTACTAAAAAATCTTTGTTGCTATACCTTTGATTGAGATTATCATTTTAATACAAAGATCAAATAATTATTTTACAAACCATTATGGTTTATTTTGATAAAAACTTCTGTTGAGATATTTGAAGTATACTTGTGATCTTTGCTAGTGCATTGTGATTGAGAATATTATTTTGACATAAAGATCCTATCATTTACAGTCTCACGTACTAATTGCATTATGGGCATTAATTTTGAGAGTAGACACTAAGGCTACACTGAGCTTATCATATCTTATCATTTGGTAGTGTGCATTGATTTGTGATATTGTGCGTAGTGGTACATATCTGCTTGTGTAAAAAGCATTTCCTTGTACACAAAATTTTTCACATTTTTTGTATTTCAGTGCAGGCCTGAAGAGGAAGACTAGCCCCATTGAATATTCCTAGACTGGTTTAAACCTGGTTAGGAAAGCTAGGTGCGCCATCCTTGTAAGGCGTGTTGGTTGAGGTTAGCTTCTTAAATTGACCTATTTGTAACCGGTGCCACTCCACCCGTTAAGTGAGCATTAGTGGAACTTTTGAGCTTGCGAGCTAGAGGTGGGGACATAGGCATAGTTGGCCGAACCCCGATAACATATCGTGTGTGCACTTTTTTTTATCGCAATTTATTTACCGCACATGTATGTTATTCTTCAATTGTCGGTGAATGCTGCGCATGATTTAAATTTCCGCATACTATATTTATCTGCTTATTTGAAATTGCATAGAAAGACCCTAGGTTGTGAAAAACTACTAACATCTGGTTTAACCTAGGAATAAGTTTTAAAATTTTCAATTAACCCCCCCCTCTTGAGAATACACCAAAGCTAACAATAATAATAATAATAATAATAATAATAATAATAATAATAATAATAATAATAAGGGGTCCAAGAAGCTGTGTGGAGTCCAATGGAGATTTGTGAGGCCCTCGCGCCATATGGGGCCCAATGGAGATATGTGGAGCCCACAAGTCTTATGAGGGTTGTAATGACCCGAAGAATAATAGTATTTAAATATTAAAGAGGGAGGGAAATGGAAACATAAACAGAAGGAGGCAGCAGGCTTCGTCGACGAACGCGAATGTTGCACTTTGGATGTAATAACCCGAAAAATTTACACAGGCCTTCGTTGACGAACACAGGGAAAAACTGCTTATTTGAAATTGCATAGAAAGATCCTAGGTTGTGAAAAACTACTAACATCTAGTTTAACCTAGGAATAAGTTTTAAAAATTCCAATTAACCCTCCCTCTTGGGAATACACCAAAGCTAATAATAATAATAGTAATAATACGGGGTCCAAGAAGCCGTGTGAAGCCCAATGGAGATTTGTGAGGCCCACATGCCATATGGGGCCCAATGGAAATGTGTGGAGCCCACAAGTCGTGTGAGGGTTGTAATGACCCGAAGAATAATGGTATTTAAATAATAAAGATGGAGGGAAATAGAAACATAAACAAAAGGAGGTAGTAGACTTCGTTGACGAATGCAAATGTTGCACTTTGGATGTAATAACCCGAAAAATTTACACATGGCCTCGTTGACGAACAAAGGGAGTTTGTCGACGAGCTCATAAGGAGGCCTCTTTGACGAAGCCATGCCTCGTCGACGAGAAGATACCGAGAGGGATTTTTAAGTAGTTTGAAATTCGTTGACGAGGAAGAGGGTTCATCGACGAAATTCCTTAAGGACTCGTCGACGAGATGACATGTCTCGTCAACGAATCCTACTTTATAAATTACTAAAACTCGGATTTTTCATAGAATTTCAGCACAAATCACCTTTCTCTCTCTCTCTCTCTCTCTCTCTCTAAAATGCACCCCTCTCTTTCTTTCTTCGATCCTGGCCCCATCTCTCGCTGGATCGACGATCTAAAGCCACCACGACGCTTCTGGCAAAGTTCTCTACAAGTCTGCTAGAGCTGATCGTTGGTGGAATTGGTTTGGAATTCATCTTAAATTCAAGGTAAGGTGTTTTATTCAGAATCTGCTTTCCTTGCAATTATAGGAAATGTTGTATGTAGGAAAATACTGATGTTTTGTTCTGGGGGATGTCGTTTTTAGGGTGTTGAGTGGAGAACCCTGCAGGTGTAGGGCCAGAGTTTAGTGAGGACTTTTCAGAAAATAGGTAAGGGAAATATGCTATGCTAGGAGATTTGATTGTGTTAATAGGAATTTTACAGTTGCATGTATATAAAATATTATGTAATTTTTACAAGATATGAGATTATAAAGTATGTGTGGCCAGAGTAGATATTATTTAATGTAGACTTTTATACAGTTCTTCCAGTATATGATGTTATGCAGAACATAGAGACAAAGCCAGATATTTATACATATTATACAGACAGATGCATGTACATATATAGTTTTATTCAGATAGTTTCACAAACGGATATATATATATATATATATATATATATATACATATACTCAGATATTTATTCAGATCACTATACGTAGTATTTACAGAATGCTATGTTTTCCTAAAAGCCATTACACTCAAAGTATAAAGACAGATTATGCAGATAAAAAGTATAGACAAATTATACAATTATAGCATCAAGATGCTACGGATATTACAGTATTTATAGTACAAATTAATAGCGTTATGATTATTTTGGAAACATAATAAAAATAGTAAAAGAGTATAATATATATATATATATATATATATATGTATATAGTATCAGATCCCTGTGGAAGATTACAGATAGATACAGTTTACAGAGCATGGTACCATTGCTATATATAAAATAGAGTGCAACCACATTGAAATTAGGAATAGCTTCCCAATAGGGGGGTGAATTGGCTTTTAAAATTTCTTTTAATTTTTTAGAATTCTTAAACTTATTTTATTTCTTTTAATCAATTCGTGACTAATTTATTTAATTTGTTAAGCACTCAAGAACTTAGTTTCTTTACTTAATTTTTAACAAAACAAACATCCAATCATTCAACCAAACCAATCAACTAAAATTATAAAGTAAACAAACAAGCCAACACACAACACTCATGTAATATAACAACTCAAGATGGTTGTTTGTTTGTATTTGCCAAATTTGAACCAAGCCCTGTTGTGAATGGGAATTTATGCTTGCTAATGTAAAAGCCCTGTATAGATGAATCAAATCACTCTTTCCAAATATGTAGAACTCAAATAAACTCTTGGTAAATTTATCTTTGGGATGTTAACCAAGTAACATACTCCCATAAGGTTTCCGTAAGATATGGTGTAACCAACGTACTCCCTTTCGGTTTCCGCAACCCAAATCAAAATTAAACCTTAAGTTTATTTGATTTTCAAATATTACGTAGTATATATGATTATCAAACAAACCATCCACGCAATTTAAATATGCTGAAAATAAAGAGTAAGGGAAAGAAAGAATGAGACGGAAATTTTTACGAGGTTCGGCTTATACCCAGCCTACGTCCTCGCCGTTGGAAAACCACCAAAGGATTCCCTAAACCTGTTTCATTGATGGGTGGAACAAACCTTTACAACCTCCTTGGTTAAGGCTAGAGCCCGCCTTCTCCAAATGATATTCCCTCGTTCGGTCACTCCTTTAGGCCAGAGCCCGCCTCTCTAAGCAATATCTCCTTGCTTAGCCAACGATCCAAACAATCCTTGGAACATCAAAGAACTACAATAAATACAAGATAAGATCTGCGTACAAGTATACTCTCTTAAAGAGTAAGTTAGTACAATTTCAGCACTATATACTTGAATGTAAAATATCAATATGAAATACAATGAAGCTCAAGTGTAGAATTCACCAATATCCTTCTTAGATGAGGATTAGCAGTAGAAATTCAGAGGAGGAAGGATTAGCACTTCAGAATATTTCAGCAAAATAGTTTTGCAATGAGTGAACAAGAGAGCTTTGGAAGAACAAGAGTGTTTTCGGCTTTACAAGCAGATTTTTCAATTCTTCGTTGAGTTTTGATTTGCAAAACCATGTATTTATAGGCTTTCAAACTTGTTTCCATGTTGAAAAGTTTCCTTAGAGAGTTTCCCAATTTTTTTTAAATTTTGGAGCTCAAACGGCTATATTTTAAAATATTAGAATTTAAAAAATTTTCCCGTTGAACAGTGTTCCGATGTCTGACAGTAGTAACCCCGCTTCAATGTTTTTTATATATAACTCCAAATTAGGTGTTCTTGGTGTCAAAAGAAAGATAAGAGAAAATAATACAACGTTAATGTTGACCACTTTTTAAAATAATGAGTTTTTGATAAAAAAAAAATTTACCTTAATGTGGTTGTATAAAAACTGACAGCATTTGGGAAAACTCTTTTTGGTGCTTTTTATTCCAAAAATGATTCTAACCTTTTTTAAAATAATTTTTGACCTTATAAAAATATTTTTTAGGTATTTTAAAAGGCATCTAGGTCTAAGAAATTAATCTTGGAGTTTCAAAATATTTTAAACGGTATTTTAAACATTAGAGCACTTACAAAAAGACTTCTAAGATATTAACATTATAAGTTCTTGAGTCTTCATGCTTTGTCCTTAGATTGAGTTAATCTTTTCTTCAAGCTTCCATATTCTTTGAGCTTTCTCACTTTACCTTACTTTTGCTCTTTCGACTTTAATATGCCTTGGCTTTCAACAACTCATTCATGTCCTCATATTCTTTAAGGTTTCATATATCATCTTTAAATCCATGCTTTGACTCTTTTAAGCTTCATTTGATCCTTGTGAGCACTTTCACCTTACTTTCTCATATGTGAACCATGAAATAACATTACTCATACAAATACATTAAATTTCACTTGCTTGTTAGTATCTAAACAAGATAACAAAATTTTAAGCCTTGTAAGGCCAACACACATATCTTAGATAGTGTGTGGGTACCGTCAAACTGTACTCGAAGAGGACACAACTCCCAATTTCACTGGGTTGAGGGGGCCAATTTAGCAAGGTAGCAGTTAGTCCTCAGCTTAGGAGTGGATGCATTTTGGCGGGGCTGAGGTAGTGTAGAGTATGATGACTTACTTGGAGGGCTGACCAGAGTTAAGTCCCGCCTATAGGCCGCACAACCCTGTCATGAGGGGTCAAATCATGACATATAGAGTTCTAAGGAAAGAGTACAGTTATTTATATGTATATGTATATAGTTTTACAGCTTTTGTCGTATATAGTATGATATAGCAGTATGAATGATAAAAAAGTTCAGATGATACAAATGTTTTAAGCTACTATACATGTGTTTACAGATTTGCCAGATCATGCAGTTTTAAATATTATTATTATAATTTTACGACTCGGTCGCCACACACTAGTAATAGCATATTTCCACTTATTGAGCGTTGTCTCACCCCATTACTTTACCACTTTTCAAATTAGCCAACTAGGCAAGGAGATCAGGCTTGTGGATAGAGAGTTGACTTGGTTATCCTAATTGTAGGGTAAGTTTGTAACAGGGTTTTGTATTTTTAGGGTAAATTATACTGGAGGGAGTTATTGTATATGGCTGTGGTTTGAATGTACTGAGTTATGATATTATTTAGTACATATGGTTTTATCACTTGTATATCCACTGCGTAGATATAAAAAAAAATAATAATGATATAAATTTTGAGGTTGTTACATTTTGATATCAGAGCCTGGGTTGCTAGGTTCAGTAGACTCTAGAATGCAGCGAAAAGCAATATTAGAATATAGGAAAAAGAATGTGAAGTTTTATTCTGTGATCCAAATACAGGACTTTTGTGGTAGTTTCTGTGCTTTTCCTGAGGTGACGATTCCAGGAAAATCATAGTAAACTGTTGACGAGCCATGTGTTTAGATTGTAGGATTTGATTTGGGGTCAGGAATATGAGGGATTGTTAATAGAGAATCTGAAATTTTAGTTGAACAGAATAAGTTAGGTTTGTATAGGTACTGAGATTCTAAAACGGTGTTTTATATATTTTCAGGATGGATATAGGAGGCTATAGCGCTCATGCTAGTGGGGATGATGGAGCGGGTCCTTCTAGTGTGGGAGGTGGAGATTCAGATGCTGTGCTACATAGTGTGGCTCAATAAGTTATGACTAAGATAGCGTGGAGCTCTAGAGAGCATGGAGGTCCATCTCTAGTTCAATGATGTACTATAGAGAAATTTATGAAGATGAACCCGCCGGCATTTTCTAGAGCAGCCGACCCTGCAGTGGAAGAGAACTAGTTGCAGGAGGTAGAGAAGATTTTGACAGTACTTCATTGCACCGACGAGGAGAGAGTCTTATATGCCACGTACAAACTGGCGGGGGAGGCCGAGAGATGGTGGGCAACCACAAAATTGTTGGAGGAGTAAAGGGCGATTCCAGTACCCATGACCTAGGCTCGATTCAGGGATGTGTTCTTTGATAGATATTATCCTGCCTTAGTTAGAGAGGTTCGGGTATAGGAGTTTCTATGTTTGTCCTAGGGTCGATGATAGTCTAGCAGTGCGCGATGAGATTTATTGAGCTCTCGCGTTTCTGCCCGTATATCGTCCCCGATGAAGTAAAGAAGGCCAGAGTGTTCGAGAGGAATTTGAGGTGAGATATTTACAGGCAGGTGGTGGTACTGAGGATCCAGGATTTTGCAAAGTTGGTTGACAGGGCCATTATAGTAGAGAAGAGTTTGCCGAAAGAGACTGAGACACAGAGTCAGAAAAAGAGGACCGCACCCTCGAGCTTTCAGGCGGGTCCTAGTGGAGGCCCTTGGAGAGGAGGTAGATCTAGCAAAGGTTAGAGATAGATGGTAGAGCAGGGTGAATTTCAAGGTGGTCAGCCTCCCACCATTTGTACCAGATGTGGACGGAGACACTCGGGTGAATGTTGGCTGGGGGAGAATGTTGGCTATCATTATGGGAGGCCCGGTCATATGGCTTGATACTGTCAGATGACACCAGGTTATGTATCAGCTCCTAGACCATTTCAGGGAGGATACCAAGTGCCTCGCGGAGGTCAGCAGAGAAATACCGCACCTACGAGGGTTTATGAGTTGACGCCGGGAGACACCGAGACGGCTGGAGACGTGGTTACAGGTATTGTAGTAACTAGGAAAAATAATAATAATAATAATAATAAAATAATAAAATAAAATAAATTAATTAAATTAACTAGTAAAATGAATAGTATGAAAATATATATATATATATATATATATTGAAACATATATATATATATATATATATAAAAGTTATTATGATATATATGTAACATATATAAGTTAAAGGTATATATATATAAATAAAGTTGTACAAGCTTCTCCAAGAAGCTTTGCCTTAACTAGTAGTTATTATGATATTAATATATATATATATATATATATATATAAAATTGTACAAGCTTCTCTAGGAAGCTTGCTTTAATTTTGGAAGTGCTCTCTCTCTCTCTCTCTGATTTCGGGCCAGTTTTATGCCGGATTGACAAACCGAAGCCACCACGACCCTCCTGACAAAGTTCTCTGCAAATTTGCTGGAGTGGATCATTGGATAAAGCAATTTGGAAATCATCCCTAAGTTGAGGTAAGACTTTTTAAGCCAAATTTGAAGTTGTGACAGTTGAGAAAAGTGTTATACGCGTTGAAATATTAAAGTTTAATACTAGGAGTTTTCGTTTCCAGGGGTGTTGATTAGGAACGTTGGGAATCATCCCTAAGTTGAGGTAAGGCTTTTTAAGCCAAATTTGACTTTGTAACTATTATAGAAAATGTTGTACGTACGAAAATACTGAAGTTTAATACTGGGAATTTTTGGTTTCAAGGTATTGGTCAGGAAATCTTACAGGGGTTAGACTAGATTTTTTTGGGGGCTTTCTCAGTAGTCAGGTAGGGGGATAAAATAAGTTAGTTTTGTTTTGGGAAAATGCATGTATATGTATATCTAACATTTGGTTTCAGGAAAAATAATTATATTTATATATATGTTTTATATTTGGAAAATATAGTGAAAATGATCGTATGTTGAATATGTGAAAATCCGCTAGTGTGGCACGAGTATAAAATGTATGAGAAACTGTTTTCTAGGAATGTGATTATGACACGGGTTTTTATGATGGAAACTGGTGTACGGGCCGAGATATTTTATATATATATTATTTGCCGGCGTACGGGCCGTGTTATGTGGATATGTTTGCCGTCGTATAGGTCATGCTATGTGGATGAGATTTTCCACCGTACATGCTGTGCTATGTGATTTGTCGGCGTTCGAGCTGAGCTATGTGATTTGCCAGCGTACCGGCTGTGCTATGTGATTTGCCGGCGTACGGGCCGAGTTATGATAAAATGTGGCATACGGGCGGATGATTTTTATGATACACGTATATATGTATAATAATATGATTGATGTGAAAATAAATGATATGAGATATCTATGTATCACAGTTTTAGTATATGTTATATGATATCAGAACCTAGTTGGCTTGGTCTAGGCTAGCACTTGCACGGTACCGTTGCTATGTGTCCATGGTCTTCGTGATCATGATATTTGTGTTAACACCGCTATATGGAGTGGTGTGAGATTAGATGGTCGATGTGGTTTATAAGAAGTGTGCTAATCGCCCCTAGTGTACGGACCAGGTATGGCAGACCCATCAGACCTACAAACTTCTATTTGACTTGGTAGTGGTCGGCCAACCATTGTCAGGTCCCGCCTTCGAGCCACAAAACCCAGTCATGTGGGGGTAATAGATGACAACAGCCAGCTAACCTACTAGGATTGTTTTATGTTATTATTATTATGATATGAGATGAGAAATGTTTATGAAAATGCAGTATGTTCTGCCATGTTTTGATTTACATATGTTTTCCTAGATTTGATAAATAGTACCGAATATGATATCTATGGTACATGTAGAACACGGTATACTCATGTTGCCACACAATGGTATTAGTTTATTTTCCTTACTGAGAGGTGCCTCACCCCTTAATCTTATAAACTTTTCAGGAGCCCCTGATAAGAGAGCGGGAAAAGTCCCGCTGATCTAGAGCAGTTGTTGCCCATTTTGAAAGGTAAGTTTTTTGGTAGGGACAATTAGATTTTGTGGGGATTATCCCTAGATCTGGTTTTTGGGATGTGTATACTGAGATACAATAATTTTAGTAACTCTGGTATTGTGATGTATGATATGATGGTTTGTGTATGTTTGTATGTTTTTTGCTGCTAGGGCTTCTGCTGTATGTTCTGATATATCTTTGATACCCACGGGTCTAGGTGGATTGTGACCTGCTAAGCTGGAATGTGAGATGTGTGGTATTGATTTTATGATGATATTATTATTTATAAAAAAAATAGAAAAATGAGCAGGTAGTGAAAGGTATCCTTACTGCTTTACCATATAATTATTGTTTTGTTTGATACAAGTGCCATCCATTACTTTATATCAGTGGGATATGTGAAAATAGCTGGAATAGAGGCACAATCATTAGATATAGAACTGTCTGTGGGTACGTCGATGGGATCTGTGGTGAGATGTAGGAGGATACTTCGGAATTTTCCAATAAGTATTCAGGAGAGGGTATTATTAGCTGATCTAGTGGTTCTAGATATGCAGGGGTTTTATGTAATATTGGGTATGGACTGACTAGCTACTCATCATGCTAGTATAAATTGCCATCAGAAAGAAGTTATTTTCAAACCCCCGGGCGAGCAGGAATACAAATTCGTGGGTTCACGCGTACGTGCCTCACCACATCTAGTGTCGGCTATTCAAGTGAGGAGACTGCTACAAGATGGTTGTCAGGGGTATGTCGCATACATAAGAGAATTGTCAAAAGAAGAATTAAAACAAGCTGGCATACTAATAGTAAGGGAATTCCTAGACATCTTTCTAGAAGAATTGTCTGGTTTACCGCCTGACCATGAGAATGAATTTACTATAGATCTGTTGCTAGGGTATACACTAATATCTAAAGCACCATACCGTATGACCCCAGTAGAGTTAAAAGAATTGAAAGAACAATGACAGGAAATGCTAGATAAAGGGTTCATTAGGCCCAATGTGTTGCCTTGGGGTACACTAGTTTTGTTTGTGAAAAAGAAGGACGGGACCATGAGGTTGTGTCTTGATTATAGGGAGATAAATAAACTAACAATAAAGAATAAATATCCTCTCCCTAGGATCGATGATTTATTTGATCAGCTGCAGGGGACACAAAGTTACTCTAAAATTGACCTGCAGTCGGGTTACCATCAAGTGAAAGTTAGAGTAGAGGATATTTCGAAGACCGCATTTCGAACCAGATATGGGCATTACAAATTCTTAGTGATGCCATTTAGGTTGACTAATGCACCAATAGTATTTATGGATTTAATGAATCAGGTGTTTCATCAATATTTGGACCAGTTTTTGGTTGTCTACATTGATGATATACTGGTGTACTCGAGAAGTTTTTTGGAGCATGAACATCATTTGAGGTTGGTGTTGCAGATATTGAGAGAAATGAAATTGTATGTAAAATTCAAGAAATGTGAGTTCTGGCTAAGGCAAGTTACCTTTCTCGGCCATGTGATCTCTGAAGTAGGTGTATCAGTTGATTCGAGTAAAATAAAGGTGGTAGTAAGTTGGGAAAGGCCAGGTAGTGTTCAGGAGGTTAGGAGTTTTTTGGGATTAACAGGCTCCTATCGGAACTTCGTAGATGGCTTCTCCATACTATCAGGTCCATTAACACGGCTTACAAGGAAAAATGTGAAGTTTAATTGGACTGACGACTGTGAACAGAGTTTTTAGGAGTTAAAGCGGCGGTTAGTTTCAACTCCGGTATTAGCTATTCCATTAGGGGAGGACGGGTTTTTAATATACAGTGATGCCTCTTTGAAGGGTCTTAGATGCGTGTTGATGTAGCATGGCAGGGTTATTTCATATGCGTCTAGACAACTTAAAGAGTATGAGAGGAATTATCATGTCCATGATTTAGAGGTTGCTGCGGTGGTGTATGCTCTCAAGATTTGGAGGCATTACCTATATGGTGGGAAGTGCGAGATTTTCACAGATCACAAGAGCCTGAAGTATTTCTTTACTTAGAAGGAACTAAATATGAGACAAAGAAGGTAGCTAGAGCTTATTAAAGACTATGACTGCACTATTAGTTACCACCTAAGGAAAGCGAATATGGTAGTTGATGCTTTGAGTAGGAAATCAATGGGACTAGTACTAGCAGCCATGGAGATTTTGCATTCAATTTTGATAGATTTGGAGAGGCTCAGCATAGAATTAATAGAGGAAAGTCCTCAGGTAGCCATTACCACTCTAGTGGTTCAACCTACGCTATACGAGAGGATTAAAGCAGCCTAGAGTGATGATGTAGAGTTGGCAGAGGTAATGTAGCGACCTACTTAATAAACTGGGCTTTTTTTTTTTTTTTATATACCATGATGTCTAACATGCTCTGATACCATACTATAGAAAAACCCAATTATTAACCTAAGTAGCGAAAAGCATAAACTGAATAAATATGCCCATATCATATATACCAATACCAGAGTACTACCATGTTTTTCCCAAATATGTACATATATTTGTTCCCAAAAATACCCTCAATTATCAAGCGTTTACAAAATCATTCCCAGAAATATACTCACTCTCCCCTGATAAGGCACTATTGAGGCCCTTCTATTTGCGAGCCTGGTCTGCTCGCCTACCTGGATCACCCAAAAAATATACCAACACTAGGATGAGCCAACGCTCAGTAAGAAGAAATATGCTATTACTAGTGTGTGGCAAATGAGCTACTATATATATCATGAAATCTGTTTCCATATAAACATGAATAACTGAATACAAAGTATAGTACCAATAATAAAATACACCACCCCTTTTCCATGTTGCTTAACATAGCAGTATTATAGATTATAATTCAAAGTACTTCTAGTGTACATAAGTATGGTCCCTGTTTCTATAAATCTGTACGTATGTAATAGTAATTGAAATTGTTCCCTGTGGCTATCTGTGTGTCATGACTTGCCCCCTCATGACAGGGTTGTGCGGCCCGTAGGCTGGATTTACCCTAACTGGCCAACCAGGAATAAATCATTGTACTCCGTCAGTCGATCTGCCCACCTCAACCCATATCTGGATAGGGAGCCTGACCTCTTCAAGGGCCTAGGTGATTGACCTTACCACGTATTATCTAAATAGGTAGTTGCACTCATAAAGTAACATAATGTCTATAGTAACGGTACTATGCTCTATAGCTGCAAGTCCAACAGGGTCTAATATCATATAATATATTTCTATACATATCTAACTGATTTACCATGATTCTGAAGTAATCGTAATAACTATGATGCTGCATAACTATACTATAATTCATATGTCGTAATACTGAGAACTGTATAATCATGACATTGAACTGCATAATCATAATACTGGAATTCATGTAATCATGGTACTAAAATCCATAAAATCATGGTACTGAAATTCGCATAATCATAATACTAAAATTCGTAAAAATCATGAAACTAGCATTCGTAAAACATATACCTGTACCATAATCATAATCACAAGCCACACCATACATAAATACATAATTTTCATAATTAAATAAGCTGTATATTATTTTAAGAAATACCTAGCATAGCATATCTCCCTTACCTGACTACTGGAAAGCCCCTACAGAAAATCAGCCTAACACCCACAGGGCCTCCTACAAAACACCCTGAAAACAATATATATCAGAACATAATATCAGTATTTCTCTGCCTACATCATTTCCTATGTCTGTCATAAGGCCAAAAGGGGACTAAAAGGCCTTACCCTGAATTTGGGATGAATTTCAACTCTGTTTTCCCGACGATCCGCTTTGACAGATTTGCAGAGAACTCCGCCAGAAGTGTTGTGGTAGCTTCGGATCGTCGATTCAGCGACTGGTGGGGCCGGAATCGAAGAGAGAAGGGAGAGGGAGACGTAGAGAGAGCGTGGTGAAAATGATAAATATCTCGGGTTTCCACTATTTATAGGGCCAAGTTCGTCGACAAGACACGTCACCTCGTCGACGAGTCCTTCATAAAATTCATCGACGAGACCCTACATTCGTCGACGAAATTCAGAGCAGCCCGAACCATCTCTCTGTATTTTCTCGTTGATGAAGCCTTGTGTTCGTCGACGAAGTCTACGGCCTCCTTCTGTTTCTGTATCTATTTCTCTCTCTCTTATTATTTAAATACTATTATTTTTCGGGTCACTACAGGTAATGGCTAGGGTGCGAGATGGTTTGGGTGAGGAATTCAGCATATCAGATAACGAAGCTTTGAGGTTCTGTACTAGGCTTTGTGTTCATGCAGATACTGAAATCAGGAGAACTATATTGGAGGAGGCTCAGAAATCCCTATACACCATACATCCAGGTAGCACTAAAATATATCGGGATTTGTGGGAGTGCTTCTGGTGGAGTGGAATGAAAAGAGAGATGGCCGAATTTGTATAGTAGTGCTTGACGTGCCAGCAAGTTAAAGCTGAGCACCAGAGACTGGCAGGGCAGTTGCAGTCATTATTTATTCCCAAATGGAAATGGGATCACGTTTCTAGGGATTTCGTTACGAGATTACCGACAGTGCATTAGGGGTTGAATGCAATTTGGGTGGTTATGGATCATTTGATGAAGACCGCTTATTTTATCCTTATTAAAATCGGCTATTTCATGGACAGATTGGAAGAGATATATGTTCTTGAGATAGTTCGTGTTCATGGAAACCGGTATCCATAGTCTCGGACCGAGATCCTCGGTTTACTTCACGATTCTGGAAAATTTTTCAGGAGGCTATGGGTACACAGTTAGCATTTAGCACTGCTTTCCATCCCCAAATATATGGATAGACTGAGAGGATGATCTAGACATTAGAAGATATGATTCATGCGTGTGTGCTAGATTTCATGGGTAGCTAGACTCAGTTTCTACCACTAGTTGAATTTGCTTATAATAACGGCTACCAGGGTAGTATCGGCATGGCTCCATACGAGGCATTGTATGGTAGGAGATGTCGTTCTCTTCTCTTCTGGGACGAGGTAGGCAAAAGGCGAGTTTTGGGTCTAGAGATAGTACAGTAGGCTTGTGACAAGGTCCGACTAATTAGAGAAAGAATTAGTATTGCGTAGAGTCAACAGAAAAGCTACGCAGACACTCGCCGCCGAGAACTAGGGTTTGATGTGGGGGATCAGGTTTTCTTGAAGATAACTCCTCTAAAAGGAGTTATGAGGTTTGGAAAAAAGAGCAAGTTGAGCCCTAGGCATATTGGCCCTTTCGAGATACTAGAAAGAATATGGTCAGTTGCTTATAGGTTAGCTTTGCCATCAACTTTGGCTTGAGTTCATGACGTGTTTCATGTTGCTATGCTAAGGAAATACGTCCTAGATCCATCCCGTATTATCATCTATGCAGAGATAGAACTCAAGGATTCACTAGCTTATGAAGAGACGCCAGTACAAATTTTAGACAGAAAGACACAGGAATTGCGCACGAAAGAAATTCAGCCAATGAAAGTTTTATGAAGGAACCATGCTATAGAGGAAGCCTCATAGGAACTCGAAGATGAAATAAAAAGGAAATACCCACACTTATTCCAAGAGGACTAGTAGTAGTCAGGTAAAATATAAATAGTTAGGTAATGTTTCTTTTGCAGGTACATGTATTGATTTTAGTTAGTAAATAGTTTTTAGTTTTATATGTAATCTCCCAAAACTTAGTTTATAACCACGGTATTCCTTCGCCATAAATGAGGGTAAGTAATAAAATAAGTAGACCCTTTACCTTTACGAGATGATAGAGTGTATAATGGTGTTCAATACAGATGGTAAATTTCAAGGACGAAATTTTATAAGGAGGGGAGAATGTAATGACCCGAAGAATAATGATATTTAAATAATAAATAAGGAGGGAAATGGAAACAGAAACAAAAGGAGGCAGCAGGCTTCTTCGATGAGGTTGCACTTTGGATGTAATAACACGGAAGATTTACACAGGGCCTTCGATGAACACAGGGAGTTCGTCGACAAGCTTATAAGGAGGCGGCCTCGTCGATGAAGCCACGCCTCGTCAACGAGAAGATACTGAGAGGGGTTTTTATGTAGTCTGAAATTCGTTGACGAGGAAGAAGGGTTCATTGATGAAATTCCTTAAGGACTCGTCGACGAGATGATGTGTCTCGTCTATGAATCCGGCCTTATAAATTGTTAAAACTCGATTTTTCACAGAATTTTAGCACAAATCACCTCTCTCTCTCTCTCTCTCTCTCTCTCTCTCTCTCTCTAAAACACACCCCTCTCATTCTCTCTTCAATAACGGCCCTGTCTCTCTCCGGATTGACGATCTGAAGCCACCACGATGCTCATGACAAAGTTCTCTGCAAGTCTAACAGAGCTGATTGTTGGTGGAATTGGTTTGGAATTCATCTCAAATTCAGGGTAAGGTGTTTTATTCAGAATCTGTTTTCCCTGCAGTTATAAGAAATGTTGTATGTAGGAAAATGCTGATGTTTTGTTTTGGGGGATGTCGTTTTCAGGGTGTTGAGTGGAGAACCCTGCGGGTGTAGGGTCAGAGTTCAGTGAGGACTTTTTAGAAACTTGGTAAGAGAAATATGCTATGCTAGGAGATTTGATTATGTTAATAGAAATTTTGCAGTTGCATGTTTATCAAATATTATGTAGTTTTTACAGGATATGAGATTATAAAGTATGTGTGGCTTGAGTAGATATTATTTAAGGTAGACTTTTCTATAGTTCTTCCAGTATATGATGTTATACAGAACATATAGACATACCCAGATATTTATAGATATTATATAGACAGATGCATGTATGTATACAGTTTTATTCACAGAGTTTCACAAATGGATATATATACTTAGATATTTATTCAGATCAGTATACATAGTATTTACAGAATGTTATGTTTTCCTAAATGTCATAACACTCAGAGTATACAGACAAATTATGCAGATAAAAAGTACAGACAAATTATACAGCTATAGCATCAAGATGCTACGGATATTACAACATTTACAATATAGATTAATATCGTTATGGTTATTTTAGAAACATAATAAAAATAGTAAAAGAGTATAGTATATATATGTATATAGTATCAGATCCCTGTGGAAGATTACAAACATATACAGTTTATAGAGCATGGTAGCGTTGCTATATACATAATAGAGTGCAACCATGTATCTCAGCTAGTGTGTGGGTACCATCAAACTGTGCTCAGAGACGATGCAGCTCCCCAGTCCACTGGGTTGAGGGGGCCAGTTTGACGAGGAAGTAGCCAGTCCCAAGTTTAGGAGTGGATGCAGTTTGGCCGGGTAGAGGTAGTGTAAATTATGATGACTTACCTGGAGGGCCGACCAGAGTTTAGTTCCACCTATGAGCCACACAACCCTGTCATGAGGGATCAAATCATGACATACAGAGTCCTAGGGAAAGAGCACAGTTATTTATATGTATATGTATACAGTTTTACAGTTTTTGTCATATATAGTATGATATAGCTGTATGAATGATAAAAAATTCAGATGATACAAATGTTTTAAGTTACTATACATGTGTTTACAGATTTTCCATATCATGCAGTTTTAAATATTATTATTATAATTTTACGACTTGGTCGCCACACACTAGTAATAGCATATTTCTACTTATTGAGCGTTGTCTCACCCCTATTACTTTACCACTTTTCAGGTGAGCCAACTAGGCAAGGAGATCAGGCTCGCGGATAGAGAGTTGACTTGGTTACCCTGGTTGTAGGGTAAGTTTGTGACAGAGTTTTGTATTTTTGGGGTAGATGATACTGGAGGGAGTTATTGTATATGATTGTGGTCTGAATGTACTGAATTCTGATATTGTTTAGTATATATGGCTTTATGACTTGTATATCCGCTGTGTAGATACAAAAAAAAAATAATGATATAAATTTTGAGGTCGTTACAAGGGTTATAGGAACCCGAGCTAGCGTGCGTCGGATGTAGGAATCCGAGCTAGCATACTAAAGGAGGTAACGTGTACTAGATATAGGAATCCGAGCTAGCGTACCAAATGAGGTAATGTGCACTAAATGTAGGAATTCGAACTAGTGTACCAAAAGGGGGTAACGTGCACCAGATGTGGGAATCCAAGCTAGCGTACCTAAAGGGATGACGTGCATCGAATGTAGGAATCCGAGTTAGGGTACCAGAAGATGTGGGGCCCACAAACAGTGTGGGACCTACAAAGATGTGTGGGGTCCACAAGCAACGTGGGGGAGGGGTTGACATGAGGTCTCCTCGGAAAGGCTTGGTTAAAATTGGGGTGTCTACAACTACTCCTCTATATAGGCCTTGTTGCTTTGGGGTAACAGTAGGAACTCTCCTATGTTATCTATAGCAACATGCCTATAAAGATAAAAGACACCTATTTTAACTAGTTCATACAACTAACCATGTGACGTCTTCTGAGTAAAGTTATGTGTCGACTAGTAAAAGGGGAGATAGAGGGTGACCCGAATCGAAGACATGGCATGATCTTGTCCGTCGTGGAGAAATATAGATAGAATGACTCACAAGAGATTATATAGCATATGATAGTGTGTAGGAGGGCATGCCACATGTCATTAGCCGAGTGGCTAGTCAAATTTTACCCGGATCTAGGTGTAGCACAATCCTGACCGTCCTTAGAGAACACTGATTGTGTGGTTGAGGTATGACATGCTTAGATTCATTACGGGGCACGATCTCTGTCGTCGCCAAAAAATATAGATCCAACGATGGTTAGGGGGGCCACGCAGGACTCTTCGTGCGTTGGGGAAAGCGAGCCACATGTCGGTGGCCCGATTAGTGAGTGTATGTGGTTGTGGATTGGTGACATGACTCAATCCAAGCCATCCTAGGAAAAGTAGGATTCAACAGTGGAGGTGAGGCATGCTCGGATTGCTAACATGGAGAGATCCTCACCATCCCAAGAAAGCACACATCCGACGGTGAGCAGCAAGTGGTACTTAGATTGCCAACGTGGAGCAATCCAAGCCATCCTTAGAAAACATAGATCGTGTGATTGAGGAGAGGGCATAGACTCCTAATGCTGACATATTGATGCAGAGTGATCCAGAGCGTTGGTACATTGTAGGGATCCGACGATAGGGGTTTGACCCGCACAGATCTCCTATCGTGGCATGATCTGATCTGTTCAATGGAGGGATGATCCGATGGCTTGTGGAGAGGGCTTGCGAGCTTTTATGCACATTAATGATGAGGGCCATGCACTTGCCATGTGTCACCTGGCAAGTGGAGAAACGTGCAGACACTCATGATGACTTTTTAAACTAGGTGATCTTGACTGTTGCTGATCTGCGAGGATCAAACGGCTATCTAGAGTACTAACATGGTGAGATCTAGGCCGTTGATAGGGAATATAAACGGATGGACGCAAGGGAGCCACATATTTTCTTCGATCAAATGGATGTTGGAATGCCACGTGGTCGAATCTTGTGGCGCTGGGGCCTTAGATACTTAAACCCATTTTTTTCATTTTGTTCATTTTTCCATGTCTTATTCTCTCAAATGCCCTCTCTCTCTCTCTCTTCTCTCTTATCTCACCCTCTCTGTTTTTCTCTTGGTCTTCTCCGTTCTTCTCTCTCAGTCTCTCTTCTCTTACGCTCTCTGTTCTTCTCCAAGTCTCCTCAATTCTTCTCTTTCAGTCTTTTTGTCCTTATCTTCTCTCTCAAATGGGCCCCCTTCGAAACCCGACTCTCAGACCACCTTTTTTTTCCTTCTCATAATAGTAAAGCTCCCATCCTCTTCATTCCTCATATGTCAACGGGCTACCAAACACACAAGTGTGTTCGAAACTACACAAGATTTGCTTGGACGATGACGAACAACTGGTTGGCCGAAGGCATTTCAAGGAGTAACCCGAGAAGATCCAAGAAGTCTAAAAAGCTAAGTACCCCCTGTTTTCACTTTATTTGTTTTTTTTTTTTTCTTTTTGTCAATTTTTCTCCTTTTTAGATCTGGTATGTGTGTGATTTGAATGGGGATGTGTGTGATATTTGTGATGATATGAAGGGTGTTGATGTCAGGCTCTGGTTTTTGGGATTAGTGTTTCAAGTTGGTTGGTGATGTTGAAGATGAGTCAACTCGTCTTCGACTTGGTGAGTGACTGTCAGGGTTGACTCATGCGAGTCAACCTACTGAGTGTGTGAGTCAAACTAGGGTTGACTCGTGTGAGTCAACCCAGGTGAGTTGAGTGAATTAGGGGGACCCCGAGCGAGCCACATGGGCTTTATCACATGTCTAGGTCACGTGTGGACTTTGAGACTTATGAGAATGGGCTTTAGTGAATCAGGCCAAAGTTTGATTTTGAAAAATGGGCTTGGATTGAGTTTTAAAATGGGCCAGCCCACTTTCCCTTTTAAAAAAATAGGGTCCGAGTTTATTTAAATGGTTGGGCTTGGTTAAGGGTTTGGGCCTAGGTTCCTTTTAAAAATAGGTTTGGAGCTTTGGTTTTAAAAATAAACAGGCTTGGAATTTAAAAACCGTTGTTAAGCTTTGTGCAAAAAAAAAAAAAAAAAATATCAGCTTCGTGTTCTTTTAAAGCGGACCTCGGGAATATATGCACTTTTTTTTTTCTAGTTTCTTGGGTTTAGATATTATGATGGCTCCCTGTCTTTCAAAATCCGTCCCTAGATTTTTTCACCGCCTCATGAACATAGTCCTCCACTAACAGCTGGGGGGCTTCACGACTCTCACAGCTTATCCTTACTCACAATCCCTGGGGGCTTCTTGATGCACATCAACTCTCATCACCATCTTCATGACTTACCCTCACTCACAGCCGCTAGGGGCCTCTACGCACACCTTTTACTATCTCTTCCTCCTGTTATTCACACACTTTAAAACATATACAGCGGGGCAATCTTATTATTATTCTATTTAACACACTTCCTCTCACACCTAAACATTACAGAAAAACTCCACGTGTAACCGCAACCCATCTTTGGCCACCCTTTGTTATGGCAACCACGCCTTAACCATTTCAAATTTCTTAAAACTCTCAATCATTTCTTATGGAAGGGGCTTCATCTTCCAAACAGGTTCCTAATTTGAATGCGGCATCGGAGGTGCCATCTTGTCCTAGTGTCCGTGGCTCCTTCCAACGCTTTTCTCAATTCCAAAATGAAATGCTGAGGAATAAGACAGTATTGGCCACGATGTCCGATGCCGGCGTAGCTACCTAGGCACTCTATCACAGTGCCCAAGCAATGACCTCAACATCTCACTTAGTCCATCGTTTGCAGAACTAGAACCAAACTGTGACTCTCCTAAAAAATGAAGTCAACCTCTTACGGCAGAAATGCCAAGAAGAACAACAGAAAATGAGGGACTTAAGGTAAGAAAATAAAATGCTGAAACAGGAAGTCGAGGATTTGAGAAGAATGGTGGCCATTTACTCCAAAGATCTTGGGCCTAGAATAACTGGGTTGGAAAAAAGCCAGGAGGACTTCCAATAAGAGCATAAACAGATCAAAACCATAGTGCATGGAAAAGGCCAGACTTCTTGTTTCTCAACCTGAAAAGGGAGGTGGAGCGGAGAGGCATGAAGAGCCATGATGTTATGTTTCTATGTTGCCATACGAGGCGTGTAAATGTCCATCCCCTTTATTTTAAAATTTTTTATTATTATTTTTTTATTATATTATATTATATTTTATTTTATTTTTGGGGAAGAGTTTTGGTTTGGTTTTGGGAGAGTTTTTGGTTTGGTTATTGTAATCTCCTAGAACCGTAAATGTAACCATGGTATTTCTCCACCATAAGTGAGGGTGATAAATAAAATTTGGGTGGTTTTCTTTTAAATGAGGACAAAAGTATTGTTGGTACACTGACCCAAGCTATAATTTCCTCCGAATGGCTTGCTGTGGATGTAGAAATTTGGGCCATGGGGGTACAACAACCCAAACCTCTATGATGGATGGCTATGGATGTAGGAATTTGAGCCACATGGGTACAATGACCCAAACCTTTGTGTCTGTTTGCTGTGGACATGGGAATCTGAGTCGTGGGGGTACGATGACCTAAACCTTTGTGTTGGTTTACTGTGGATGTAGGAATCTGAACCAAGGCGGGTTCAATGACTCGAGCCAAGGTTTTCCTCGAATGGCTTGCTACAAATGTGATAACTCGAGCCAAGGTTTTCCTCAAATGGCTTGCTACGGACGTGATAATCCGAGCCAAGGTGGGTTTGATGGTCCGAGCCAAGGTTTTCCTCGAATGGCTTGCTATGGATGTGATAATCCGAGCCATAGCAAATTCGATGACCCGAGCCAAAATTTTCCTCGAATGGCTTGCTACGGATGTGATAATCCGAGCCAAGGCGGGTTCAATGACCCAAGCCAAAATTTTCCTCGAATGGCTTGCTACAGATGTGATAATCTGAGCCACGATGGGTTCGATGACTTGAGCCAAAATTTTGGTCGAAGGGCTAGCTACAGATGTGATAATTCAAGCTAAGGCAGGTTTGATGACCCAAGCCAAGGTTTTCCTTGAATGGCTTGCTACAGATGTGATAATTTGAGCCAAGGCGGGTTCGATGATTTGAGAGCCAAGGTTTTCCTTGAATGGCTTGCTACGGATGTGATAATCCGAGCCAGCCAAAATTTTCCTCAAATGGCTTGCTACGGATGTGATAGTTCGAGCTATGGCGGGTTCGATGACCCGAGCCAAAAATTTCCTCGAATGGCTTGCTATAGATGTGATAATCGGAGCCAAGGCGGGTTCGATGACCCGAGCCAAAATTTTTAGGTAGGAAATCTTGTGTTGGAAGAATGACTACTTTGAGATTTTTTTTGGAAATTGAATCTTTAGGTTTGAAACATAGTTGTCCTATTGGGGATGATCTATCGGAAAAGAAATCCTGAGATTCTTTTTTTTTTTTTTTTGGAGAATGCCCTCAAGCGTAGGGCTCAGAGCTGCTCCACCAGGGATGATCAATCGGGAACGAAATCCTGAGACTCTTTGAAGAATAAGTGCAGGGTTCTAAGTCCTAAAAAATTGCTCCATTTGGGATGATCAATCGAGTGCTAGGTCCCAAGATCTTTTGGAAGGTCAGTATTTTGGAAAATGGTTACCCTACTAAGGGTGATCAATCGGGTGCAAGACCCCAAGATTCTTCTAGAAAATGTCCTCAGGTGTAGAGCTCAGAGTTACTCCACTAGGGATTATCGATTGGGAATGAAATCTCGAGGTTCTTTGGCTTTCTTTAGATTAACCGCTTTGAGACTCAACGACCAATGCCTCAATTGATTCCTATGCTCAATTGTAATAGTTTCAAAGTATGTCAATCTATGCATGGGGTCAGCTACCCAAGTTTCAAAATCTATCCCAGTATTTGGGGTCAATTGCCCCATTTTCTAGGTAACTCTTTGTGTGTCTGGGGTCAGCTGCCCCCAGTTTCCAAATATGTCAAGACAAGAATGGCTTAGTTAAGGATGCAAAAGGATTATTCAAAATTTTATTCAACCAGGGAAGTATGAATGAATGGTGCTCTATTGCTATATGTATGCATGTTGCTGCCTGAGATGCTAGAATGCAGTGATATGTTACTATGTGTACGTGTGCATAATGATGCATGAATGCAAAGATGTATGCATGTTGTATAAGATGCCCTTCGTATTTTCTTTCTTATGCAATGCATGGAATGCATGATGATGCATGAACTTTCCTTCCTCCAACGTGCTTGTAATCGACATCCCCATCCTTGTCCTTGGCCATTTTCAAATTCCAATCCAATATGAGGGTCCTCGAATTGATTCATTAAAAATTCATCTCGTTATTTTCCCCAATTATTTTGGTTTGTGCTTGCTTTCGGCCATGTTTTCAAATTCTGAGTTGTCGATGATTCTAGCTCTGTTTCAAATTCCAAAAGTGCTCAAAATCTGCCCTAGTGTTTACCTGCCACTGATCTTGGCTATGTCTTCATCTTGTGCTCTCATATGAAGGCATCAAAATCAACTTAGAAAAAACTCAACCCAAAATTTGCCCTAGTTACCATCATTTATCATTGATCTTGGCTTCAAATCTGGTTTTGACATGAAGGTACCTGAATCGACTTCACTAAAACTCAACATGGAGTTTGCCCCAATTGCATTTGTCTATTGTTGGCCTTGGCTCTATTTTTGAATTCCAAATTGCCGCTGATTTCGTTCATGCTTCAAATTTGAATAGGTGCTCGATATCTGCCCCAGTGTTTACCTGGCCATTTTTCATATTCATCAGGCATTCAAAATCTACCCCAGGGTTGCCTCATTGCTGGCCCTACCCCCCTTTCAAATTCGACAGGTATCCAAAATCTGCCCCAGTATCGAGAACTCTTAGTTTTTTGACTGTCCATTTTTAGGGTTTTGAAAAACAAAAGGATTTTTGATTATGCATTTATGACATTAATTTGCTGAATTAGTGTATTAGACTATGCAAAATAATTATTTTTCTATGTTCAAAAATTATTTTGGGAAGAGCGTAAACTTGACACCAGTGCCCCTTGTCAAGGTGATGACGTTAATTTATGAAATCGAAACAACTCTTCCCTTTTCACGAACTGCCCTTTTTCACTAAAAATAACTCACTCTTCCTTTTGACGCTGTAATACCAAATGATACTCTTCGTTCATTTGTTTGCCCATGACCCAATTGGGCATTGTTCATGTTTCGATCTCTAGATGGTCTTTAAGACTTGGGGTGAAAATTTGGCTTTAAGGATGAGGGCTTTCAAAAGAACGGGAAAACTAAAGCTCAAAATCCCACCCTAGATGAACGTGTTCTCCCCCAGTTTGGGATTTTTGCAAAGCATTGATTGAGCTTGTCAATTTGAACAAGCTGCCTACGTACCTTTACAGGATCAGATCATTACGTAGTTCAAACTCAATATTGAGTCTGACAAATCATTTAAGACAACAACATATGCCAATCTGGTCAGGTATTTTCATTCAGGTTGTAATGTAGGTTGTGGGTATTAGTTAAAGAAGAAAGGGTGCATGAGGCTCAAACTTATGAATTTTACCAAAAGGTGAATTAGCCAAATATCACAAACAACGCCTATCCTTTGTCTCTCCTTTGCTTTGATTTTCCCCTTTGTTCTTTTGCCGCATTTTTTCTTTTTGCGGGGAATTATGGCTCCATTTATTTATTTAGGCTTCTTTCAAGGCCGATCTTACCAAAACAACCCCAGTGTGGGGTGCGATCCTTTGGCAGATTTAAACAAAATATTAAACATTTTTAGGCTCAATGGGGGGTATCAAGGGGTGTTTTCTTTCTCTAACTTTTGAGTAGCGAAAAAATGATCTACCTTTATTTTGGCACTACGTTATTGCCTCGCATGATTTGCCTAACCTTTGAAAATCCCAACTTGATTTAAATTTGGGAAATGAATTTTGAAGAAAATGGCTTAACTTTTGAAAAAAAATTTTAGCTACGAACTCATGTGTGATATTATTTCTTCATTACATACTTACATCAACCATGATAAATGTGGAATTTCGAAGTCAGTTTCTATCCTATCTTCAGGATGGATGCTAGAGGAAAGGATATCGTAGCTGGAGGAGATAATCATGTGGATACTTCTAGTGAGGATGATATAGATACCTTGACGGTGCTGCGAAGTATAGCGTGGTAGGATAGGATGGAGAACCTAAGGGACTCTAGAGAGCAAGATCAGCCACCAGTTGGTTGGGGCTGCACTTTTCAGCAATTTACCTGGACAAATATACTAGCATTTGCAGGAGGAGCAAACCCGATCACAACTGAAGATTGGGTTCAGGAGATTGAGGAACTGGTGGGTGTGTTAGAGTGCATGGAGGAGCAGAAGATGTGGTATGCCACTTTTAAATTAGTGGGGGAAGCGAAGAGGTGATGGAGATTGGCAAAGGTGGTTGAGGAATAGAGGCTAGGGCCTGCGGCTATTACCTGGAGCCATTTCAAGGAAATTTTCTTCGACAGGTATTTCCCTACTGCTACCCGAGAGGCTAAGGCAGAGGAGTTCCTTAACTTGACTTGGTGGCACTTGATTGTGTAGCAATATGCGGCCAAGTTTATAGAGCTATCCTGCCTCACACCATAAATGATCCTAGATGAGCTAAAGTAAGCCCGGAGGTTTGAGAAGGGTTTAATGCAGAGAATACATGCACAGGCGGTGGCTTTGTTGACTTAGAGTTTTTCTTAATTGGTGCACAAGGCCATGGTAGTTGAGGTTAGTATTTAGGAGGGGGAGAAACTAGCAGTAAACCAAAAGAAGAGGCCCTTGCCTCAGGGATTTCAAACTAGTACTAGCCAGGGTACATAGAGGAGGCCTGATAATTTCATGGGCCAGTGGCAAGAGATGGGATATCAAGCCCATCAGGGGAATCTACCATGTCCTACTTGTCCTAGATTGCATTGGAGGCATTGGGGTGAGTGTAAGGTTGGACCAGCAGGCTGCTACCGGTGTGGTGGGGCTAGACATTTGGCATAGAACTACTGCGCGACATTGACTCAAACTCCTCTACAACATCAATATTGGGGAGGTAACCAGGCACCCCGAGGTGGTCACCAGAGAGGCACAGCCAAAGCACGGGTATACTTGCTTACACCGGGAGATACGGAGAACGTCAGCAACGTGGTTACAGGTACTATTTCCATTTTGTCGAATAGTGTTATTGTGTTATTTGATTCAAGTGCGACACACTCTTTCGTAACTCAGGGATTTGTTAAATTGTGCTAGGTAGAGACTCGGTTGTTAGATGCCGAGTTAGGTGTGGTCACACCGACAGGGTTAGTTGTGCGTGTAGTAAGGTGATCAAAGACTACCCAGTGGAGATTTAGGGGAGAATGCTACCTACTAGCTTAGTTTTTTTCGACATGCATGGGTTCAGTGTCATTTTTGGGATGGACTAGCTAGCATCCAACTACGCGAGCATTGGCTGCCACAGAAAGGAGGTAGTGTTTAGACATTCAGGGGAGCAGATGTTTAAATTTATCGGGTCGTGTGTGCGCTCTGCACCAGAGATCCTTTCAGCGATTTAGGTAAGGAGACTACTTTTGAAGGGAGGCCAGGGGTACCTGACATTTGTAAAAGAAACACAAAATGAGACTTAAACTGGAGGATATCCCAGTGATAAGGAAGTTCTCAGATGTTTTTCTTGAGGACTTACTAGGACTGCCTCTCGATCGCAAGGTGGAGTTTGTTATTGAATTAAACCCAAGACAACACCCATTACCAAGTCTCCGTATAGAATGGCTTTGGTTGAACTAAAGGAGCTAAAGGAGCGGCTACAGGAACTTCTTGACAAAGGATTTATCAGATCGATCGTATCACCCTAGGGAGTGTTGGTGTTGTTTTTGAAGAAGAATGATGGATTGAAGGGGATGTTCATTGACTATCGGGAAATTAATGAGATGACAGTGAAGAACAAGTACTTATTACCCCATATTGACAATCTGTTTGACCAGTTAAAGGGCACATATATTTTCTCCAAAATAGATATGCGGTCCGGGTATCATCAGGTGAAGGTTAAGGTGGAAGATATTCCGAAAACAGAATTCAGGGCTTAGTATGGCCATTATGAATTCCCGATTATGCCATTTGGATTGACAAATGCTCCTATTGTGTTCATGGATCTGATGAATAGGATCTTCCACTAGTGTTTGGACCAGTTCATGGTAGTGTTTATTAATGATATACTGGTGTATTCAAAGAGTCCCGAGGCATATGAGGAACATCTGAGGATAGTGCTTCATGTGCTAAGGGAAGGAAAGTTGTATGCTAAATTTAAGAAATGCGAGTTTTGGCTGGAACAAGTTGCATTTCTAAGAGATGTAGTGTCCAAGGAGGGAATTTTAGTGGACCCGAGCAAAGTAGAGGTAGTAGTTGATTGGGCGAGACCGAAGAACGTGCACGAGATTAGAAGTTTCTTGGGTCTAGCAGGATACTATCGCTAGTTCGTTGAGGGGTTTTTGAGGCTATCAGGTCCTCTAACGCAGCTTACGAGAAAGAACAGTAAGTTTGAGTGGACTAGTGAATGAGAGTAGAGTTTCTAGGAATTGAAGTAGCGACTAGTCACTGCCTTAGTGTTGACCATTCTGTCAGGAGAGGGTGGATTTGTGATCTACAGTGATGCATACCAGAAAGGACTCGAGTGTGTCTTGATGCATCAAGGGAAGGTTATTGCATATGCTTCTTGCCAACTCATGGAGTACAAAAAGAATTATCCCACGCACGACTTGGAGCTAGCAGCTGTAGTTTTTGCATTAAAGATTTTGAGGCACTACCTATATGGTGAAAAGTGCGAGATCTTTACTAATCATTAGAGCCTTATATGCTTTTTCACCCATAAGGAGTTGAACATGAGGTAGAGAAGATGGCTTGAGTTGATTAAGGACTATGACTGTACCATTAGTTACCACCGAGGAAAGGCTAATGTGGTAGTTGATGCTTTGAGTCGGAAGTCGGTGGGTGCGTCAGTTTTAGTAGTTGTTGTATAGCATTAGATCAAGATGGACCTAGAAAAGTTGGGTGTGGAGTTAATGGAAGGAAACCACTAAGAGAGCATGGCTAGTCTGATTATTCAGGCAACCTTGTAGGAGAAAATTAAAGCCGCTCAAACAAAAGACACAGAATTGATGAAAATTATGGAGAAAGTATAGAGTGAGTAGCAACTAAACTTCAATGTTTTTTAGGATGGAGTTTCTCTATATTGTTCATCCGAGAAGCACAAAGATGTATAGAGATCTGTCATAATCATTCTGGTGGAGTATCATGAAGAGGATGATTTCCAGATTTGTAGAATAGTGCCTGGTATGTCAGTATGTAAAAGCAGTGCACTTGAGGCCAGCGGGACCACAACAACCACTTGATGTCCATAAGTGGAAGTGGGAGCATATCTCGATGAACTTTGTATCAAGGTTGCCTTCAGCGGTGCATGGATAGAATGTCATCTGAGTATTAGTGGATCGGTTGACAAAGACTGCGCCCTTCATTCCAATAAGAATTAGTTATTCTATGAATAGGCTGACAGAACTTTATGTGCAGGAGATTGTACGACTTTATGGCATCTCAGTTTCCATTGTTTTAGATCGAGATCCACAGTTTACCTCTCGGTTCTAGAAGAGTTTGCAGGATGCCTTGAGATCTCAACTCACATTCAGTACTGCGTTTCACCCACAAACAGATGGGCAGTTTGAGATGACCATTCATATTTTAGAGGATATATTGTAGGTGTGTGCACTAGATTTTGAGGATGGTTAGGTAAAATGATTGATTAGTGAATTTCGAGGATGAAATTTCTATAAGGAGGGGAGAATGTAACACCCCAGAAAATAAATATGTATGAAAGCGTAAAAAAAATTAATTTAAGATTAATTATTAATTAATTAACTAATTAATTAAATATTATTAAATTGAATTAATTAAATTAAGCAATATGATGATTATATATATATATATATATATATAAATATATAAGGATAAGTGATATATATATATATATATATATATATATATATATAAAAGGTAACTTTATTCTTAAGGAAGGATTTCCTCTCCTGAGATTGGAATTCAACCAAAATTGAAATCTCAGGAGGCAGAGGGGGCCATCTCTCTACACCTCTCTCTCTCTCTCCTCGATTTCCTCAGCCAAATATGCACCGATCGAAAAACATAAAATACCCCTGAGTTCCATTCTCCACCACCGACATTTTAATCGGAGTAGATTTATCGTAAGAGCGTCGTAGGCACCACTCCTGGGATAAGGTAAATCTACTCTCTCTCTTCAATTTCTCCCCAATATTTAGCCAAAATGACGATCAAAAACCACCACGATGATCTAGGAGTGTTTCTCTATAAGTCTAGCGGAGTAGATTTTTAAACTGGGCTTTCCAAGCACCACTTCAAGGTTAAGGTAAGATTTAGGGAATTAAGCAAATTTGATGTTTTTTGGAGTTTAATCTTTTATTTGGAATTTGTGGGCTTGGGGAATGTTAAAATAATATTTTACCTGGGGTTGAGTTGATTAAATTAGGATTTATGAATTCAGAGTTCGTGTGAGCGCCGTAGTCGCAGTTTTGGTATCCCTACAGGCGTAGCTTCAGGAAAACAGGTAAGGGGATTAAGTTAAGTCAAGTTTTTATTAAAATTGAACCTATTAAACTACTATATATATATGATTTCAAGGGTTATTTCGAAAACCAACCGTTCAAAATGGACTTTATAAATTTAGATATATGATATGGTATTTTGGATAAAACGAACAGTGGAAAACTAGGTTTTATCTTACAAACTTCATACTGTGTTTTCTTGGTTATTTAAATGGCTATGTTCAAATATTGAAAATGTGTGGCATGTGAATAATCAGTATGGGTTATGGCATAACTAAATTTGGGTATGTTTATGAAAATACTAAATTATTTGTGAAACATACTCGAACTGCCTTTGTAAAATACTGGATTTTATTTAACGGCTGTAGGTCAGGTTTTACTTGACGGCCAAAGGCGTGGTTATATTTAACGGTTGAGGGCTAACTTTTATTTAACGGCTGTGAGCGGGGTTATATTTAACGGCCGAGGACTGGGTTTTATTTAATGGCTGTGAGTCAGGTTCTATTTGATGGATGGGGCCGGGTTTTATTATATGGCAGGTTGTAAATGAAATAAGATTTATAGTACAATTTTTATTACTTAAATTGCATTATATGGTTTAAGAACCCTGAGGACCAATTGTATTGTGAGCACGGTACCGTTGTTAGGGAATTATTGAGACCGTATGCACCCACACTGTACTGAGAGGTGTAAGTGGTCTCTATTGTTTAGCATGCATAAGGATGAAGTACCTTTCCTAGGGGTCAGACCAGGAAGTGGTGAGGCTAGCAGACTTGCAATTAAGTTGTGGATGCCTGTAGAGGTACTTGCAGATGGTTACTTTGATTGTGTCTGGGCTAATCTGCCAAGGCATGAGTCCAGCCTTTAGGCTGTACAATCCTGTACCATTGGGGAAGTAAATGGTGTTTAGTCCTAGGAGTGTCTTTTATGTATATCTATTAATTTATGTAAATGGTGTTATTATTTATTGAACTAGCTTATACAGAGAAAGTAAATGCATATTTTTCAACTGTAAAGGTGTTAGTATTTGTTTACTAAATAAAATGCATGAATGTTTATGACGAAGTACACTCTTTGCCTGAGGGCTTGCGAAGAAAGGTGAGTACCTTGATAAGTATTAGTTGTCGTCATACTAGGTTGCGTAACGTATTAGAGCATAGGGGAGCTACATGTATGGGCGTGTAATCTCTTTTATCCTCGATCTTTCGCTTATAATAATTGTGTGTGTGTGTGGGTAAGGTTTGTGAATGTTTTTATAAATGTGATTATTTAACAAATGATGATATTTGGTATACACTAAAACTCACATTGGCCACACATTGATATTAACTTAATCTGCCTTACTGAGAAGTGTCTCACCCCAATATACAAATCATTTTCAAGACCATCTCGAGATCAAGCTTAGCAAGCTCCGGGGCGGGATGATAGCTAGTTTCAGTTTTTGTGAGTGTCTATAAGAACTCTAATGTATTAAGTTATATTTGAAGTCCCTAGATGTGAATGATGGTTGTATGGACTTAGTTTGTTTTTTATGATATTACGGATTGTAATATGAATATTTGGAGACTTTTGTGTATAAGGTAGTTTAGAACTCTGGCAATGTATTTGGAGGATGTATCATATTTTTTTTTTTCCGTTGCATTTATATTATGAATATGTTATCAAGTACTCAAACGTCACTAAAGTAGCACCCCGGGCCACGTGGCGAGTTGGGGCATTACACCGGCACTCCCTTGCCACACCAGACAAAACCAATGTCGATGGGCCTCCTAGCTCCAGTCATCAACTCGGCCATTGACCACAATGTTGTCACCTTTGCCGTCGCCCTCTGGCCACACACAGCACCACAACCATCTACCCTCACAGCTCCGACCACCCTCCTAGCATCATCAACCCAGCACCGGTCATCGTCTCTAGCAACGACAGATCCTGGCAGCATTTAGGTGAGGTTCTCGCCTCCAACCATGCACACACATGCACGTGTTGTTTTTTTTTATTTTATTGTAAAATATTCATTGTGAAGATGTTTTTATTTTATTTTATATTATCTTGTTTTGTTTTTTATTATTGTAAACATTAATTGGTTTGCTCTCATTATTGTAGGATTTTTTATTTTTATTTTTTGTGGGAGCAAGCATTCTATTGTTTAGCATTTAAATGTGGTAATTTTTGTACGTAATATTCAAGTTGTATGTTTAATATTTAGAGTTTTGGTTTTATTTATTTAAATAGGTAATATTCATGTTGTAGGTTTAATATTTAGGGTTTTTATATCAAGTTTATTGTTATACAATATCAAAGGTTTTTTTTTTTTTTTTTTATTATTAATATTGTTATTTGTTATGTTTGATTGTAATTATTTAGTATTTATAGTTATGCATATTTAGTGATTTGAACCGGTTTGCTATATTTTCATATTTATTTATTTGAGTTTTAAAATAGATAGAAACATTAAAAAAAAATCATAAGATAAAAATGATAAAAAATCATAAAAAAAATAGGATTCGAGAAATTCAGAAGAAAACTCCAAAAATATTTTTGACTTGATTTTTGTGGTTTTTCTTTAGTTATCATTTTGTCATTTCAAATTTTGGGGAAAAATATCAAAAATGTTATAAAAGTTCAAAAATTGCAGAAAAACACAAGAATTATTTTTGAAGTTGGAAATCTATCTTTGCAATTTTTTCATCCCCGAATAAATTCAAAAACCTCCGGGAATATTAGTTTTCATACTTAGAGAAACCCTACAAATTTAAAAAAAAAAAAATGCTAGGAGTGTATTTTCTTAACCTATTTTCTCGATTTTCTTCCAAATGATTGTAACAAAAGGGTATGAGTTTTTCAAGTTTCGTGTACCCTAATTTTGAGGGAATATATATATTATGTAAATATTTGTGTGATTCATTCATGTACATTTTCATTTAGTAAACTCACAAAAGGAGTATCATAAAAGGCTTTTCGAATTTACTTTGGAATAATTTTTTTATTAATTAGGTACCGTTTGTAAGAACGGGCATATAGGGAGTGTTCATACCTTCCCCTCGCATAATCGAACTCCAGATCCCTATTTTGATAACTCAAGCGGATTCTACCCTTAATTAGGTAGTAATCAAGTGTTCTAAGCACATTGAAAGATTAGTGGCGACTCCATTACACCCATTTTTTCGAAAATTAAACTTATATTTTTCATTTGCCGACCCCAGGGCACCCTCGTGCTCGGCATGTCGTGACATCTTGGAACACTGCTAGCACCTGCACACCTGCACAAGAGAAATTGGTTAAAATTAAATTGGCAGTAGTTAATAGATGGCTAGTAGTTGGGAATTAAATGCATCCCTGGGCCTTTAAATTGAGGTTCACAGGGAGAGACAGGGGCATATAGAGAAAGTAACAACAAGAACAATATTGAGTAAGAGTAATAGGCAGTAAGAAGAACTAGCAAAGAGGTTCATAATCAGGTAGAATCTGATATTCAGAAGCATATGTCAAAAGGGAAGCACAAGAGCATCATATAATTGAAAGGTCCATCAACATTCTATTTAAAGACCAAAAGAGTCGAAGGCAGCAAGTAGGTTTTTTTTCTGAATTATTCTTATATTTTCTTTATTGTTTCATCAATATTCATTCAAAAACAAGAATAAAAATACTCCGAAATCAATCAGATTTGACCCATGTGTTCGGATCCGATCCTTAACCTGAGTCGTTGACCTGAACTCCTCAGGACCCAGGTCGACCTAGACTTAGGTCCGTTGACCCATTGACTTGTTGCTCAGCCTACTATTCATTTTTAAAAAATAAATAAAAGGCCCTAGTCCGATTTTTCTAAAAACCCACTATTTTTTGTTAAAATAACGGACCCCAGGCCCATTTCTTTTAATCAAGCCCATTGCTTATTTTTAAAAATAAACGACCTCACACCCAATTTTGAAACCCAAATTCCAAGTCCATTTTTGAATCCCTAGCCCAATTTTTTTCTTTAAAAAAATAAAACCCCACCCAGTTTTAAAAAATAACCCTAAACTATCCTTGGCCTAAACAACCACTGTACCAAACAAGTGGGTTGACTCACTCACCGAGTCAACCAAAGCCTAAACCAGTGGGTTGACTCTCCCCCAAGTCAACCTGAGCCCAATTTGGTGACTTAACTCACCTTAGAACCACACCAAACAGTGCAAAATCCAATCTAAACACAGATAAATAGAACCTGATTGAATCTCACAGAAATAAACAAATAAAAGGAATTTTAGAGGGGGGGGGGGTGGGACTTATCTTTGCAAAATTCTTTTGATTCTCCTTCAATCCTACTTTGCTTTGAACTTGCAAAATAGAAAAAAGATAAAAGATCAAAAAAGGATCGGAAGAGAGAGAGAAAGCAAAAGAAGAGAGAGAGAATAATCGAAAGAAATGAAGGAGAGAGAGAAAAAATCACTTTTATATGGGACGTTAGTGGGACACACATCACCACCGTAGGGTGACGTGTGGCACATTGTGATCCAAGTATTTTGAGGGTGACATGGTCTCGTCTGGACCATCCGATTTGTGTTTTCTTTGAACGGATGGATTATTGTCACATCAACAATCCTTGTCATCCGTCTAGAGCCACTCAGGAAATGCCATGTGATGTGATGACGTCATGTTGACGTCACCCTACTACAATTATTTTTTTTAGAAAAAGAAGAAAATAAAATAAAATAAAATAAAAGTTATAACGTGTCATCACTCTGGATTGACACGTGGCCTCCACTTCTTGAACCAATTGACCCGATTCAAATCAGCCGAACTAGTCTATTTCATGTAAACCTTTTAATTTATTTACTTATTTTATTTTATTAATTAAATTTTTTATTAGTTTTCTAATTGAAAAAAAGGATAAAAAATTTTGAAAAATAAAGAAAAAATCACGAAAAATATTATGAAAGTTAGAAAAATAGAAAAAAAAAAAATTGGGATGTTTCAAGCTAGAAAAAAAAAGAGTATTTAAAAATCCTAGAAAATTTTAGAAAAAAATGTTGAAAAATTCAGAAAAGTTCTACAAATTTTTGGAAAAATCTTGGGATATTTTTAAAGATACTTTTGCTTATAATTTGGCATTTTCCCCCAGTTTTTACCTACATGTGTCCCTATGATTGAAAAAAGGGTAATGAGGTATTTTAAATGTCCCCTATATTAGCTTTGAGGGAGGGTTTATCTTTCAAGATCCACTCATTTGGAGGTGTTATTAGACATTACTAAATCACATTGAATTTAAAAAAAAAAAAAAAAAACTTCTTGTTAATTTTGTTTTTTTATTAATTAATTAATTTGTTTATTTGTTTATTTTAAAAGGAGTTAAGGAGTTAATTAATGGTTATTAAAAATTCAATTTGGAGATAATTCATAATTAATTAGGTACCATTTGTCGAACGGGTGTGTAGGGGATACGAATACCTTCCCCTCACAAAACTGAACTCTCGATCCCAACTTTGGTAAAAATAGACCGAGTTTATTGATTCCTTAACCTAAGATTAGTTTATAGACCATTCAAATAAGTAGTAATTAGGTGTTCTAAGTGTACCTAGGTAAATAATAGGTTAGTGGCGACTCTACTAAATTTTCAATACCATTATTTCTCGCCGTTCTGGACCCTCCTTCGGTACGTTGCGACAACTCTAGTAACACGACAATGTGGTTGCAAAAATGTTGTTCTAATTTATCCGTGAGGCCATTAAGCTAAGGGCCATTAGATTGGTGGCCTAATCCCACATCCTTACAAATGTAATAATTCATATTTATTTATTTTATGTATTACTATTTTTCTGTCGCTCAAATATTTCTCCAACATTCATGAGTTAATTCACATAAAAATATATATATTCTTACTATGTTTAAGAGTATGAATTTTGATTTTTAAATTTGAGTTTAAATAAATTTAAACAAATTTTAATATAATTTTATATCACATTTAATTCAAATTCAATTAAATATAAGATCTCCTAAATATAGGATCTGGAAAATTATAAGACAAATTTGGACATGTCTGCACAAGGACAGTGTCAAATCAGCCCATGGGGTGCCACAAAATTGAAGGGCCCCAGGGATGTCCTGGTGGTTTGAAGATGATTAGTTAGTTGATTTTATGAGACAGTGCACATGGGCTAGAATTATCATTGCAATAGTTGTTCTTAATTTGTTTGCAAGATTTTTTGTGGTCTACCACTTCTAATTCATTTGTGTACTGGTGACCTAATCAGTCACATTTAAATCTGCATAATTTGATTTGGCAATTATTTTTCTTGTATATGATTCAAACAATGCATCAAATAGTTATGTGCCTATGCATTTAGGTATGTTTGTATATATATATATATATATAATGAAAAATGAAGAAGAAAGAAAGAAAAGTAAAGAAAAGAGAGGGTAAGTAAGGTGTCACTGTGAATAGCAAAAGAAAAGAAGAAACTCCCATTATTATTATTATTATTTTCCACGAGCTGCTCTCCAAAATATTACAATGATGAACTACGGGGCGTGGAGAGAGGAAAGCTAGGTTTAAATAGGCATTGGCACAAACAAAGACTCAATTTGAATAAAATGGGGGACCAAGATAACTTAGAAAATACGATATTGTCGCAATGTTCCAAAGAGCTAATCCCACGTGACGGGTTGAATTGAAATCCGAAATTCTCCAACTGAGTGGCAGACTCAATACTATGTGATATAAAGTTTGGTGTAATATAATGATTGAAAAATGTGTTTCTACTTTTTATTTTTATTTTTAAAATAACGAAGTCACCACTTACCTATTTATTTTAGGTGCGGTTAGAACACCTATTTCACTTAGGTCCAAGGAAGTCAGTAGTTAATAGTCTGCGTCACCAGGTTTGTATTCAAGAATATGGTTATGCATAGGGAAGGTATTAACACTCATTTGCACCCATCCAGCGAACGACACTTGATTAGCCTAAAATTACTTTTAAAATTAGCCGATCAAGACTTCAGTTCATTTGTTCATTCAACTACTTGACCTTTAAATACCGTATAGTCCTACAAAGGACAAAAAATATCTTCACTTTAGGACCCCAAGAGTGTGCGAAGAACACAACTCTCGGTGATCCTTTAGGAAGACTTGCATAAAATACAAATTTTCTACTTTCAAACCTCTAAGGTATGCAAAAATATAGCCTTTGAGATTTAAAGAAAAATTCATTAAGGTTTTTCAATCAAGAGTTCAACAAGACAAGCAATGACAATGAAAAAAAAAATACAAAACATATTTACAACATGCAATTAAAATCACAACATAAAAAAAATACATATAAAATGTACACCATAATTCAAAGATTCTAAAAGAATCACTAAAGACAAAGTGATTCGGATTAGAATGTCCGCCGCACAGGATATAACTTAAGATCAAAGATCCCTATTCTTTTAATTTTCTTCATAGAGGAAGTGCACATGCATACATAAAAGAAAAGGTAAAACATGCTTTCATGTAGCAAACGAGGCACATTACATAAACAAACCATATAGAAAAAAAAAATACTAGAAATTGATTGAAATTGAATAAGAATTGTACCAAAATATTTCCAAAATGTTCACTATTTCTTAGAATTTTTCTGTAATTTTTCAATATTTTTAAAGAATTTTCTCTAATTTTCTTTATTTTTTTGGCCTTTGAATAAAAAATGGCTTAGGGAATTTTTATTCATTTTCTTCGATTTTTTTTTGTTTTTGTTTTTATTTTTATTTTTTTTATATTCCCTATTTTTCCTTGATTTTTTTTACTAATAGTTCTCAATTTTTTAATTAAAAATGAATTTATTAAAATAAATAATAAGATAAAAAAACAAGAGATTTAGAGGGGTCAAATCGGTTTAATGGGTTTGAACTGGGTTAATAGGTCAGCTAGAGTTGACTCTGGTCAAACTGGATTGACCCAATTCAGAGGAGGTAGAGGCTATAAAAAACACAAGTAGTTTAGTTTTTTTTTAAAGTGGAGGACATGTTTCAAGTGATGTTAGCGTGTCGTCACTAGACATGTGGTAGCCATTTGGTTCCAGTCCCAAAACTAAATCCGAACCCAAAAGGTAAATTCCATTTTCTCTGTTTTTTATTTTTGTTTTCCTTTACTCTTTGAAAGATTTTATATTTTCTTGAATTTTCCTAAGAATCAAATAGGCTTTATAGGGGCTCACGTTAAATTGACTAGGGTTCGAGGGTGGGTAGTTAGGCTTTTAATGGACAGCGGGCTTCGGCCCATGTTTGGCCTAATTGGGCTGTGGGGTGTTTAGGCTTTTGGGTGAGGGTGTTGTAATGTGTTGGGCTAAGACAGACCCAATTGGGCCAGTCTTGTTTGGGCTGGGTTGAGTGTTGGGATTGTGGGCTTGGGATAGTTGGTCTTTGGTCTTTGGGTAGGTTTAGGATGCTGGGCTAGATTGGGATAATTAGTTAGATGGGTTAGTTTACCCAAGCCAACATTGACCTGGGTCCAAGGGTATGACCCAAATATGAGTTATTTGACCTGGGTTGGGTATTTGGGTTGGTTGAATTGGACTCGGGTTGTGTCTGGGCTTTCAGATCAAGATATTTGACCTGGGTCAGGGTAGTATCACCTAGGTTTTTGGGTCCGCTTTCCTTGCATTCAAGTCAAAACTCGGGTCTATTTTTGGAGCTTGTTGGCCTAACTTGACTTACTAATCTTATTTTGATGATAACAAATCAAAGGTAATTTAACATGTTTTGGTGAAAATGATGATACTTCAGGAATCAAGTCTTTAATCATGAAGCTCATTACAAGACTACAAAAGGGAATAAAAGTTTAAAGGACATGAAAGCATAAATTTCAAAGATGACATAATGAAAGCTTAGAGAATTGAAGAAGCTTAGAGAATTGAAGTTCAAAGGCAAGATGGAATAAGCATTACTTGTTATAACCGGTGAAGTTCAAAGGTGAGCTTGATACACATGGGTGAGCACCAATTTGACCCAAAAACTTAAGTCCATTGGGTCTTGGACTACACCATGTATATAAGCACCCATCAAACACTCACTTTTTCCAATGTGGGACAAAATTCACAAGTCGAATTCTCAACAATTTCCCCCTCACTTGTGAGTTCCAACTTCTCCCCCTTGAATGGAAGCTCCACCATAAGTGAGTTTCAACTACTCCCCTTTGAATAGAAGCCATCTCCCTTACAAGAAAAATTCTCCATCAGTTTGCTCAAGTGGACCGTCTTACGTGTCTCATATTTTATTCCAAATGGCGCCTCCAAACCAATTCTACCTCCCACGTCTTGACCCGATTTGGATCCATCTTGGCAGCTTAGATGATCCTTCTTAGCCTCGGTCACACACTCACACCCCCAGCGTTATGAACCGTTAGCTCTGATACAACGACAAGCATGAAGACTCAAAGCTTAGAATACGTTTAAAGTCTTAAGAGAGTCTTTATGTAAGTACTTTATTCAAATAATAATATGATTGGATTTAAAGGTTTTTAAGAAACCCATTGACTCAAAGAACATATTTTGAAAAACCCCCAGAAAATATTTTTCTAAAGTCTTAAATTATTTTGGGGAAAGCAAAAGAGCAAAAAGAATTTGGAAACAAAATGAAAATTCAGTTTTTTGGTATGTCCAGGCGCTTGACAATGTTGATCCAAGCGATTGACAAATAAACAGAATGATTTTAAGAGAACTCGAGAGGACACTGGCGACTGATTTGTAACGACCTAGTCGACTGACTCCTTATGACCTTTGAAATTCTCAGTGTTTTAATGATCCAGGCGACTGACTCCTCGTACCCAATCAACTGACTCTTCGAGAATTCAAATTTTAAAAATAACGGGAAGTTTCCAAAATTGAGTTTTTGAATTCTAAACATTGTGAAAACTTGGGAAACACTCCAAGTCACATGGGGAACATGAAATATTCCTTTCTAAACATCTATAAATACCTCCCAAGACTAAGAATTCAAAGCACCAAGCAATACACAACAATTAAAGCTCTTCTGTTCTCAAAACTCTCGAAGCTCTCTTACTCTCAAACTCTCCAAAGTTCCCTATTGAGTTTTTCTATGAAACTCCCATGAATTTTTGATCATATTCTAAATTCTTTCAATCAAGAAAGAAAACTCACGGTGATATACTTCTAAGGTTTCAAATTCATTCTATTATTATTTTAAATTGAAGTATATAGTTGTACTTTATTGTTGTACTAATCAGCTCTTGTTAAAAGTGTCTTTGTACACCAAATTTGTTCTTGTTTTTGTAAACGGTTCAAGTCTTTGAATAATTGTTGGACTAAGCATGGGGTATCATTTGGAGAAGCGAACTCTAGCCTATTGAAGGAGAGATTGTAAGGTTGCTCCTGTCCGTAAAGGAGTGTGTAAGGTTGCTCCTACCCATAAAGGAGTGTTATAGTGGAATCCTTAAGTGTGTTACCTAAGGCGAGGACGTAGGTGGGTATAGCCGAACCTCGTAAAACTCGTGGTTTCACTCTCTTCCCTACTCTCATTTAATCTTATTCTCATATAAACTGCATTGTTGGATTTTAATTTTTTGCTCATATAAACTACGTCGACTGGATATTACATAAACTAAAAATTAATTTGACTTTGAAATTTCGGAAACCAAAAAGGGAGTACGTTAGTTGATCAATACTTATTGCGGAAATCATAAAGGAGTACGTTGATTGATTAACATCTAAGACTCATTAATTGAAAGTTTATTTAAATTTTGAGTTTTGGAAGAGTGTTGGAAATTTTAATTGTACTTCATATTGAGAAATCAAATTTATTAATACAAGGATTTTTATCAGGTGACAAATATATATACATTCAGTATAGTTGGTTCAAGGAATCTAAAAATAACTGCTTATACTGCTTGGCATGCTTAATGAATTAAATCTTTAAGTAGTATAAGTTGTTCATTTGATCTAAGCTAGTATTCAAATTTATAGGGGGGACCTTAAGCTAAAATCACAATCTTGTTATGCTCGCCCATTTTTAAGCTTAGATGTGCTCTAAGTTGTTTTGTGGCATGTGCTTAAATGAAATGATATTATTGAAAATTTTAATTTGAAGCATGATGTTTATTTTTTCCACAGTGATCTGTTTTTACCATATAATCTTGTATTTGATTGATTAAGCTTTTAGGATCTATATGGTTGTTCCTTTTTGGTTATATGTTGTATTGCTCTTAAATGAAATACCAAAAAAATATTGCTTGCTTGCATTAAATTATAGTTTTTTTTAGCAAGCATCCCCAGTATTTCTTGAAAACATCAAAGGGGATATATATTTTTATACACATATATAATTATATACACATTTTTATTTTTTTGCAAGAAATGTTTTTTTTTCATGACATATATTTTATTTCTTACTTATGTGCTTAAATGTAATATTTTTAAAACAGTTTTAAATTTTTACATGCCCTTTTGCTGATGCCAAGAGGGGGAGAATTGTTTAAGAAAAATGTTGCATATCTTTTATACTCGTATTTTGAATAGTCTGACTTTAAGTGTGCTTCTATGCTGAAACTAAATGCATAATCATTTGTAATGTCTTCTTTATTGAATATGCTTGTGCTGTATTGTTTATTCTTCAATTGTGCATATTTTTAAGGGGAGTCTTTTTAGGTTAAACCACATTTTGCTCTGATGTGTTTTTCATTATCAAAAAGGGGGAGATTGTTGTCTTTTTGAGTCTAATCCCTGGCTTTGATTATGATGACCTGCATATTACTAATGTGTGTGCCTAGTATTTGAATAGGTGATTAATTCAGTACAAACACATGAGAAAGGATTGTTGGAAGCCTGAAAGACTTAAAGATCATACTCCTGGCATACTCCATAGAGAATCCGAAGATGAGAAGAAAGAAGAAGAAGATTCTTATTGTAAATGCATTTATGTTTTAAATTTGGTCTGTAATAATCTATATCAGTCTGTAATAATTTCTACATGTTATGCATGTAGGTAATTGTAAGCTCAACAAGACCATAGTCTGACTATAGGGAGCCAAATGACCTTAGGGCGACCGACACCGAATTTTTGAAACTATCTCAAAACAACCTTAGAAAAGACCTTAGGTCCTTACACATAAGCACAAACAGTCCCCATAATAACTTGCTCAATCAGGGGATCAACTTGAAATGAAATTGAACATAATTGGCATATTTGTGAGAGGTCGGGTGACTGAACCCCAAGTGTTCAAAACACCTCGGGCGCCCAAAACATTGGGATGTCAACGGTTTGACAAGGCTTTGAGTGACCAAACCTAAATTGACCCTTTCGCCTTTGGGCGACCGAACCCTTAAAAGGTGACTTTTCACCAACTGGGGCGACCGAATCCCTCAATTCGGTTAACCGAACGTATTTTCGAGTAATGGTAATCCTTGTGCTTGTTAGCCAAGGTGGGAACATAGGTAGTTTGTCGAACCTTGATAACATTTATAGGTGTCATCTGTATTTACCGCTTGGTTGTGCATGCTTAGCTAAATATTTGTGCGGTTTAATTTTCGTTGTATATTTATATTCATTTACTTATTTGCACTAGATTGACCCTAAGCTTGTGTAATACTGCTATTAGTGGATTGACCTAAGGGATAAAATTTTTAAATACCAATTCACCCCCTCGCCCCTCTTGGGATTGCACCAAAGCTAACATAGTTTCAATTTTAGGCTTATTTAGCTGTTCTTTGCTAGGAAAAAAATTGTAAGTGTCATCTAAGGTCTTTCACTAGGCGTGCTATCTCATTTCACTCATCCTCACCGTCTGAGTCAGTTGCATGCATTAGAGGGCTTTACAATAATTCATGTTCTCATTAATACAATCAAAAGTGAAAAAAAAAATTAAAAAAAGAAGAAGAAAAGAATAGAAAAATTGCAACTTCTATCCTTGGGTCAACTTCTCTAACTTCCCATACCACACACAAAAAAAAATAGCCCAAATCTATAGGAGCCTAGCTAGGCTTGTTTAGAAATTAGGGCCCAATTGGGCTTAATTTGGAACTTAAGGTCCATTGTGGACCTATGCCCAGCTTGAAGCCCATTTGAGATTCATTCCCTCAAAACCTAAGCCCAATCCCTCCTAGCCTACCCATAAAGCCCATTTTCCCCACTACAGGCAACCCTTACTCCACACTACCGTGCTCCCCATAAAAAAACCCCTGGTCCATAGCTTGCTCCACTACCTTAGTCCCTTACCAGCCTGAGCATATCCTAACCCTTGAGATTTAGTTCCCCCTCCCCAACCTAAATAGGAAAGCAAGAAAGATAGAAAGGGGAAGGCCACAAAGAACCACTCAAATAGCATAATAGTTAACAGAACTACAGAGAGAAAGAATGAGAAATATAAGAAAGAAAGAATTATGCTGAGGCAAAGAAGAAGCAAAGAAGAAGAGCAAGAGAAAGAAGAGAAGCAAGGAAAAAGAAGTGGAGAAGAAGAGAAGCAAGGAAGAAGAAATAGAGAAGGAGAAAGAGGTAAGGTAAAGGATGAGGAGTGAGAGATCAATGGTATGCCCCCCACTCTCTATTTATATTCCTAGAAGTATCTATTCTTCTTCCCTTGGTTCTTCTATGTGATTTCTTTCATTAATTTGTATGTTTGAACCCTAAAAGCCCTATCATAGAACTTAATTTTTCTTCCACAACCCTATCAAAATTCTTAAATCGAGCCCTAAAATTGGACTCTAAAACCCAGCAAGCTCTCAAAAAAAAATCCCCCAACTAATGTTCCAAAATCCCCAAAAAAACGCCTAAAATTCTCAAATAGAAATCCCTAAAATCCCTAAACGAAACTCCTAAAATTTCCACAACATAACCCCCTAAAACCCAGAAAAAACCCTTTAAAAATCCCAAGATAGACATATGTTTTTTACACGAATCCGAGAAGCCCAAACCCAAAAACCCAAGTCAACTTACCCAGATTTGAGTCAAAGATCCGAATTCGATCTCCCAGACCCTACCCAAGGACCCGAGTTAACTTGACTTGGGTCCAAGTCAACCAATACGAGACCCAACCTGGGTCCAAGGACTCGAGTCCAACCCACTCACTTAAGACCCAAGTTAGCTTTGACCTATGTCAATTGACCCACCTAATTAAATACCCAAAATATAAGCCCATTGACCCAACCTAACTAGTTGTTGACTTTTTAAGTTCGATTCCAATTTTGATGTTGACAAAGCACTAGTATCTTATGTGCGTACTTAGCATGTGAACATGTTTATAATTCAACACACACATAAGGGAACTGAAAATGGAAGCCATGGAAGAACTTAAAGCACACTCATTTTGGCGAATTCCATAAAAGTGTGAAGAGTAGAAGAAAAAAAAAAGAAGACATATATTTATTTGTAATTGCATTTATTTTAGAAATGTTTGTAATAATGCATGGCTTACATGTTGTGATTGAAAGCTGAAATGACTATAAACAGGCCTTAAAGGACCTGACCTTTCATCAAAAAACCTTTTCTAAAAGGCTAAAATCTCACAAAGGTTTTAAAAATCTTTTGGGTCAAAATAAGGCTATAACCTTTGATTTTAACTGATTTCGATCAATTTACCTCCTCGTTTATAAAACACCTTAGTCAACCGACCATTCATCTTAGCCTGCCTTTTAAAGCCTCAGCCGACCGACCACATTCACTCATGCATAGCCCACCCGACAGACAATAGTATTTTGTCCTGGGTTAACCTCAGCTAACTGAGCCATAAGTTTTAAAAACACCCAACTGATCGGCACTGTTTTCTCATCCGACCAAATCTTGAGGCTAGCCGACTGAAGTAATGAAGGGTTCGGAATCACCTTTGGCTAGCTAACTAATGCCTTCCACAGTTGACCAACCAACACAAAAAAATTTGAATTTTGGCTCAACTTAGCCGACCAACGAAGTCGTCAGTCGACCGACCCTCTTGGGTTGCCCAACTTTTTAGCGCTAAAACATGTTTAATTTTTAATTAAACAAAATTATAATACTCTCAGTTACCCGAAATAGTCATATTTTTATAAAATATATAAATACCCCATTCATAACTCATTTTCAACTAATGCTAATATTGTAAAACCTCCCAAAATATATTGTTCTTAGATTTTTTACTCTCTTTCTCTTATCTCTTTGAAAAATCTTTTTGAAAGGGAGCATTTATTGACCTTATGGGTCATTCCTGTTTTGATTATGACAAATCCAAGGTATCTCACTTGTACATTTAGTATTTGAATAGGCATTTTTTGGATGGCACAAAGAGTGGAGGTACTGTCAAAGCCATAAGGAGCTGAAAGATCAATTCATTAAGGATTTTGCTTGGCATCATAGAGAGCAGAGAATGATGACACTTCATTTGTATTTTAAATGCATTTAATATTTGGGTCTGTAATATTTGCATATCATGCATGATAGGAATGTATGCTAAAAAGACCATAGACTCATCATTAGGACCCAAAACCTTTGGTACAAAATGTTGTAAACTTATTCACATATTGTTGAATAAGTTCAAGGACAAATACGGGGCAAAATTTGAAATTTGCTTGCCTCAGTCAGCCGACCCTTGACCGCTTAAAACACGATGGTCGACCGACCCCTCAGGCTGCCCCAAAGTCAATTTGTTGACCACAGCAAGGTCGATCGTCCCAGAACTAAGCTTTCACGGTCGACCGTCCAACATTATATCTTCCTCAGCCAACCAAGTCTTTCAGTTCAAAATAGCCATGGTCGACCGAATCCAAATTGACGGCTGACCGTTCTCTCTTCATGGTCGACCGAACCCACGAAGGGTTCCGGTTTGCCCTCTGTTGGGTTGACCGAACCTCGTGGGTTAACAAATTTTTACTGCAATAAACAAAAGTTAATTTTAATTAAACATTTCCCAAAATCCCCTCCGTGTCCCTAACGATCAAAATTATTGGGGATTCTATGTATACTCCTTCATTTGTCTAGATTAAATGTAGATGAGCATTTTGATTAGCAACAAATTCTCTCTAAATTTTTATACTCTCTATTGCTCACATACTTCTCAACTTCAAGCATAATATACTCTCTTTTCCAATTCTTCTTGCAAAAATCATTTTGAAGTAGAGAGCATTATAGTTTTATACTCCTCATTTGCAAATCAATTGCAATTTGGAGGGAGCTTGATTCTTATTGATTGTGTGCATTATCATACATTATTTTGAAGCTTACTACTCTCCCACACTTGCATTGTCTTATATTGACTTTTGAGAGTAAGCTAAAGTTATTCCCATTATATTTTACAGATAAATATTATTTGGGAAGAACTATTATTTGCTTCCGAGTTTTGGCATTCTCATTGCCACATTCAAAAGCTTTTATGTGCTTTTGATAAGATACATTTTTAAAAGCTTAGATCCTAACCTTTATTGTGCTATATATTGAAGATATATTTATTGAGATATCTGATTAGTTTTTTAAGGTTCCTTTGATTATTCTTTTATTGAGTATACTATCTAGAATCAAAGGTACCACTCTCACGTGTATATATATACATATCTTTGAGAGTTGATATATATAACTTGACCAATCTCACTTGAGCATAATTTCTTTTCATCTGTGAGTGCATTGGTCGTATTGTGCTTATTGGTACATATTTTCTTAGTGAAGAAGCACTTGTATTGTACACGCTTATTACTTGCTATAGTATTCCTGGTGTGTGATCATTGGAGGAGGATTGCATTGGCCTCTAACGTGCACCAAATGGTTTAGACCCAGTTAAGAAAACCAGTTGCACCTTTCTAAGGTGTGTTTGTAAATATTGGGGTCAACCTTGCTAATCTAACTTAGAGTTTCCATTGTTTAGTAAAGATAGCGTAGTGTAATTGGTGTCGCTCCACCCATTAAACGAGCATTAGTGAATCCTCTTGCTTGTGAGCTTGAAGCGGGGACGTATGTAGTATTGGTTGAACCCTGATATCATTTTCTGTGTCCGCTTTTTATATTCCTGCACTTTAATTTCCTGCACATGTATGCTTATATATGATTTATCCTATATGTTGTGCATGTGCTAAACATTGTGAATGATTGGAAAATACTGAGTCTACTATATCTAATTTTAGTATCTACTCAATTATATTGTGTTGGGTTTTTGAATTGCATAGAAAGACCTTAGGCTGTGTTTTACTGAATTTTGATTTGAACCAAACCTAGGTAGAAATTTTTTAAATACCCAATCCAACCCCCCTCAATGGTGAGCTGGGTTCAGCTCAGGTTCAGATTTGAACCTAAAATGGGGTTATGGATACCTACAATCACAGTCTCATATACATTTCAACATGTAGGTTAAAAATAGGAAGGAAGCTTTTCTTTCTACCTTTGATCTTCCTCTCCTCCAATCTTCTCTTCTTGTCTGAGATTCTGTAGGTGTCAGTCTGGGAGCAACCTTCTATTGTCCTTCTGGGTTCGGAATGTGGTTCTTGGGCTCTGAGTGGTTAGCTTCAACCTTCAAGAGTCTCTTTAGCTTTGGGAATTTGCTTGGAACTTCTCTCAATTTCTTTCTCTCCTTCTCTCAATTCTATTGCTCAATCCTATGCGCTAATTGCTTTACTAACTGCTCTCTTCCCCCTGTTCTAATTGCTCTGTTCTCCTTCTCCTCACAGGTCTATGTGAGACTCCCTATTGACAGGGAATCTAGGGAGTGTCTTTGGCACTCAATTGCTTTCCCTCCAGTAGAAACAGAAATCTATTCCCTTATTCTCGAAAAGTGGGTGAAGGGAATATGTGGTAGTTTCTCCCTTATGCGCACATGCTGATTTTGTATTTTTATTTAAAATTTTTGATTTTTCCTTATTTTTCTTTCCGATGAACAAGACCTTCGAAGATGCTCTGGAGCATGCCCGTGAGCTCAACTGAGGACTTGGATTTTTATTTCCTTGTATTTTCTTTATAACTTTTTGTATTTCCTTTGTATTGCTACACTGTATTTCATGTACTTCCCTGTATAGTGTTGAATTTTCCTATATTTTTGTTGCATGCCTTCTCCCTGTATTCCATACCTAGGGCACGTGCCCATATTCAATAAAATATATTATTTCATGCATGTCCAGGCTATTACTATTTATGTATGAAAACAAACAGGGCTCTAATGATTTTGATTTAATCCACAAATTTTTCCCTACTAAATGACTTTACACCACTTAAACTCCCATGATTTAGTCTTGAAATAGTCAGCATTAAGAACATAATTAGGTGGGCAATCGACTTAGGGTTCCTACTTCTTCATGAATATGAATTAAAAATTCGATCAACCAAGTTTGACAAGGTAATGTTTTTTTAGAAATTCCTAACCTTATTTAAACTTCCAATGATATGATTTTAAGAACACTTGGTTAGGTACACTTGTGAACATGGTTAGGTAAACCCACTGCAATCTATCAATTCAAGAAATTAGGAATAGTTAATCAAGCATGCACAATCCCAACCTTCAAAATTCTAACTTAGGGTCTCTAAAATGACTTGGTAAAAATTAGGGTCTCTACAGTTGATGTTATACTGGTAACCCGTACACCGTTGGCGAATCTAAACAAATAGTTTACCGCTCAATACTTGAGGATGAATGGTGATGTTCGAGTCATGTCAAAGGTTTCCAATGCCAGTAAAGTAGTTCGACAAGCAATAGAGGGGGTTCTGCCAGTTGTGAGGTTCGTAGATGGAGACTACGTAGAGGGCTTGGAAGATAAGAGGCTTGCAACGGGGTACGTTGTGGAAAGACCAAATTGTTGGAAGTCCAGGGTACAGTCTCAGGGTGTGCTATTACAATTGGATCAGAGTTTTTGGTAGAGGCTGAGGCTGCCAAAGTAGCATTGTGGTTCAAAGGATCATTCAAGGAGCTGGTTGTTCAGATAGGTGGAGTTCCTGTTATGGTCAAGTTCAATCGTGGCTTCTACTTGGTTTACGTCTCTCGAAGTGTTAGAGGGGAGGAAGTTCCCAATCTATAGGCTCGAGTGGAGCAGCTGTTATGCTTTCAGATTTTTAAGATGGTGAATATTCACCAAGGTGGAGATTGTTGGGAATATGACTCATATTTAGAGCGGATCAGATGTACCGAAGAGAACTACATGTAGCAAGGGACAATTGCAAGAGAAGAAGTTTCAGGCAATACGCAAGAGGACCTTCGCTCTACACAAAATAGTCGACGATTTACATCGACGCAAATCACGTATTTTTAAATTGGGGGCTTGTAGATTGGGCTTATTTGAAGGATTTTCCTCCACGGGATTGCTACAGATGTAGTTTAGTTATAGTAGAACACTTATGTATGCATTAGATGTTATATAAACATCATTATGTAACCCTATTGGGGTGAGAGACATTGATCATAGTGAAAACCCAAGTGCTACTCCTGTGGACATAGGTTATTGTCGAACCACGTAAATCTTGTGTGTTCTAGTCGTATTTTTTATTCTTCTTATTATTATTTAATTGCTTCTTGAGCATATTTCATCATTGAGTGAGTGCATTTGGTTGTTGATTGATTCGTGTTGGATTGTATGCTTCCTTTACGCGTGTTCAAGTTGAACGAACATCAAAATTTTCCTTATATAAAATGCTATAAAAAATGAAAGTTTATTTTACTATGACTAAAAATTAGGAAAAAACTAAATACCAATGATGTGCCAAATCAATTTTTCATTCATAGATTTGGTATATTTTTTATTTTCTTTCTCATTTTTCTTGATAACCAAAACATGAAAATGTGAATTCCTTAGTATTTTTCTTTCATTTCCCTAATATTTTCTATTTTCAAACGGGACCTTAATGTTTTTCGAGTTTCAAAAAAGACCTATGCACTTAATTAAAACTCCATTCAGATCAAAGATTTTAGTTTGAAGAGAGAGAGAAAAGAAAATATGGAAGGAATAGGTATAGTTTCTATCTAAATCAACTACTATTAAATCTATGAAAATTAAACATTAATGACGCTTTATAAATTTTAAATTGTGTCCATTCATTTATTATATATGTTTTTTTTCTTTGATAACTAAATATGAAATAGCGAATGCTCTTCATTTTCTTTCTTTTCTTTAATATTTTACAATTTTGAATCAACTCGATTCTTTTAGTGATGATGCAGAAACAAAAACATCGTTTGCCACCAAAGCTTTTTGGGGCGATGGCCAATTAATTGGGTCTTAAGCAACAACATCCTTAATAAATCAAAATAAAAAATTTTGACTTCATGGTTGGTCTATACCTAAAGTCTAGCTAGCTAAAGTGAAAACAAGAGAGGCCTCAATTCAAATAGTGTGATAAATACCACAGGCATCTATCACAGGTGATTACACTGGATTCTTTTGCAATGGTTGGATGCCATTGATTGAAACATTAGTATTAGAGTATTCTTTGTGATTTCAGGATTCCTGCTCTCACTTTGCACGCCATCCTGATTATGAATGAAGGTGAATAAAGTATCACAACAAAACAATGGGTATCCATCAATCTACTTAGGGGGGGAAAGTAACAAGACAAAACAGATTAAACAATGCTATGCATATCTTCTCTTTTGTGAATATATATATATTTTCTACTCCTTGGGGTATTTTAAATTGGAAATTCTTATGTCCTCGCACGTAAATGATGTGACTAATGCACCAACGGCAATGCATGTCAATACCTAATAGAAATTTTAAATAAAATAGATATTTCTTAATAAAAAAGTATAAAAAACAACAACAACAACAACAACAACAACATAAATATACATTGACTTCTTAAATTTTCTTTTTAAAAGGCACCGACCGCCCCCCCTCCCCCAATAGTTTAAACTCTCACAAATTTTTTTCAATATATGATGTTAGGAATACTAGCACTACTTCTTCTAGTTGATCATTTTTCAAATAGTAAAATACAATGACCTCACTAACATTTATCAAAAAGATATAAATTTTTTAAAATTTTTCTCACACATTTAATTTTAAAGATATTAATACTCTCATCTTTAGTTTACATTTGTTGCAACGTCCCGGAGAAGGGGCCTGGGATGACGAGAGATAATAAATATTAAAAATTTGATAGAGTTGCCACTAACCTACTATTTTACTAGGTGTGCTTAGTTCACCTAATCACTACTTGTTGATTAGTATTTTAAACTAATCTTAGGTCAAGGAACCCGTAGTCTCAATCTTCATAAATCAGAATTGGGATCAAAAGTTTAGTTATGTGAGAGGAACGTATCAGCACCCCCTACACACCTGTTTTGCAAATGGTACCTAGTTAATCATGAAATATCTCTAAATTGAATCTAATAACCTATGATTAACTCCTTTAAAAAAAGAAAACAAATAAATAAATAAATAAAAATTTAAAAGGAGAATAAAATTATAGTACGATTTATCAATGTCTAATAAGACCACCAAAGGAAGCACTATAAAACAACTGGTCTTTAGTGATGAAACTATTAGTGACGGATTCAATTTCGTCACTAAAAGTAGGTATTAGTGACAATTTTAGCAACCGTCAATAATACGACGCTATTAGTGATAGATTCTAAATCGTCACTAATAGTTTCGTCACTAAAAACTGGAAAATATCGCGTGAAAACATTTTTCGCGCAAAAATTATCCCGAAAAAATATTAACGACGAATTATGTGATATTAGTGACGAATTAAATCCATCACTAAAAGACTCTTATTAGTGACATTTAAATAATCGTCACTACTATTATTTAAAAAAAATGAAAAAAAATTTTATTTCATAGTATTAGTGACGAATTTGGAGATTCGTCACTATTAGCCCATTATTAGTGACGAATTTGGGAACCGTTATTAATACTTCTTTTATTTAAAAAAATAAATAAATAATTTATTTCATAATATTAGTGACGAATTCAAAAATTCGTCACTATTAGCCCCTTATTAGTGACGGATTTAGAAACTGTTACTAATACTTCTTTTATTTAAAAAAATTGAAAAAAATTTATTTCATAGTATTAGTGACGAATTTAGAGATTCGTCACTATTAGCCAATTATTAATGACGGATTTGGGAACCATCATTAATACTTCTTTTATTTATAAAAAAAAATATATTGTTTCACACTATTAGTGACGAATTTGAAGATTCGTTACTATTAGCCCATTATTAGTGCCGGATTTAGGAGCCGTAACTAATACTTCTTTTATTTAAAAAAAAAAATTTAAAATTATTTCATAATATTAGTAACGAATTTGGAGATTCGTCACTATTAGCACCTTATTAGTGACGAATTTAGGAACCATCACTAATACTTCTTTTATTTAAAAAAAAAATTTTTAAAAATTATTTCATAGTATTAGTGATAAATTTGGAGATTCGACACTATTAGTCAATTATTAGTGATGGATTTGGGAACCGTCAATAATACTTCTTTTATTTAAAAAAAAGTAAAAAAAAAAATTATTTCACAATATTAGTGACAAATTTGAAGATTCGTCACTATTAATCCATTATTAGTCACGAATTTAGGAACCGTCACTAATACTTTTATTTAAAAAAAATGGAAAAAAATTATTTCATAGTATTAGTGACGAATTTGGAGATTTGTTACTAATAGTCTGACATTGACAAGCACGCGGGTTCCCCCAATCTCACTCCTTTCCCTCCAATCCTCCTCATTTCCCACCAGCTCTCAATCTCTCCAGTCTCTCTCTCTCTCTCTCTCTCTCTCTCTCTCTCTCTCTCTCTCTCTCTCTCTCTCTCTCTCTCTCTCTCCACCTCTCAATCTCTCTGGTCTCTCCCTCTCAGTCTCTCCATCTCTCCTCGTCACCGCTGCTAACGCTCCGGATCTGTCCCCGTCACCTTCGCCGAGGAGATCAACCACCGGAGGCCGGCAGTGTAATTTTGATACGTGAGGAGGGCAGTAGGGGCGAGTGGGCTGGGGCTTCATTCGGAGTTAGTGAGGGTGCAGGCTACTAGGTTAGTGGGTGGAGCGACTTCAATTGGGCACATTGATCGGATGCGGGTGTTCTGATTGCGGGCCTTGTTTCCACAAAGGTAAGTCATACTCTGATTCTTTTTCACTTTCATGACAGTTTTTTTTTTTTTCTCCATAAAATTGGTTCTTATTCATGGTTGTGAATTTGATATCCATAAATTTGGGCATAAAATTTTCTGTGCGGCTAGAATAGTATTTATTCGTGACATGATTCATGTTATCCCAGATTTTTGTTTATTTTCTTCTTTAGTTCCTTTATTTTTGTTAGTTGCATTCCTCTCGTTATAAAGTTTCAAACTTGAAGTCTATAATAGGCAGTTCCATACTTCCATTAATGTTATTGTTGACCTATTTTTTTATCAGAATTTTTTTATGGTATTACCATGCGTGCGGGTTTGTTGTTTGAACTTTTTGCTTAAATTTTTTGTGCTACATTAGGTACATTAATTTGTGTGTCTATCATGTAATTAGCTACATGTTTGTTAGATTTTTTTGTTTGGGAAGTAGTAGTCTATTTAGATTTTGTGAAATATAAAGCATGTCATTTAAATCTAAAATAAACCCTAAAAATGCCAAAAAAAAAAGATGTTGTGGGGCGCAACTATGTTGATTTATCCTCTATTCACTGTTCTTCATTTTTTGCGCGTTTGGCTGTTTGGAATATGGAAAAATCAAAGAAAAGTGCCCTTGGTTTTGGTTGTTTGGTAAATGCTTTATATGTGTGCTTGATTGTCTTCAATGAATGCTTTCGATGTGTTTTGCTTCCAAGGAAGATTGCTTTGATATTTGAATTGGCCTTCTTTTTGGAAAACAGTAAATTTGTTTGTGGGTTGTCTGCTTTGACCTAAATTTCGTGGCTTACTTTCTTTATTTCATTGTTTCTTGAATTATTGTTAGAGTTCCATGCCTTTTTCTTTTTCATTTCTTCGACAGATGTTTGTTTCTCTATTTGGTTGCCAAGAAAACTATGAAATAGAATAGAAACTAAAGAAAATTTTGTACGTTGATGGTACATCTTGGTTTGGGTCTAAAAAATGAAGCGCTTGCCTGAGCCATCCCTAATGATTTTCTTTGGTTTAGTTGCTTGGAGATTTTTTCTTTTGCTGTATTTTCTTACCTAGCAAATGGAATTGTTGTCTTAGATTGAACTGCTTGGAGATTTTAGTTTCTTTTCTTTTGCTATGTTTTGTACCTGCATACAGAATTGTTGTATCTAAGCTCCTGCTACAATCTTCTATGGATATTTTTTTTTTGTTCGTTTAGTTTGAATTAAGAGTGACATATCTAACTTTCTCTTGTTACTAATTTGCAGTGTTTTGGGCTTGTTTTTGCTGTTATTTTGTGGGATTGGCAGTTTGCATTGTTACTTTTGCTATTTTCAGTTGTTGTATTGATTTTGTAAGGGTGTTTTATTGGATTCACATGATATTTGAATGGTGCCATTTTTTTTTCTTATTTTGGTAAAAGTTCTTTCAATCTTTTTTTCTCTTCATATATGCTTTTCTTTTTAGTTGATGATTTTTCCTACAATTATTGCTATTAAAACTGTAACACAATTAAAGCATAACATATGAAAATGAACATGACTTTCTATTAAGGGGTTATTATGAAGCCTGCTTAATTATGATATATATATATATTGTCGCGACATCTCGGACCCGCCAGAGACCACTTTGGCAACAGGTGCGATTGCGAACTGGGAAAAATGGATGTGTATTTTGAAAACCAATTTTCGTGGAAAAACAATGTGTGATGGAGTTGCCACTAACCTTTTGGATTGCAATTGGAACGCTTGATTGCTACCCCGTTAGGGGTAGAATTGGTTTGCATCTCTAGAGTCGGTTCAGGGGAACGGTTACGCAAGGGGAAGGTATTAGCACCCCCTACGTGCCCGTTCTTACGAACGGTATCAGATTAATCGAAAATTATCCCAAAATAAATATAATAAGCCTTTCAAAATTATTCCCTTCCAAAAATCAAAGAAAATGTACAAAACATATACTATATAGGTATTCCCTCAGGAAATGAGGAATAGCTTCCCAAGAGGGGGGTTCAATTGGATTCTTTTTAATATTTTAATGATTTATTGACTTTTAATTTTAACAACCTAGAAAACAATATATATATATATATATATATATATATATATATATATATATATATATATAATAACCACACTCAAGAATATAGAAATTTAAATTTACAAATCAATCAATGAAATCATGATAATTCAATCACTCAATTAAGATGAAAAAAACTTTTGTTGATTTCCTTGTAAACTCTTAGCAAAACACTTTACTTGATTAAGATTTCCGCAGATTAATCAACGTACTCCCTTCTTAGGTTTCCGCAAACGATTAATCAAAACGTACTTTCTAAATATCAAGTACTTTTTGTTTCCTTCTCAATTTAGAAACTGCAACATGCACATATAAACTATATAACAACAGCAAGTAAGAAATTTAAACAAAATCAGAGAGAAAGAAACAAGAGTTTTTACGAGGTTCGGCTTCAACACAACCTACGTCCTCACCTTTGGCAAAAACACCAAAGGATTCCACTATATCAGTTCTGTTACCTGGTGGAACAATACGAACTTACAATACACTCCTTCAATTAGGCTAGAGCCCCCCTCTCCAAATAACAACCCCTTATTTGGTTCAATGATTCAACAACTCATAATTGTTTAAGAAAGATAACAAAAGAATATTTGTACAAAAAACACTCTCACAATAGAGTGAATTAATACACCAATCAGCTCACTTTATACCTCAACGTAATTCAAATATAAGAAATTTTAAGCTCAATTACTTGGTATGGATTATCAAATAATTTTCCAAAGAAGATAAAAGATTTTGATTGTTGAAAAACTTTGCTTCAGATTGTAAATCAATTTCAGATCAGAGATTTTATCTCAAAAGAATTTTAGATCCTTTGAAAACAAAATTTTGAATACTTGAATATTAGTTGATCTAAAACCTTTGAAAAAAAACTTACTTTGATCTAAAAGTCTTTGAATATCTCTGGATCAAAAAAGTTGTTGAAAAGCACTAGATCTGGAAACTTTAGAGGATTTCTCAATTTCAAAATTCTTTTGAATATTTAATCAAAGTTCTTTCCCTTTTCCTTTTCTCTTTGAGTTTAAGATTATTTATAGAGGCTTTAGAAATCATCCATTACTCCCAAAGATTTCTAAAATTCATTTTCAAATATTTTGAAATAAATGTATTAAAAAACGTGGTTCAAAAAATCTTTTTGTTGAGAAATTTATTGCAAACGTTCGAGTGGCAGTCGCCTGCCACGACTTGGCAGTCGCCTGTCACAAAGCAATTTTCAAAACAGAATGCGTGCAGTCGACTGCCAGAACCAAGGCAATCGCTTGTCTAGTTACTGACTTTTAAAAAGACTTTTATTTTAATTTGGCAGTCACCTGTCTCAACAAGGCAGTCACCTGTCTCAACAAGGCAGTTGCCTGGCCTTCCAATATTTAAAAAAAATTCTTTTCTTAAACCCTTTCTTTTTATTGATTTGAAAAATTATTCTTTAGAGTATATGTTTAAAACATATTTTTAACTTTCTATGAGCTTCAAATTTCTTTATACTTGAGATTTACTTTGAAGTACTTACATTTGAGAATATCCTTAAAAGTATAATTTAGCCTTCGAACTTGTTCTTCCATCATCTTTGTAGTTGCATTCTTTCCTTTGAGCTTTTCTCAATATGACTTCATTCTTCATATTCTTTGTAAGCCATGAACTTTCTTACGCACTTGAACTATATTATTTTCCTGAAAACTTTTATCTAAAACATATTAAATATATCATTTGATTTGTTATCATCAAAATAAGAATTGTAAACCTTATTAGGCCAACACCTCAGAACCAGGGTCATCCATTACTCTGAAGAGTCCATGCCCTTTGTTGCAATCATCGAGATGGGAAAACCGAGAAAATAAGGTACAAAATACTCTCCTGGATCTTGAGATCTCATAGGATTTTTCTAAGTAGGAAAAATAATATTCCGATAGGTTTTTGGAGTTTGTTCAGGATGAAAATGATTTTCTGGGACTAAAAAATATTTTTGTAATTTTTGCTAAGTGTGAAAACATTTTTTTTTTTGTGCATTTTGGTGATTTTTCAATATTTTTCCTAAACTTCAAAATAGCACAAATAAAATAAAGACAAAAACCATGAAGGTAAGTAAAAAAAACATTTTTTTAGAAATTTTTTGAGTTTTTTTTTTAAACTTTTATGGATTTTCTGTGAATTTTCGAACATTGAAATGATACAAAATAAATAAAATGAAAAAAATCGATGTCAACCGATTCGGAGGGAGTGAATCGGTCAAACATTGACTGGTCCAGGGGAAAACCAGTTTAAGGTCTTGGTCGAGACCATCTCAAGTCAACATGCGTTGCCTTTCTGCGTGGGCTGTGTGGGTTTAGGTGTATGTTGGAACGTGCAAGTGATGCATGAAGTATGTGTGAGCATGAATGAGAATGAGAATGAGTGTGCATGTGCATGGGTGTGTATGTGCGTGGATGTCTGTGTATGCATTAATGAGCATGTGCATGAATGTGTGTGCATACATGATTGGGTACGTGCATGAATATGCATGGATGTGCGTGCATGGACTAGAATACTCATGCATACATGGATGAATGGACAATGACCTAAATGATGACGATGTGGGTGATATCGGGATGCATGTGGTGGGTTGCATGCACATGTGTGTATGAGTATGTGATTATGTGCATTACATGCATGTGCGCATGAATTTGTGTGTTCGAGTGTGAGTGCATGCATGCGTGTGTATGAATGTGAATGTGTGGGTATGTGCATGATTGCATGCATGTGCAAGCACGAATGGGAATGTGTGTGTATGTGTATGCATGTGTATGGGTGAAATTGCATGCATGTATATGCATGTGCATGTGAATGCATGTGTATATGTGAAATTGCATGCATGTATATTTTGAAATGGATGTGTATTTTGAAAACTAATTTTCGTGGAAAAACAATGTGTGATGGAGTTGCCACTAACCTTTTGGATTGCAATTGGAATGCTTGATTGCTACCCCGTTAGGGGTAGAATTGGTCTACATCTCTAGAGTCGGTTCAGGGGAACGGTTACGCAAGGGGAAGGTATTAGCACCCCCTACGTGCCCGTTCTTACGAACGGTATCAGATTAATCAAAAATTATCCCAAAATAAATAAAATAAGCCTTTCAAAATTATTTCCTTCCAAAAATCAAAGAAAATGTACAAAACATATACTATATAGGTATTCCCTCAGGAAATGAGGAATAGCTTCCCAAGAGGGGGGTTCAATTGGATTCTTTTTAATATTTTAATGATTTATTGACTTTTAATTTTAACAACCTAGAAAACAATATATATATATAATAACCACACTCATGAATATAGAAATTTAAATTTACAAATCAATCAATGAAATCATGATAATTCAATCACTCAATTAAGATGAATTTTGTTGATTTCCTTGTAAACTCTTAGCAAAACACTTTACTTGATTAATATTTCCGCAGATTAATCAACGTACTCCCTTCTTAGGTTTCCGCAAACGATTAATCAAAACGTACTTTCTAAATATCAAGTACTTTTTGTTTCTTTCTCAATTTAGAAATTGCAACATGCACATATAAACTATATAACAACAGCAAGTAAGAAATGTAAACAAAATCAGAGAGAAAGAAACAAGAGTTTTTACGAGGTTCGGCTTCAACACAACCTACGTCCTCACCTTTGGCAAAAACACTAAAGGATTCCACTATATCAGTTCTGTTACCTGGTGGAACAATACGAACTTACAATACACTCCTTCAATTAGGCTAAAGCCCGCCTCTCCAAATAACAACCCCTTATTTGGTTCAATGATTCAACAACTCATAATTGTTTAAGAAAGATAACAAAAGAATATTTGTACAAAAAACACTCTCACAATAGAGTGAATTAATACACCAATTAGCTCACTTTATACCTCAACGTAATTCAAATATAAGAAATTTTAAGCTCAATTACTTGGTATGGATTATCAAATAATTTTCCAAAGAAGATAAAAGATTTTGATTGTTGAAAAACTTTGCTTCAGATTGTAAATCAATTTCAGATCAGAGATTTTATCTCAAAAGAATTTTAGATCCTTTGAAAACAAAATTTTGAATACTTGAAGATTAGTTGATCTAAAACCTTTGAAAAAAAACTTACTTTGATCTAAAAGTCTTTGAATATCTCTGGATCAAAAAAGTTGTTGAAAAGCACTAGATCTGGAAACTTTAGAGGATTTCTCAATTTCAAAATTCTTTTGAATATTTAATCAAAGTTCTTTCCCTTTTCCTTTTCTCTTTGAGTTTAAGATTATTTATAGAGGCTTTAGAAATCATCCATTACTCCCAAAGATTTCTAAAATTCATTTTCAAATATTTTGAAATAAATGTATTAAAAAACGTGGTTCAAAAAATCTTTTTGTTGAGAAATTTATTGCAAACGTTCGAGTGGCAGTCGCCAGTCACAAAACAATTTTCAAAACAGAATGCGTGCAGTCGACTGCCAGAACCAAGGCAATCGCTTGTCTAGTTACTGACTTTTAAAAAGACTTTTATTTTAATTTGGCAGTCACCTGTCTCAACAAGGCAGTCACCTGTCTCAACAAGGTAGTTGCCTGGCCTTCCAATATTTAAAAAAAATTCTTTTCTTAAACCCTTTCTTTTTATTGATTTGAAAAATTATTCTTTAGAGTATATGTTTAAAACATATTTTTAACTTTCTATGAGCTTTAAATTTCTTTATACTTGAGATTTACTTTGAAGTACTTACATTTGAGAATATCCTTAAAAGTATAATTTAGCCTTCGAACTTGTTCTTCCATCATCTTTGTAGTTGCATTCTTTCCTTTGAGCTTTTCTCAATATGACTTCATTCTTCATATTCTTTGTAAGCCATGAACTTTCTTACGCACTTGAACTATATTATTTTCCTGAAAACTTTTATCTAAAACATATTAAATATATCATTTGATTTGTTATCATCAAAATAAGAATTGTAAGCCTTATTAGGCCAACACCTCAGAACCAGGGTCATCCATTACTCTGAAGAGTCCATGCCCTTTGTTGCAATCATCGAGATGGGAAAACCGAGAAAATAAGGTACAAAATACTCTCCTAGATCTTGAGATCTCATAGGATTTTTCTTAGGAAAAATAATATTCCGATAGGTTTTTGGAGTTTGTTCAGGATGAAAATGATTTTCTGAGCCTAAAAAATATTTTTGTAATTTTAGCTAAGTGTGAAAACAATTTTTTTTTTTTTTTGTGTGCATTTTGGTGATTTTTCAATATTTTTCCTAAACTTCAAAATAGCACAAATAAAATAAAGACAAAAACCATGAAGGTAAGTAAAAAAAACATTTTTTTAGAAATTTTTTGAGTGTTTTTTTTTAAACTTTTATGGATTTTCTGTGAATTTTCGAACGTTGAAATGATACAAAATAAATAAAATGAAGAAAATCGATGTCAACCGATTCGGGGGGAGTGAATCGGTCAAACATTGACTGGTCCAGGGGAAAACCAGTTTAAGGTCTTGGTCGAGACCATCTCAAGTCAACATGCGTTGCCTTTCTGTGTGGGCTGTGTGGGTTTAAGTGTATGTTGGAACGTGCAAGTGATGCATGAAGTATGTGTGAGCATGAATGAGAATGAGTGTGCATGTGCATGGGTGTGTATGTGCGTGGATGTCTGTGTATGCATTAATGAGCATGTGCATGAATGTGTGTGCATACATGATTGGGTACGTGCATGAATATGCATGGATGTGCGTGCATGGACTAGAATACTCATGCATGCATGGATGAATGGACAATGACCTAAATGATGACGATGTGGGTGATATCGGGATGCATGTGGTGGGTTGCATGCACATGTGTGTATGAGTATGTGATTATGTGCATTACATGCATGTGCGCATGAATTTGTGTGTTCGAGTGTGAGTGCATGCATGCGTGTGTATGAATGTGAATGTGTGGGTATGTGCATGATTGCATGCATGTGCAAGCACGAATGGGAATGTGTGTATATGTGTATGCATGTGTATGCGTGAAATTGCATGCATGTATATGCATGTGTATGTGAATGCATGTGTATATGTGAAATTGCATGCATGTATATGCATGTGCATGTGAGTGTATATGAATGCATGCATGCATGTGTATATGTGAAATTGCATGCATATATGTGGATGTGGGTGTATGTGTATGCATGTGTATGTGTGAAATTGCATGCATGTATATGCATGTATGTGAATGCACGTGTATAAATGTGTGTAAAGGAGTCCATATACAAATACACAAGTAGTTAAAAGGGTTAGTAAGCAAGTAAATAAATGTTAGAGTGCAGGAAAGTAAATGTTAGTATACAGGAAAATAAATGTTAGTATACAAGAAATTAAAAGTTAGAGTGCAGGAAAGTAAATGTTAGTATACAGGAATTTAAAAGTTAGTATACAAGAAATTAAAAGTTAGAGTGCAGGAAAGCAAATTTTAGTATACAGGAATTTAAAAGTTAGTATACAGGAAATTAAAAGTTAGAGTGTAGGAAAATAAATGTTAGTATACAAAAAATATAAATGTTAGTATGAGTTAGTAAATGCATGAGTTAGGGTCAGTATGAATGCAAGTAATGAAATAAAATGTTAGTTAGAGTTACTAAATTAGTAAATTAACATGTGAAGGTGTGTGAAAAAGTGTGTGAGCAGTGTATGTTACGGTGTGTGAATAGTGTGTGTAGATGTTTGTGTGTAATGAGTGAATAGTGTGTATTGTGTGTGAACACTGATGTTGTGTTAGTGGGTGAGTGAATAGTGAGTGTCTGCATGTACGTAAGGTAGGGGTGAATATATGCAATGTGTGTGGGTTAGTGAGTTAACAGTGTGTGTGTGTGTGTGTGTTGTGTAAATAGAAGGGTATTAGTGTGTGTTGTAGTGTGTGCTTTAGTGAGTGTGAGTGTCAGTGGATAAGCATGTGTGCGGGTGTGTGTAGCATGCAGTGAGGTGAATGTGTGTGTGTGTAGCAGTGGGTGCCAATGTGTGTGTGGAGGTGTGTGAACAGTGTGTGTCTCTATTCAGGCATTTTCACAAACAGTTTGCATGCAATGGAAAAATTCCCACATTATGAGTGCATATATGAATCAACAAATTACCAATAAAATTAGCCGCAAATGGTCGAACACAAGGTGCTCACGCATATGTCTATGTCTCAAAACTCTGCCCCCCTCAATGCCGAAATATGACACTAACTCTAATGCCGAGTGGGTGGAAAAATATTGTGCGTGAATAGTAGAGATGCTGGGTGTTTTGAGGCAACCTTGGCCGAGGCGGGTGGCTGTGGCTGACGTAGATGAAATTGTCGTGGGGGTCCGGAGATGGTAGCTGCTTCTGGGTGCCGTGAGTGAGGCCGGGAGTGGTGGTTGCAGGTTCGGCGTTGAGAGTCTGGCTGTGAGGATCTAGGAGTGAGAATGTTGGTGATCTGTTGCTGCGGTGAAACCGAGAGGGTGGTCAGATATGGTGGAGCTCGCGACCGAGGATGATGGATCTGGTGGTCGTCGTGGAGGCTTGCGGCTGGTGAGGGAGACGATGGAGATGATGATGGTGACAGTGGAGGGTGGTGCATATGAACACGAGCTCGGTTAGTGGTGTTGCGTACCAACCACGATGGCTAGGGAGTTGGGGAGCAGCTATAACGGTGGCCGTGGAATGACTGGATCTGCAAAGGTATAGAACCGTGACCAAAGCTGTGCTCGCAGGGATGAAGCCAGTGAGGTGGCTAGAGGGATGAAGGCGGTGACGACGAAAGGGGGGAGGTGAAGGAGAGCTTCGACGGAGCTGTGGAGGCACGACCTGAGATCTGGTAGAGGGTGAGGCGAGAGACGGAATGTGGTTTGGGTGGCTCTGGTCTGGCCGTGGGGAACCGTGGTGATGGTGGTAAGTGGAGGGAGATGGTGTTCGCTCCTGCTGGGGGAGTGTTGCTAGGACTGAGGTTGGTTGATGGTGGCCGATTTGAGTGGCAGTGTGAGGGAGCCCCGAGAGCGAGGGAGAGAGGAAGGTGGTTGGTGAATAGTGAAAAATGGAAATCCGAGCTAGAGAGGGAGTGGACGGATGGAGAAGATGAACAGTGCCCTCGGCCCCCCTGTGTGTGCGTGAACATGCCTTTATAGGCTGTTTCTGTATTTATTTTTGTTTTGCTTTTTATGTTTTGTTTTGATAATAATAATAATAATAATAATAATAGTAGACTAATAATAATAATAGTACCATAAAATAAATAATAATATAAGAATAATACTAATAATAATAAACTAATAATTAGGCTTCTTTTTTTTGGTATTTTGATGCATTTTTTTCTTTTTCTTTTCCATTTTTTCTTCTACTCTTATTGTCTATTTTTATTCCCCCGTATAGAGAGACTCGACTTTGAAAAGGGTGAAACTTAATTTCCCGAAAAACAAAGGACCCAGACTCCATTTTTTTCTAAAGTGCCCGAAATTCGGTGAAAACGTATCAGGACTCAACAAAAATACTGGGACTCAAAAAAAATACCAAGACTCATTGAAAACAAATCGGGACTCGGTAACAATACCGGGACTCGATAAAAACATCAGGATTCATTGAGAACAAACCGGGGCTCAGTTAAAACTCCGAGACTTATGGAAAACAACATGGGATTCAGTAAAAATACCAGGACTCGATAAAAACAATAGGACTTATTGAAAACAAATCGGGACTCGGTAAAAACAATAGGAATCATTGAAAACAAACCAAGACTCAATCGGGTTTCTCAGAAGGGTCCTCCAATTTCCTAGACACAAAGCCAACTTTTATTATGTCTGGTCTTCTTGGGGTAGCCTGGTTAAAATTGGGGTGTCGACTTATATATATATATATATATATGTGTGTGTGTGTGTGTGTGTGTGTGTGTGTATTACTGGACACAATTGTTTGAATCATTGTTCCTTCACTCTGTTGTGATTGAATTTTGTTTAAGGGACTAAGTTGTATGAGCAAGCATGTACTGGAATGCATTTAGAGGTCTATGTGCAAGTTTGTGTGTTTGTAATAATTATTAGAGTTGCTGGTTGGTGGCTGGAAAAATTGAGCACACTTGGCTAAGAATAAATTGGTTATAAATAGAAATTTTAGTTGGATGTATCCAAATCCAATAGTCATCATATACTTGCGAACTTGTATATATTTAGGTTCTGATCATGCAATTTAACATACTTAATAACTCCATATACCCATTAAGTATGCCTTAAAATAGAATATTCCCAATTGTTTGTTTCTTCCTTATAACTTCAATTTTTTTGTCTTTACATATAATTTTTGTTGTATTTCAAGAAAAATATGAATATTGTTGGCTTGATATATTTGATTGTTTATAATTTGAGTTTATTTCACCATTTGAATGTATATTCCTTTCTTTTTAGTGTATTGTTTACCATTTAAGTGTTGTGTTAAGACTTTCTGCTCTTATTGAAATTATATTGCATCTCGTGTGAAATACTGGATTGAGTTGTCATACTGGTAGTGAATATGCCTTCTGCATGGCTAATGTAGATTTGTGTATTGCATATTGGTAGTGAATCTAGATTCTCGCATGCTCTTATATATAAACTCTTTTTAATGTTCACTTAGTAGTTGGCATGCTGCCGAAATTTTTTTTAAAACTTTTCGAAGATATGAGATAATAGATTTTGAAGTATATAACTGTATAAGCATCAAATGAGATGAGTAATGTTCTTGGAACCACAAATAGCTATTACTTGTTGGAAATCAAGCACAAAAGAGGAAACTATGTTGGCAATTTTGGAAAATTGCCTTTTTAGTGCATCATCTCATTAAATTGCTTTTGATCTTCCATTAAATATACATTTGAATTCGAATTTTTCACCATTTTCAATACTCATTATTATTTATGATTTTCTATTTCAATCATTATTATTTATAAATTTTCTAATTCAAAGTCACTAACCAACACATCTATTGTATATTTTAAAGCTGTGATATAATATAATGGATGCCTATTAATTTGTTGGCCTAAACAAGGCTTAAGACTCTTGATTTTGATGATAACAAAGTAAGGTTACTTAATTACTTCAAAGTTGTGATGTTTCAAGAAAACTAGATTAAGGATCAGCATACTTCATAAAGATCACAGGGAACACTTTGAAAGCTTATATCAACTCAAGTGATCAATATTGAAAGCTCAAAGAATCATGAAGCTTAGGAACTCAAAGCAACAACTTCATGAATATTATCAAAGAGTTCAAAGAAATGAAGAGAGTCAATTAGGACATGTATTGTAAGTGCTTCAAGTATATTTCGAGTATGAAATCATTTTGGAGCTCATTAGGCAAAAGAGACTTAGAGACCTTATTTTTAACACTTGGAACATATTTTTTAAAGAAATCAAATTGACATTCCAAGAAATGAGGAGCAAAGAGAGTTAGTACAATAATATTTTAAAACCAGAATTTTGTCTTGACAGGAGCCTGACTAAATCTATTAGTAAGCTGCCACTTTAAGGGTTTTTAAAATACACAGACAGAAGGTCGTCAAGCTATTGCCTGGACTTTGACAGGTGCCTGAAGAGGCAAACTGAGAAGCTTGTCTAGGTTTCATCAGGCAACTTCACCCTTCTCCCTATTTTTAAAATTGAGTTATTCAGTGACAGGCGCCTGACCACAAGGTGACAAGAGATTGCCACCCTACTACTTGTGAAAATTAACTGCGTAATTTATTGACAGACGACTAACTGAAAGCCCTTAGGCTACTGCCACGCAGCAGATTTTAAATTTTATAATGGACATATTTTTGAAAAATAGGTTGCTTGGGGCTCAAACTCGTTTAAAACTTGGGCACCACTCCAAGTAAACTTGGGGATTAAGTTGAATGATTTTCTTAATCTATAAATAACCCCAAGACCAATGATTTTAAAAATACCTAGAATCAATTACAGCTCTCTTACTCTCTCAATTGCTCTCAAACTCTCAAAGGCTCTCTCACTCTCATCTTGCACGAAATTTGCTAAGGCTTTGCTGACTCTCAATCTCGAATCTTCTGCTACAATTCTAAAATTCTTTCATCCCTTGAAAGAATTATTTGGTGATGCACTTTTTGAGCTTCAATCTGAATTTCATATTTGAATTGCTTTGAAGTATATAGATTGAATTTGTACTAATCATCTCTTTTGAGAGCATCTCTTATACACTTTCTTTTGAATCATGTCTTGTAGATTGATTGACGGTTCAGGTGCTTGAATCGTTGGGTCGAACGAGGGGATATTGTTTGGAGAGGCACACTCTAATCTAATTGAAGAAGTGGTTGTACCGATGTTGTTCCACCCGGAAAGGAACTAATATAGTGGAATCTTTTGGTGGTTTTCCAAAGGCGAGGACGTAGGCTGGGGATAAGCCCAACCTCGTAAAAGCTCGGTGTTCTTCTCTACCCTACTCTTTACTTTTTTCACTATATTTCTATTTATGAATGCTAAGTGTAGAGTAAATAAGTAAAATACGTAAGAAAAATAATAAAGCGGAGTTATACAGCAGGGTTCGTTGACGAGGGCAACAAGTTCATTGACGAAGTCCCTTCAGTGCCTCGTTGAAGAAATTCAGAGCGTCGTCGACGAGGAAATACCGAGCGGGTCAAAAAAAATATCTGAATTAGGTTTATCGACGAAGGAATGGCTTCGTTGACGAGCTGTGTGGCTGGCTCGTTGACGAAGACGCCGCCTTGTCGACGAGTTTGACTCAATCAAGAGCCCTATAAATATCCATTTTGGTTGCTTAAGGGCTAAGTTTCTCCCAAAAGCTCTCCCCCTGCAGTTTTTCTCTCTCTCTGCAATCCTTCACCTTTCGACGTCTGTTTCTAAAAATGGAGGTTCCTGCGGTGATAAAGGAAGGAAGCTTTACTACTCTAGCAGATCAGATCGTCGTTTTGGGGATTTTCGATTTTTCCCAAAAATCGAGGTGTAAGGATCTGATTCTGATTTTGATTAGATAGCTGTATAGTAGTCGAGATTATAGGGAAGTAATGCTTTATGGTTCTTAGGTTTCGAAGATTATGGGTCATTGCTTTGAGCCGTTTTGTACGAGTTTCTACTTTCGGGTTTAAGGTAAGGGGAATTTGTTTACAATAGTATTTTTAAAAAAAACTAAACCGCTCAAAAGATAGTTCATGTTTATATGTCTCATATGACTGCTTATTTAGTTAATTTCACTAGGTAAAAATGTCGGTTTTGCGATTTTACGGTTTCTGATAAAAATACGGATTTTGGCATATGATCTCTAAACTTTACAAAACATCCTTATTTGTACTAATATTATCGTGGGAGATGCTTGAATCCATTATTTCTCATTTAAATGAAGTTTACTGTATTATGTACTATATAACGGGCTTTTGACCAAATTAGTGTGACATGTGCATAGAAATGAAATATGCGAATCTTTTACAATACTTGTATAAACTCTGGGAACTAGAGTTCCATTTTACTATACTAAAAATTTGGGAAACAAGTGTCGGTTATATACCGAACTATGAACGTGGAAAGGGTAAACCGAGAGGATGTGTGCCAGTTTATGCCCGAAATGATTATATGAGTTGTGAAAATACTAGAAATGCACAGGTTAATATGTCTTCGTTATAAATCGTAAATATGAAAAATGGAACCACAGCTTGCTACCAAAGGAGTTGAAATATACTTCAGTCTACGGGGGTTGAAAGACACTCCGGAAATAAAAGACTTGGTTCTGTAGTTAGTAAAGTACAGAGCAATCGCACATGTGAATTAGTGTGGGTGCATAATATAGTCGGCTTGTAGGAGTTTATAATCACTGGTAAAATAATGGACTAAGGGAGGCAGTCGGACTATAGAATAGATGCTCGGCAATGTCTGCACAAATAGGGCATGTTAGAGTCATCAGTGCACAACCCGTGCCACGGGGTAAATAGGCTTAATTATGTCATACCAAGTTGGTCGTTGTTCTAATAATCATATACATGATTTAAAGGCTTTTATGGAAGAAATATATCGTATTTACGTTGCTATACCTGTTGCACCACCAATTTGAAAAATTGTTGTATGTAGTGAATTTGTTTAAAATTAGCATACATAGTCACACACTGTTGTAATACATTCCGCCTTACTAAGAAGTATCTCACCCCATTATGCCACCTTTGTTTTCAGTTTCATCTGGACGCCGGTCCTAGTTGCTTGAGGAACTTGGGGAATTGTTTTGGGTCATAGCATACGTAAGTGGACTATGTGTATATTGAACTTGGTTGGAGGCTTTTTTTTTTTTTTGGGTTGTAATAATAGGTTACGTTCTAAGTCTGGATAAATGTATTTGAGGATACAATAGTAAACTTTGGTATATGTCTATTAGAAATCCCGATGAATGTTAATGTTTTTCTGCAACATTTGCATTCCAGTTATGTACGAGTTACACCTATATGTCCTTGTTTAGGGCGGGTTGTCTAGGTATATTGAATAAGTACAAGTATTTTATATGAGTGAGTGACATCTGGGTCTGTATAAAGGGTCGGGACGTTACAGTTGGTATCAGAGCCCTTAACTAGTCGGAAGTGTGATTTGATTCATGCTGCCTAGTTAAGGATATGTGTGGAAATTAGGATTTATTAATTCCAATAGTCTAGAATATACCAGAGTATAGGACATGGATGAGACCTAGGGTTTTTGCTTTGTATATTTGGAGACGTAAATCCATTGATAGACTTCTGTGTTTTTCTAGATCAATCGAAAGATTTAGAAAATCACGGCAATCCATTGCCAATTTTGTTTCCAAGTGGAAGAGCGGAACTTGAATTAGAATGATGATGGAAACTAATGGAGTACGTTGATATTAAGGAGGTGGATTTAGGGGAATAAGTCTATAGTATGATAGTATTAGCCGATGTTTAGGCTATTATTCTTCTAATGGATTCTCATAATTGCTTTTCAGGATGGAATCCAGGGACATTACTACCAACGTGGGAGGCAGTAGTAGTGAGGGTTCCGACCATGAGGCTGGTAGTGACTCCACTAGTGTATTGCAGGATTTCACATAGCAGCTTATGGCTGAGGTGGTGCAAACGAATAGAGGGTAGGACCATTCTACGACTGAGATGTGCTGCTCTATTGAACAGTTCACCAGGTTAAAGCCTTCGGATTTTGTAGGAAGTGCAGATCTAGTCCGTGCTGAAAATTGATTCCAGGAGATCGAAAAGATCCTGGATGTTTTGAACTGCACTGAGAAGCAAAAGGTAACTTTTGCAACATTTAAGTTGTCAAAGGAGGTAGAGAGATGGTAGGTATCTGTGAAGAAGATGGAGGAGCACCGACCGATGCCAGTAGCATTCACGTGGGCTCGGTTCAAAGAGTTATTCTTTGAGCGGTATCCTAGCCACGGTCAGATACACGAAGATGGAGGAATTCATAAACCTGACGCAGGGGTCGCTGACAGTGCAGCAGTATGCTATCAAATTCCAAGAGCTGTTCCGATTAGCTCCATTGGTGATACCGGATGAAGCCAAGAAGCCCTGGAAGTTTCAAAGGGGTCTGAGGAAGGAGATCCGTAGGTAGATGACAATCTTGCAGTTGCAAGACTTTACTACATTGGTCGACAAAGCCACTTTGGCAGAGGATAGTTTGCTGGAGGACGTAGAGGTTCAAGTCCCAAAGAAGAGGGCAGCGCCTCCCAATTCTTCGTTTGGGGCAAGATAGGGTAACTGGAAGAAGAACAGTGGTGGTACGTCTTAGAATAACGCATCTTATCGTGGTTGCTCTTTTTGTGGCAAGAAGCACACAGAGTAGTGTTGGTTGTCTACTAGGGCTTGTATGCGGTGTGGTATGAAAGGACATCAGGCAAGAGATTGTCGAATGCGGGTGAGCAGTGGAACCTCACAGCAGCCATACAGGGGAAATGCTCAGGCACAACATGGTGGTCAATAAGGGGGTACAACCCAGGCTAGGGTGTATTCTTTGACTCCTGGTGATGTGGAGAATGCTGGTGATGTAGTCACAGGTATCATTTACATGCTTTCTCATAAATCTATTGCATTATTTGATTATGGGGCAATGCATTCTTTTGTTTCCCATAAGTTTGTTAAACTGCGTGGTTTTGAGGCGCAACTATTAAATTATGAACTGATAGTGGCTACACCGTCTGGGTCTGTAGTTGGGTGTAGCAATGTAGTCCGTGACTTCCCGGTTGAAATTTTGGGGAGGGTGCTACCAGTTGACCTTGTGGTGTACGACATGTATGGCTTTGATATTTTTTTGGGGATGGATTGGTAATCAGCTAGTTATGCCAGTATTGATTGCCACAGGAGGGAGGTGTTGTTCAGACCGCCAGGGGAGCAGGAACTTAAATTCCTAGGGTCATGTGTGCATTCCGCACCATGGATCCTTTCAGCTTTGTAGGCTAAGAAGTTACTCATGAAGGGATGCCAAGGGAATCTGGTGTTTTTGAAAAACGCGCCAGTCGCAGAAAGTAAATTGGAGATGATTGCGGTAGTGTACGAGTTCCCTGACGTGTTTCCAAAGGATTTTCCAAGATTACCTCCAGACCATGAAATAGAATTTTCTTTAGAGTTAACTCCAAGTACGGCACCAATATCGAAAGCTCCTTATTATATGGCTCCAGCCGAACTAAAAGAATTGAAAGAACAGCTTCAAGAGCTTCTTGACAAGGGGTACATTCGACCAAGTGTTTCTTCATGTGGAGCACCAGTGTTATCTGTTAAGAAGAAGGATGGGCCGATGAGAATGTGCATTGACTATAGAGAGCTTAACAAGGTGACAGTAAAGAATAAATACCTACTACCCAGGATCGATGATTTATTTGATCAACATCAGGGCACCCAGATCTTCTCTAAGATTAATCTATGATCTGGGTATCACCAGCTGAAGGTGAAAGCGGAGGACGTCCCAAAGACAGCATTTCGAACTCAGTATGGCTATTACGAACTTATGGTTATGCCTTTTGGTTTGACTAATACACCTGCAACATTTATAGATTTGATGAACAGGGTCTTTCAGGAATATTTAGACCGGTTCGTTGTGGTATTTGAAGATGATATCCTAGTGTATTCTAGGAGTGTTGTAAAGCATGAAGTTCTTTTGAGACTGGTATTGCAAATTCTTAGGTAAAAGAGGTTGTAAGCTAAACTGAAGAAGTGTGAGTTTTGTCTTGAATAGATTGCATTTCTAGGGCATGTGGTGTTTAAAGAAGGGGTATCAGTGGACTCGAGTAAGATAGAAGCAGTTGTGGACTGGGCGAGACCAAAGAATGTTCAGGAAGTCAGAAGTTTTCTAGATCTTGCAAGTTACTATTGTCGGTTCGTAGAAAGGTTCTTCAGTTTAGTAGGTCCTTCGACGCGACTCACGAGGAAGAACGTGAGGTACGATTGGACTGATGAATGTGAGCTGAGTTTCCAGGAGCTAAAACGGCGACTGGTTATTGCTCCAATTCTGACTATTCCATTCGGTGTTGGCAGCTTTGTTATTTACAGTGACGCCTCTAAAAAGGGTCATGGTTGTGTTCTAATGCAATAGGGCAGAGTAGTTGCTTACGCTTCTCGTCAACTCAAAGAATACAAGAAAAACTACCTGACACATGATATGGAATTAGCAACGGTTTTTTCACCCAGAAAGAGTTGAACATGAGACAACGCAGGTGGCTTGAGTTGATAAAAGACTACGACTGTATTATTAGCTATCACCCTGGAAAGGCTAATGTGGTAGCCGATGCCCTGAGTCAGAAGTCCGTTGATGTGTCAGTTTCGGCAGCGAAAGTTCAGCATCAAATCTATATAGACCTTGAAAGGTTGGGCTTAGAGGTGGTGGAAGGAAATCATCAAACTATTCTTTCCAGTTTGGTGGTGCAGCCAACTTTGCAAAAGAGGATCCGTGTAGCGCAGAGGGGGGATCCATAGTTGATTGAGGTTATGGAAGGAGTTCAGAAGGGATTGAAGCCGGATTTCAGTATCTCTGGCGATGAGATATTAAGATTTTGCAACAGAGTTTGTGTACCAAATGATGCCAAGATTAAACGGGTCATTCTGGAGGAGGCACACCATTCATTCTACAACGTACATCCTGGTAGTATGAAGATGTAACGGAATTTGAGGGAATCTTTCTAGTGGTCCAACATGAAAATAGAGATTGCCCATTTTGTAGAGCAGTGTATGACTTGTCAGCAGATTAAAGAAGAGCATTAGAGGTCGGCAGGACCCCTTCAGCCACTTGATATTCTTGAGTGGAAATGGGAGCACATCACGATGGATTTTATGACTGCCTTACCTGCAGCGGTGCATGGATAGAATGCTATATGGGTTATAGTGGATCAGATGATGAAGACTGCACATTTCATTCCAATCAGAGTCAGCTACTCCTTGTATAAGCTGGCAGTGCTTTATGTACAGGAGGTGGTACGACTCCATGGTGTTCCTGTTTCTATTGTTTCATATCAAGATCCGTGTTTTACATCTCATTTCTGGAAGAGTCTATAGGATGCCTTGGGATCACAACTAACATTCAGTACGTCTTTTCACCCGCAAATGGATAGACAGTTTGAGAGGACTATTCAGATGTTAGAAGATATGTTGCAAGCTTGTGTATTGGATTTTTGTGATAGTTGGATACAATATTTACCGCTTATTGAGTTTGCATATAACAATAGTTACCAAGCTAGCATAGAGATGGCACCTTATGAGGCGTTGAATGGTCGTCGGTGTCGATCTCTATTGTTCTGGGATCAGGTAGGTGAGCGGCAGTTATTGGGTCCAGAACTGGTTCAACAGGCCTCTGCAAAGGTTGAGTTGATTAGGGAAAGAATCAAGGCAGCTCAGAGTCGACAGAAAAGTTATGCTGATACTCGTTGATGGGAGTTGGAATTTAAGGTAGGAGACATGGTGTTTCTGAGGATCGCTCTAACGAAAGGGGTGATGAGATTCGGAAAGAAAGGGAAGCTAAGTCCTCGGTACATCAGGCCTTTCGAGATCCTTAAAAGGATAGGTTCAGTCGCTTATCAAGTGGCATTACCCCTAGCACTATCTAGAGTTCATGATGTATTTCACGTGTTTGTACTGAGCAAGTACGTACCGGATCCATCACACGTACTAAGTTACGAACCTCTAGAGATCAGTGATGCTTTATCATATGAGGAGGCTCTAGTACAGGTATTGGATCATAAGGTTCAGCAGTTACGGACTAAGGAAATACCATTAGTAAAGGTATTATGGCGTAACCATGCAATGGAAGAGGCTTCATGGGAATTAGAATCTGAAATACGTCAGAAGTACACACAGTTATTTGGTAGTACGTAAGTATGTGTAGTAGTACAGATGGTTTAGATTAAATGGCATGATCTTCGGGAGAGTTTGTATGTGTATGTAATCTTTCAGATTATCTTTTTGTAACCACGGTATTCCTCCTCCATATGTGAGGGTATGTAAGGAATTTGGGTCGAAGTCGCTTTGTAGGTGGCTGCCGACTCTTCGATAGAACAAAACTATAAGATAATATTATGCGTAGCAGCAGTTAAATGAATTTTGGGGATGAAATTCTTATAAGGATGGGAGATTGTAGAGACCCAAACTCGTAAATAAGGAAAATATGTAAGAAGCAGAATAAAGGAGAGTTATACAGCAAGGTTCGTCGATGAAGGCAGCAAGTTCGTTGACGAAGTCCCTTCAGTGCCTCATCGACAAAATTCAGAGCATCGTTGATGAGGAAATATCGAGCGGGTCAAAGAAAATATCTGAATGAGATTCGTGGATGAAGGAATGGCTTCGTCGACGAGGTTTGTGGCTGGCTCATCGACGAAGATGTCGCCTCGTCAACGAGTTTGACTCGATCAAGGGCCCTATAAATATCCATTTTGATTGCTTAAGGGCTAAGTTTCTCCCAAAAGCTCTCCCTCTCTCTCTAATCTGTGGTTTTTCTCTCTTTCTCTATGATCTTTCTCCGTTCAACGTTCATTTCTAAAAACGGAGGTTCTTACGTGGATCAGGGAAGGAAGCTTTACTACTATAGCGGATCAGATCATCATTTTGTGGATTTTTGGGTTTTTCTAAAAATCGAGGTAAGGATCTGATTCCGATTTTGATTAGATAGTTGTATAGTAGTCAAGATTATAGGGAACTAATGTTCTGTGGTTTTTAGGTTTCGAGGATTCCGGGTCATTGCTTTGAGCCGTTTCGTACGAGTTTCTACTTTTGGGTTTAAGGTAAAAGGAATTTGTTTACAACAGTATTTTTGAAAAAAACTAAACTGCTCAAAAGATAGTTTATGTTTATATGTCTAATATGACTGCTTATTTAGTAAATTTCACTAGGTAAAAATGTCGGTTTTGCTATTTTTCGATTTTTGGTAAAAATACGGATTTTGGCATATGTTCTCCAAACTTTAGAAAACATTCTTATTTGTACTAATATTATTGTGGGAGATGCTTGAATCCATTATTTCTCATTTAAATGACGTTTACTGTATTATGTACTATATAGCGGGCTTTTGACCAAATTAGTGTGACATGTGCATAGAAATGAAATATGAGAATCTTTTACAATACTTGTATAAAGTCTAGGAACTAGAGTTCCATTTTTCTATACTGAAAATATAGGAAACAGGTGCTGGTTATATACCGAGCTATTAACGTGGAAAGGGTAAACCGAGAGGATGTGTGCCAGTTTATGCCCGAAATGATTATATGAGTTGTTAAAATACTAGAAATGCACAGGTTAATATGTTTTCATTATAAATCGTATATATGAAAAATAGAACCACAGCTTGCTACCAAAGGAGTTGAAATATACTTCAGTCTACAGGGGTTGAAAGACACTCCAGAAATAAAAGACTCGATTCCGTAGCTAGTAAAGTACAGTGCAATCACACATGTGAATCAGTGTGGTTACATAAGATAGTCGACTTGCAGGAGTTTGTAATGATTGGTAAAATAATGGACCAGGGGAGGCAGTCGAACTATAGAATAGATGCTTGGCAATGTCTACACAAGTAGAGCATGTTAGATTCATCAGTGCACAACCCGTGCCACAGGGTTAATAGGTGTAATTATGTCATACCAAGCTGGTCATTGTTCTAATAATCATATACATGATTTAAAGGCTTTTATGGAAGAAATACATCGTATTTACGTCACTATACCTGTTGCACCACCAGATTGAAAAATTGTTGTATGTAGTGAATTTGATTAAAATAAGCATATGCAGTCACACACTGTTGTAATACCTTCCGCCTTACTGGGAAGTGTCTCACCCCATTATACAACCTTTTTTTTCAGATTCATCTGGACGTCGGTCCTAGTTGCTTGAGGGACTTGGAGAATTGTTTTTGGGTCATAGCATACGTAAGTTCTATGTGTATATTGAACTTGGTTGGAGTTTTTTTTTTTTTTTTTTTTTTTTTTTGGGGGGGTTGTAATAATAGGTTACGTTCTAAGTCTGGATAAATGTATTTGAGGATATGATAGTAAACTTTGGTATATGTCTATTAAAAATCCTGATGAATGTTTATGTTTTTTCGCAACAATTTCATTCTAGTTATGTACGAGTTACACCCGTATGTCCCTGTTTAGGGCGGGTTGTCTATGTATATTGAATAGGTACATGTATTTTGTATGAGTGAGTGACATTTGGGTCCGTATAATGGGTCGAGACGTTACACTAAGTGCAGGTTGCAAGGCTTAAATACTAAATTCAGAGAGGACTCTTAATTTTTAGAAAGTACGTTTCAATTAACCTTTTTCAGAAACCCACAAGGGAGTACGTTAGTTAATTTGCTTAAATCTTGGTTAAGAGAGCACATTACAAATCAAAATCAAAACATGGCTTGCATATAAAATACAAGGCTGTTACCAAAAGCTAAAAGCATCAAGTTACAAATTCTTGGTTATCTTGGTTGTTGGTTTTAATATTGTGTGGCTGATTGGATTGTTTAATTTTTCAGTGATTTGTGGAGTGTTTTGGTTGTGATTATAAATTGGTGGATTTACTTATGATTTTGTTGTAAGTACTAAAATGAGTAAGTAAAAAGTTGACAAAGAATTTAAAAAAATTTTAATTAACCTAATTCACCCCCCCCCCCTCTTGGGAACTTTATTCTACTTTCATAATTGAATATTTTCTCGTAATGTTATTGTTAGGTAAGATTACAATCAAGTCGGTCCAAATCGAGTTGACTTTTAACATACTTTACTTATTTAGTAAATGAGTTTTAAAATTAAATTTATGTCGAATTTTTTAATAAGTAAAGGTGAAGTACTGTAGTGAAGATGAAAACACTTTAGAAAGTGAGGATGATACCGATATTGAGGACGTATAGGGGCGTAAGCATGTTATGTTGTCACCATCTATTTGACATGTGAAAATAACTAAAAATATATTTATTATGCATTCATCTGATATTCGTACTTCTTATATTTACTTGTCTAATATTTTGTAGACATGGCACCAAGAGGTTGTTGTGGCTGACTTCCTTCTAGACTCTCGACTACATCATCGCACGAGGATGATCCGACGTCCTCGAGACTGGTTAAGCACGTCGGTCCTGATGATGCACCATCATTATCTGAGCCATTAGGACCTTGGTCAGACATGGAGATCACAACTAGGAATGAAATGCAGGGTGAGTTGCCCACCATGATGAGCAGTGTTGGTAAGGTTACAATTAATTTATTTAGATTTAAACTAATGATGGTTATTCACGTGTATAATTAAAATATTGTTCTTAATTTAACTCCTCTTTTAGCATCGACATCCACGATGAGATCAGGCCGTGGTCTAGCGAAGAACACGGCGCTTAAGAAGCACCTAGAGAGGATGGGGCAGCGAATTCGGATTGACATTCCTCCAGGCTTCACGGCTTCACTTGACAATTGATGCCCAGCATGGACATGGGAACTCGGCATTATATGCCGACAGTATGCTCCAGCCACCGCCTTCAGCTGGCTGCAGGTGACTGAGGCACAACGCATGGTTCTTTACATGTGCATCTTGGTAAGTAATCTCAAATTATTTTTTTTAAATCTTTTAATATACTAGTCAAACAACTGTCTAACATTCTAAGTGTATTACCTATGCAGGAGGAGTTTGATATTGACATTCTCCATGCAGACCATATGAAGAGGGGGGTGGACGTGCAACTATGTAATAAATTTAAGTCCTATTGTGCCAAAATGCGGAACATTTTCGGGCAATGGGAGATCAAGCAGAAGCACACCAATGCGATAAGATATCCCAAGAGGATTGGGAGGTGGTGTGTTTCCATTTCCGCAACTTACACTATCGGGTGATGTGTTTGTATTATAATAATTACTTTTTCAAATTAATATGGCTAATAACAAGTCATTACATCATTTTTTGTAGGCTATATGTGAAAAAAAAAAATGATGCGAACCGTAGCAAACTCCCTACGACACATTGTGGTGGGTCGAGGTTATTCGTAAATCATCGAAGGGTAATTTCTATATATAAAACTATATGGCCATTACCTGAATTAATATTAATGATGTTTTATATGATAATGTAACGTGATCCCGAGACTGGCGCAGATGAGTTGCTTTCGGATCTTTATTAGAGAACACACCAAAGGCAATCGGGGGAGTGGTGCGATGGTGCGCAGGGCAAACATGTTAGTAAAAAAAAAAAATATTTACTTTATAATTTGATTCAAAACATCGAAGTTGTATTCTTATTTTCCTTTTTATCATTTTCATTATTGAAAATAGGCAACGATGGTTGAGTTAAGGGATGCATCTGTTTCAAAGGGGAGTCAGCAAATGATGGATTACCAAATAACCGCTTAGGTGCTTGGGGAATGACCGGGGGGCTAGGTGAAAGGTCTTGGAAGTGGATACATTGCCCCAACAACATTATCTTCTATGGGTGTGGCATTTTGTGCTAAGATGGAACGAGTGTGTCGAGATGCCAAGTCTCAGGTAGAGAAGATGGTTCAGCGGATGCATACAATGGAAATGGAGAACCATCAATTGAAAGACATGGTGTCTAACGTCACAGTGGAGAACCAGAGTTTGAAAGACAAGGTGTCTAACTTTGAACCCACGCTCGCAACTATTCTAAACAGGCAAGCGCAATTTGAAGAAATGATGCGCCAATCTCGACCAGATGATGCAAGTGACTCCTCTTATTAGAAGGTATGTAAACTGTAGTTTGAACAGCATACTGGTAGTTATGTTGCTTGTTTAATTCTATTCATATGCTGAAATGTGAATTGTTGGGAGATAATGAAACTGTATTGCTTGTGTTGTTAGGACTTGATTTATCTTTTCTACAATTTCATATATGCGTAGACAGACCCTAGGTTGTGTACTATTACTGCTGGCTTAGCTAAACCTAGGAAGAACTTTTGTAACTTGCAGGTTTGGGAAATGTTCTATTTACAGACGGCATGCTACCAAAAATTTGTTAATTTCCAACGCTTTCTTAACCTCCTCCCAAATAAATCTTCCAAACACTATAGCCTACAAGTAATATAGGAGCCTCCCAACTCCTTAACTGAAGATCTAAAAACATTAAACTCCCAACTTAAGACCCAATTAGGGAAATGAAGATCAAGAGCATACATAAAATCTAGTCAAAATAAAGATCTATATCCATAACAAATAGGTCCATTGATTTAGAAGAAGGTGGCTCCTCTCATTAGAAGGTATCTAAAACGTAGTTTGAACTACATGCTGGTAGTTCTATTGCTTGTTTAATTCAATTCATATGCTAAATTATGAATTGTTGGGAGATACTGGAACTGTATTGCTTGTGCTGCTAGGACTTGATTTATCTTTTCTGCAATTTTATATATGCATAGGCAGACCATAGGTTGTGTACTACTGCTGCTAGCTTAGCTAAACCTAGGAAGAACTTTTGTGACTTGTAGGTTTGGGAAATGTTCTATTTACAGACGACATGCTGCCAAAAATTTGTTCAATTCCAATGCCTTCTTAACCGCCTCCCAAATAAATCTTCCAAACACTATAGCCTACAAGTAATAAAAGAGCCACCCAACTCCTTAACTGAAGATCTAACAACATTAAACTCCCAACTTAAGACCCATTTAGGGAAATGAAGATCAAAGGCATGCATAAAATCTAGTCAAAATAAAGATCCTTATGTATGTATGTGAAAGTTAAGGTGTAGTCCCAAGAGGGGAGGGTGAATTGGGTTATTAAAATTTTCTTTTTATTCTTTTTATGAATTCTTAACCTCTTGTTAATTTAGCAATCACATAACCAAACCTTAGTTTGTCCAATCAATCCACCAACACACTTAGACACAACACAAGTAATCAAAACTCAAACAATCAACTAATCAATCAATAACTAAAGTAATCAACCACTCAATCAAAATATAATATTCAACTCTTTGGCAAATCTCAACTTTTTGTAAAAACTCAAGGTAGAGTTCGTTTGTAGCCCTAGGAATATACGTTTGTTTCAAGCTCTGTAGTGAATGAAATTTATTTGCACTCTCTCATCTAAGATTCTTGAAAATGATTAAACAACGTACTCCCTTTTGGGTTTCTGCAAAAGTTTAATTGAAACGTACTTTCTTAAGTTTAGAGTTATTCTTAATCCCGGCTTGTAATTTCAGCAACCTGCACTTTGCATACACCACACAATGTACACTTGAATCGTCAATCAACTACAAGAAATAAGAAATAATTCATGTGTACAATAACACTCTCAAAAGAGCATATTAGTACAATTTAAAGCATTATATATTTCAATATCAAATATCAAATTGAAATAGATTGAAGTTCAAGAGTAATTTCACCAAGTTTCTTCTCTTAGATGAGAATCAGCAATTAGAACTCAAAGTAAGATGATCAGCACTTTAGTTTTTCTCAGCAATTCATATTTGCAAAGAGTTAAGCAAGAGAGAGCTTTGAGATAGCAAGTGTGCTTTCAACTTTGAAACATATTTTGAATTTCTTGGTGAGTTCTATTTGCTAAAACCATGTATTTATAGGCTCTTAAAAGTATTTTTGGTTTGTCCAATATTATTTGGAGTGTTTCCTAAGTTTTCATAAAATTTGGAGTACAAGAAACCTTAATTTGACTTTTAAAACTTTTTTAAAAAATTAGCCATTAACAATGTTCAGTAGATTGAAGTGTCGGGTTTAATCTTCTAAAGTACTTTAAAATATTGAAAAATTTAGTCTGGATACAGGGTCAGACGATTGGGCTGAAGGGTTCAATCTTCTGAGGGTGTACTGCCTCTTCTATATTCCAATAGGAAATTCTTCAATAGGCTGAACTTATTCTTCAGTTTTCTAAGGCAATTCTTCAATCTTCTGGAATTGCACCTCAGTCGTCTGGGTAGTCAATTTTCTAATTTTTTTAGTTTAGTTTTCAAAAGTTCTTTGCTCTCTTGCTTTGAGTTCTCATAAAACATTTTCTGGGTTTTTAAATAAGGTCTCTAAGTCCATAAATATCCCTAAAGAGCTTCAAAATATTTCATGAGATATTTTGATAGAAGTACTTACATCTTGATCTTAAAGCCTAAAACTCTAATGTTCAAGTCTTCCATGGTATTTTGCTTTATGTCCCTTTTGATGTGAGCTTGAATCAGCTTTAAGTCTCCACATACACTTTACTCATGTTGGTGTTGCATGAGCTTCCCTTGGATCACTCTACATATGAATGTGGCTTTTAAGTCCTTAGTGATTCTGAGCTTTCCATTGCTTTTCTTTCGAACTTTGTCTTTCCTGAAACATCATCATTCTAACAAACACATGTTAAATCATCCTTCATTTGTTATCATCAAAACAAGATTTGAAAATCATGTTAAGCCAACAGTATGTATGTATGTATGTATGTATGTATGTGTGTGTGTGTGTGTGTGTGTGTGTGTGTATGTGTGTGTATAAATCTAAATAGATCATAGTGTTTCAAAGCTTACCTTATTTTTCTTTTTTTGTACTAGTTATAAGATGCAGTCATCACTGGTTGGATTATTTTGAACTATTTAGTGTAAACACGCAAGTTTGAAACATATCTCTATAAAAAAAAAAAAATGTCCTATTTACAAGGGAATTGCTACCAAAATTTTTCAAAACTTCTATACTTTTGGAAAACGTAATCCTATAGACTTTCAAGCATATCATTGTCTTTATTTTTGCATCCTATGGTTGTCTTGAGCACATTGAGCATCTGTATAATGCAAAAATCTTGTGAATTGCATGTTTTTGTGACTTGTAGGTTTGGGAAATGTTCCATTTATAGACGGCATGCTGCCAAAAATTTGTTAAATTTTTCCCAAAATAATCAAATTCATATACCATATTTGTGAGAATAATTATAGTGTGTTGAATGTTAAAACATTTTTTAAAGGATGAGTGAAGTTCAAAAGAATTTTAAACTTCATCTCTAAATTTACTTTTGCACATGCTAAGTGAAAATTCTATCAATAATGGACTTATTTGCATTATCTGATTATTATAGTTATTTTTGAGTTTTAAAGAAGCCATATAAACCATTATCAACATCACATTTTATTTTTTCATAGAACTAGAGTCTAATATAGATTGTTTGTGGGATGCATAAACACATTGCATTATTTAATGTTGATTATATGAAGATCTTGTGCACTCATAAAATTCATTAATTATTGGTTGGATTATTGTGAGCTATTTAGTGTAAACACCCAGGTTTCGAACATATCTCTATGGAAAATGTCCTGTTTATAGGGGAAATGCTGCCAAAATTTCTCAAAACTGATAAAACTTAGCTATTAAAAATAGTATCATTTTTTTTAACTTTGTCCAAATGTCCGATTTTTTTTTTATATCAAATCATTGATACTTATAGTACATATATGATAAAAAATCGTATACTAATTTTTTTTTATAATTCTTAATTTGTAAGGTTTGCGGCTATCACACCATCAACACGATGCCCTGTGTTGACCTTATAGGTCATACCTGATTTTGATAATGAAAAATACTCCAGTACTTTAATGTCTATCAAGCTTGTGTGTAGGTCCATATGAGCATATCATTTGATGGCATATGAAGACTCCAAGTCTAAAGACCCAGAAGAATTCTTTTTTATTGTAATCTACATTAATTTGGGTCTGTAATAGTAACATAGGAAAGAAGTCTATAATAACCTCTGCATATCATGCATGTAAGTTCTAATAAGCTCAAAAGGACTTAGACTGACCTTAGGAGCCTCATGTTTGCATAAAAATGTGTGTTATTATTTTAAAATTAATCATTATATATATAGGGACAATATTATAAAGAGAACAGGACCGAAATGCTCTAAAAGAGCATGTTTGGTCAACCGAGCTGTAATACACAGAAACATTCAATTAACCAAACCTCCACTGGGTCAACATTTTGACCCTTCGATCGACCGACAAGAAATATAAAGAAACACCTTGGTCGATCGAATCCCCACGTGGGAAACCTCAACACTTTGTTCGACCGATCAAACCAATTCATTCCCATGCTGGTCGATCGAAAGTTCGTAAAGTTCGAACAACCAAACCTAGTACGGTCGACCGAATCGTGGAGGTTCAGAATCGCCTTATAAATGGTCGACCGAACACTTAGTTCAAATTCTCCCTAGTCGACCGAACTGAGCTCCACGGTCGACCGTACCATCAAGATGGTCGATTGACCCTCTCAAGTTGCTCGAAATTTACCGAGGTTAAAATGCTGTTAAATATTATTAACCTCACTTAAACTTTTACAAAAATGACATATATGTCCCCAACGACTATAATTTTGCCTATGCCTATATATACAACTTCATTTGCAAGGATTAGCCAAGAGTTAGCAAATTGATTCATGAGAAATCTTTTGAAAAATTCCAAAACCTATATTTTCCATACTACTCTCAAACACTCCCAAATACTCTCATACTTCATTTTTCTTGATTATTCAAGCCTAGAGAGAGAGGTTAAATTAGTTGTGCTTCATTCTAAATAGCCCTATACTCTCATTTGATATTTGTATTGCTTGATTTTTATTGAAAGTTTTGGCTAGAATTCTTCCCACTAATTTGAATATATAAATCTTGTGTGGGAAAACTCATTTGCTTTAGGGTCTTTGCATTAACATTGCAAGATTCCTTAAGCATTCTTTTGTGTGCAAAATATTTTACAAAGCTTGATTTTCAAACAACTCTTGTGTTTGATACATTTGAGAAAATATTTTTGAGTTCGTTTGAATATTATTGCTAACATCTTTGAAATACTAATCTGATATTGAAAATTGATATACTTTACTTTCAAAGTTTAGCTTGTTTGAATACTCGTGTGCATATTTGAGATTATCACTATATTAAGTGTTGGTTGCACATTAACACCACTGAGCTTATTGTTCTTACATGTTTGGTGTGTTCTGATTATTACTGGTACATGTTTGCTTGATTGAGAAGCATCATATTTGTACGCACCTTTTATCGAGAAATCTGTTGTATTCTAGGCGTGGCCTAAGGGGGCGGTAATCTAGTTCGAGAAGGATTATTTGTAAAGGTTGAGGTCAGCACTGTGCTAATTGACATGATTGTATTTAGGTGCTGCTCCACCCGTTAAGTGAGCCTATAGTATAATCCTTGTGCTAGTGAGTCAAGGCGAAAACATAGGCAATTTGTCGAACCTCGATAACATTTCTGGTGTAATCCATATTGACTGCTTTATCGTGCATGTCTTGTTAAATTACTTGTACAGTTTAAATTTCCACTGAATTGATATACTGATTTACTTTATACGCACTAGATTGACATTATGCTTATGTAATACTGTTGCTAGTGGGTTGACCTAGGGAATAAATTTTTAAAAATACCAATTCACTCCCCTCCCCCCCCCCCCCTTCTCGGGATTACAGTAAAGTTAACACCCTGCACCACAGAAGGATGCAGCTTTTGATTATTATTTTTTTGTATTTTTTTTATCTGAACATATTGGATTCATGTATAAAACATTCAGAATTTGTATAATGTAAATGTATTTGATTTTGAATTAGAACTTTTAATAATTTATGAATCTTTTTAATAATTATGGTTTAATGTTATCTATGCGAAAATGCAATTATAGATTTTCACAAGAATTAATGATTTAAAAAAAAAATTAAATTATTAGTGACGATTTCTATAGATATTAGTGAAGAATCAAAACCATCATTAATACTATACTATTAATGATGAATATTGATCCTTCACTAAAGGCCAAGTATTAGTGATGGTTTTGATCTGTCACTAAAGCACAATTATTAATGACGAATTTAAAACCGTCACTGATACTACACTATTAGTGACGAATTATGATCCTTCACTAAAGGCTAATAAGTATTAGTGATGGTTTTGATCCTTCACTAATACTCTACTATTAGTAACGAATTTAAAATCATCACTAATATTACACTATTAGTGACGAATTATGATCCTTCCCTAAAAGCTAATAAGTATTAGTGACAGTTTTGATTCTTCACTAATATTCTACTATTAGTGACGGTTTCAAAATTCGTCACTAATAGTAGAGGATTAGTAACGGTTTTGATCTTTCACTAATATTACACTATTAGTGACAGTTTTGAAATTTGTCACTAATACCCTGCTATTAGTGATAAATTTGTGTCAAACCAATATAGAATTTATAGTGACGGTATTGGGGTTTTAGTGATGGTTATAATCTTGTCACTAATACTACATTATTAGTGACGATTTCAAAATTCGTCACTAATAATTAGTAGTAACGGCAGATATAGCAACTAATTTAAAATCGTGACTAATAAGTATTTGTGACGGTTTTGATCCTTCACTAATACCTTATTTTTTGTAGTGAAGGTATCATGTTAGATAAACCCCTCTCATAACTAATATAGGTGATGTCTGAAATACTTTTTTACCCTTTGTTAAATTATTGGGACGCATACATGAAAATCAAGTAAAATCATCAAATTTTAAGTAAAAAATTACTTAAAACATTCCTAGATTTTTCCAAAATTTTATATAAATTTAAATTTTTTAGGATTTTAAAATGCTTTTCTTGATATTTTTTTGTATTTTTATTTTCCATTTTTTTATAATTTATTTAATTCAAAATAGCTCAAATAATTTTCATTTATTTTTCTTGATTTTTAAAATATTTTTCCTAATTTTTTTTTTCTGATTTTCTAGTTATTTTTCCCAATTTTTTAAAATTTAAAATCAATTAAAAATTAAAATAAAGATAAAATAAATAAAACCAATTGTTTAGAAATCAGACCATTTCAATTGGTTTGAACCTGGTTTAACCCGATTAGGTTTAGTCCACAGTGGTGATACATGACTCTATTTTCTTTAAAAAAAATAAATTCAATGTAGCAAGGTGATGTTAGCACGATGTCACACACCACGTGGCGACTTCTTGTTTTCTTTTTTAAAAATGAAAAAAGAAAAAAATATTTGCAGTAGGATGATGTCAACATGACGTTTCCCACCACGTGGCAAATCTTGGTTGGCTTTGGGTTTTTGAATTTAATTATCTCAGACCCAGTTGGGCTTTGGACCAGATATAGGATCAATAGTTAATGGACCCAAGTCCAACCTGGACCTGGGTTTGGGGTCAATGAGTCGGATCCAATCCAATGGATTATGGGTCAAAGGATTAGGTCCAACCCAACGAGTCGGATCCAATCCAATGGGTTAAATCTATATCAATTTAAAAAAAAAAAAAAATTACCAATTCAAATCACTAGATCTTCAAAAAAATTTGCAATTTAAAAGCAAAATTAAGCACAAAAACAAAAATGAAACCAACGTTAGTCTTCAACTCATTCGATTTTCAGATTCAATAGTAGTCCTTCAATTCTTCTTTAATTCTATCTGCAATCCTCAAACCTCAAATTCTGACTTTTGAATTCCAACCATCTTCTTTCTTTCATGATATCTCTAACTCTCAAGCTCTATAGCTCACCCTCGATCAGAACTCTCTAATTTTCTCACAACTACTTGTGTGATTTCTCTTTCTGCTTGTGTGTCTTTGTGAATGTGTGAATCTATGAATATCTCCTAATGTCTTTGAACAACATTAAAATCAAATAAAAAATGAATCCATTAATTTAAAAAACAGATCAATTAGTCTTTGTTGCTGATTTTCTAATTGTTTATCCTTCCATGTGTATCCTATCCTTCTTAAAGAAAACTTCCATTATAAGCTTGGGAGTATTGAAACTTGATCTTTATTGTCAATTTCCTTCTATGTGTGTCTTGGGGATATTTAAACTTGATCAATCAATTTTAAGAACGGATCAATCAAATTAAGAAACATATCATCAATAAAATTAAGAAACAAATCAACCAATCGTTGTTGTTGATTTTCCTAATTGCTTCCTTTGTGTGTGTGTGCAAGTGTTAGCATGGAATTGGATAATTTGATTTTTTCCCTTTTTTTGAATTTTTTTTTTGTTCTTTTCAATGTAAAATTGTTGTAATTAGAAATTTCCCTGTATTTTCATTTTTCCTGTATTTATTTTTTATATATTTTTTTCATGCAATAAAAATTTATTAAATTTTATTATATAAGCCCAGATGAATTGGGATGTCTACAACATTCATACCCTTGTTATGGTTATGAGTAAAAGCGCAAGGTTCTCCCTCCCTTTCCCTCTTTATCTTAAAAAGAAAAATATTATTGGACCCATCCGCACACGCACACGCACACACACACATACAAATATATATGATATACATTTGTGTGTATGTGTGTGTTTGTGTGTGTGTTTATGAACAATATAATATCAAGTCGATTTTCATTTATAAATTAAATAATTTGTCCAGAACCAGTTCATTCATATTGTATTGCAATCTAAATTTGATCATTTTTGTTATGAATTTTAGTTATAAGTTTGTCCTATATTGACAAAATGAGTGGATGATAGGTGCTTATGCATGTAGGCGTTGGACCTAGGACCCAATGAATTAAATTTTTGGATCGAGTTGGTTGTCAACTATGTATATTAAGTCATCTTATAAGGAATCCTCTGGTCCTAATTACTAATGGGTATCAAAATCGATAGTACGAGTTGAGCTTGAATAATCATGCATGCGTTTATTTGAATGTTGATCTCATAGAAGAGGAGGTGTGGATACTATGGATGCCTATAGATGAGTGAACTCCCCATGGTTTCGTTGTCTATCCCACGGTTGAGTAAACTTGCATAAGGACTCCTCTGGTCCTAATAATTTTGACTTTTGAGCAAAATAAAAAAGGTAATGTGTTTTTCCAAACCACATACATTCCATAATCAATTACTATTTATTATGAACAAAGTCAAAAATCTATTCATGGCACTAATGTATATGCAAATTACGTTTCCATCATGCATATTATTTGGTTCTAATTATGTAATCATTACCATGTCATGACATGGTATACCGCGTTTTCGTGCATATAAAAAATTAAATACATCGGACATTGGATGGTGACTCAAAATTTTGATTTGAATGTGATGGGCATGACAAGGACAAAATGACCAACTTTTATACATAATTCAAATTTTGTAAACTAATGGATCAAGGGGGCATCAACTAGCTAGTATATGTATTCTTAAAGTCAAATACTGGACCAACATAACTTTTTAAACATTAATGGTGAATGTTTACGTCTTTTTAGAAAATACTAGAAAAAGTTAATATCTTTCGCTACTTAACTATTTAATAATAAACTAATGGAGTTGGTATAATTGCCTATTGCCCTAAAATCAAATGCCAAGGGGAGTTTATTTAAAACCATGTTGGAGATTGGAAAATGGGTTTATTAATGATTTGTTGGAACAACCACAAATATTGAAGGCATTTCTTAAAGTCATTTTTGAAGTTGATTCTCTTAAAGCCCTTCTTCTTATTAACTATCACTCATCTTCAACACATTCATTATGGAATCTTACTGTGAACATAAGATATCCCGAAAAATATTCTGTTAGGAAAGTCAACCATGTATTGTGCAAATTAATCAATTGGCAAAGTTCTTCAGTAGATCCATTGATGAAATTGACAACGCCTCCGGTTAGTTTAGAAACATTACTTCTTGTTGATCATTTAATATTTTGTTCTTCGTATACTTCATTATTTTCTATGGTACTCTCAAAAAAGGAAAATGCTAAAGGAAGGTCTCCAAATTTTTGAATTGTTAGTTCATATTTTTCTCACAAAACTCAAGAGAAGTTTATATCTTTTAATATCTTTTACACAAAAAGGAGTAAATTATAATTTTATCTTCTTATCTTTTTGATTTGGAATTTGAATTATGAAAAGTATGTGTTTTTTGTTATATCATATGACTATTCAAGTGTTGCTTTTAATTAAGAATTTTTTTTATCGATCGCACTAACTTACACTACACAACAACAGATAACTCATCTCTCATTTATGTCCCTCTCTATCCCTCCTTTTATACCCCACCTTTTCAATTTCGAATTGAGAAATGCCCTATGTCATTTATTCCATGAATTGATTGACATTACAATTTAGCTAAAAGTCATCCCTCAACCATTGCCCCTTGTCGCTAGAAATAATTGTGATCTTCACCATGATACTACTTAATTATGGGCAGATCAAAAGTCTAACAGTGCATCAAATGAAAGGGTCTACTTGATTATGAGAATGTTATTTAAATCCTTCATATAGTACAAAAACTCTAAATTCACATTTTAATTACAACTTAATTAACTCATAACTGGAGTCTATATTTGTAACGACCTGAGGAATAATGGTATTTAAATAATAAGAGGAAGGAAAATGGAAACAGAAATAGAAGGAGGCAACCGACTTCATCGACGAAAAAGGGGTTTCGACGACGAGTGTTCTTCAGGATCTCGTCGACAAGGTCCCATCTGATCAACGAGAAGATACCAAGAGAGGATTTTAGGGAAATCTAAAATTTGTTGACGAGGGTGCAGATTCGTCGGTGAACTTTCTACAGGAATCTTCGATGAGGTGACGTGACTCGTCGATGAATTTCACAGTATAAATAGCCTAAAACCAGGTCAAATGCATAAATTTTCAACAAAATTCACTCTCTCTCTCTCTCTCTCTCTCTCTCTCCTACGGCTCCACCTCCATCTCTTTGATTTCAGCCCTGTCGTTCACCTGATCAACGATCTGAGGCCACCACGACGCTCCTGGGGAAATTCTCTTCAAGTCTGCTAGAGAAAATCGTCGGGGGGACAAAGTTGGATTTTATCCCAGATTTAGCGTAAGGTCTTTTATTCGAAATTAGGCTTTTCGGCTATTATAGGAAGTGTAGAAAACGTAGAAATAATGATGTTTTGTTCTGAAATTTATGGTTTTCAGGGTGTTAAGTGGAGTACCCTGCGGGTGTGGGACCTGTCACAGTAGAAGGATTTTAACAGAAATCAGGTAAGGGAAATATACTATGCTAGAAAGTTTTAGTATGATTTTAGTATGAATTATATGTTTTTACTATATTATTATTTCACAGTAAGAATTTATACAGTTTATCAAATGCGTTTAAAAAGTTTTAAATTACTGTGTGGCATGAGAATATGGATATAGTACAGAAACGTGTTTTTACAGTATTTTGAGGATTATATTTTATAAAATATATAGATAGAGAATATATTTTATAGTAATTACAGAATACCATGATTATACAGTTGATACAAATACAGCTTATAGTACCATGACATACAGTTTTACAGTTCATTTCAGAAATATAATTGATACAGATACAATTTATCATAGTGTCATGATTTATACAGTCATTATAGAATCATGGTAAAATAGATAGTTGTATATAGAACTGTACTATATAGTATCAGACCCTTTTGGACCATACAGTTTACAGAGTACAATACCGTTGCTACATACAGTATAGAGTGCAACCACCTATTCAGATAATACGTGGTATGAAAGTCGATCGTATAGAGCCCATGAGTGGACAAGCTCCCCATCAGATATGGGTTGAGGAGGGCTAATCAGACTATGGAATATAGTGATTTATCCTAGTCAGCCAGCTACAGTAGATCTCGCCTACAAGCCGCACAACCCTTTCATGAGAGGTTAAATCATGACATACAATTATCTACAGAGAAGTTTTCAGCTATTAGATGTATATACAGTTTTATAGTAACAATGGGGGGTACTTATATATAGTAGAAGTATTATGAATGGAAAACTTATAAAAACATATATGTTAAGCAACATGGGTACAGGTGGTGGTTATATATGTTATTTGTATGTATATTCTCATATTTAGTTATACATGATTATTTAGAAAGAGATCTTTAAAGTATTGTAACTCATTTACCACACACTAGTAATAACATATTTCATCTTACTGAGCGTCATCTCATCCCATTACTTTAATATTTTTCAGGTGATCCAGGTAGGCGAGCAGATCAAGCTCGCAGATAGAGGGGCCTCGTTACTGTCCTGTCAGTAGAGTGAGTATTTTTTAGAGTATTTATTTATAGTCATAACCCAATTTAGGGTATTTTGGAAAGCAGTCATATATGTATATTTTGGGAACACATTTTAGCACTCTGATATTGTATATTTTCTTGATTGTATTTATATGGATTCCACTTTTCGCTGTTTAAGTTTATGGTTGGGTTTAATTTAATTTGATATTAGAGCATTATAAATTTTATAGTATAAAAAAAAATAAATCAGAACTGGAGAAGAAATAGGAGATCGTTACAATACTATTTAGGATGTGACCAACAATACTGATGTGAATAATGTTTTAGGTAAACCCTCTCTCTCTCTCTCTCTCTCTCTCTCTCTCTCTCTCTCTCTCTCTCTCTCTTCCTTTAATGATGGAAGTTAACAATTTGAACCCTCAGATGTAGAGTACTCTGACCATCTAGAAATAGATCCACTAGAATTAATTATTGCTCCTATAAATCATAAAAATCGATACCGTCCGTGTGTATTGTTTTTTAATGGCTCAATTAATGTCACACCATATACTTGTATATTTAATGTGTAAGATGGAGTAAAAGTGTAGGAGAGAGGGAAATGTAAATTTTTAATTGTGTTGCTACGTTTGGAGAGATTTTAGATTTAGATTTGAATAGAATTTGTGTAAAATATAATATTAAATTATATTAAATTATCCAAATTCATCCAAATCCAAATCTAAGATCTGAGATCCATGTTCCCAAATGCAACCTATATGTATACAAAACTACGTAAAGAGAAACTTGATCGAAGTTTTGTCTAATTCAAGTTTTAAATTTTAAAATATATGTGAATTTAAATTTAACTTACACTGCATCTAAAAATATGAATTTCAAATCTTAAATTTAAATTCATTTTAATTTTTAAACAAATTTAATAAAATTTATATTATATTTGGCTCAAAAAAATTCACACAAGGTCTTTCTCAAAATTCAACATTAATATAGATTTGGTTTTCATTTAATTTTGTGCAAACCTATATAAATTTAAATTCATGGAATGAATTTGAGGCCAAAACTAAGCTAGATCCTAATTATAAATAATATATATATATATATATATATATATTTATATAACGTTAATGATGCAGATCGAGCATGCATAAAGTGAATGAAGGGCAAATTAGCGGGGAGGAGAAGAGAAAGTACATATAATAAAAGCCAATTAGGACGAGGAAATTAGAACTCGCATGATTCAGATAGTGTAGGTTCAAACTAACATGATGGAAATCTTGTTCATGAAATTAAGCAATTGATCTTAAGATCAGTATTTGCAGCCCACCCCCAATCGATCTTTTCCACAATAATTTTCACACATTAATTAATTAACAGTACCATGACTTAATTAATTAATTAACAGTCGAGCATATATAATTATGCATAAAATATATATGGGGGCAATTAATTAACGCGGTCATCTCATCTCATCACATCTGATCTGATCTGATCTGCGTGCATGTTTCTAATCTCTCCCCTAATTTCTGTCGATCATATGCATCCGACACCGCACACAGCCGATGAATTTTCAGGCGGCGGCCACCGTCTCGCCTTTACCAGTAGTACTGCTGGAAGTTTTGGAGTGAGAGGTGGCATGAGCCGCGGGCGCTAACTCTGCGCGTTGATGCTGATGATGATGACGATGATCTTTTTTTGAGGCGACGCAGCTGCTGCTGCTTTTCTCTTTTCTCTCGTCTTCCTTCATCTGTTCTTCTCTGCACTCCACGCTGCAGAAGGCTGTGTCTCCCCTGTCCATACAATTTCCATTTCATTTCATTTTGATCAGTACCCAAAATAACCCATAATTAATTCATTACTCCTATATATAGATATCCATTGTTCACCCTTCATATTTAGTTAATTGTCAACTCGAACCTCTCGAGTTCGATTCCTCTCGTAGCAAACATTGGAATTTACTACACTAGGTGTCCCGAAAATAATCATCCATTTTTCACTCGTCATAACGTAAGAGGAGTTCTAAAACGAATTGTCGACTCAGACATCTCTAGTCCGATTCCTCTCATTTTCAAATATCAAAATTTACTAAGCTAGATTTCCCAAAAATAACCATTCATTTTTCAGCCGTTGTCATAAGGTAGTGGTAAAGACGAATTGTCAATTCAGACGTCTCCAGTTCCATTCATCTCTACTTCAAATATCAAAACTTATTAAACTAGGTGTCCCGGAAGTAATCTTCAATTTACCACCACCCAAAAATATTTACACCTCCATTTTTCAAAACAAAATTCAGAAATTAACAAACCCAATATTTAGAGATTTAATATATATATATATATATATATATATATATATATAATTATACATGAAGACGAGAGAGAGAGAGAGAGAGAGAGAGAGAGAGAGAGAGAGAGAGAGAGAGAGAGAGAGAGAGAGAGATACCTATACATGTAGATATCACGGCCAGGCGCCAGCCGGCGTTTACAGCGGCCACACGTCCTCAAGAAATGAGCCGTCGTCTCCAACAAACCATGACGAAGATGAAGATCATCGGAGCTCCTCACTCTGGGGTTTCTGGGTGACACCATCCCCAACACTAATCGCTGCTGTCCAAGTATTTCCGGGCCCCCCTTCTCTTCCAAATATCCGATGGGTTTCTGGTGATCGGCCGGCGCCGGAGCTTCCACTTCGCCCACGTCGACGGAGATCCCCGTCATGCTCCTCGTCCTCTGAAGCAGATTGGGAGGACGAGGACGCTTTCCCAGCAACATCGATCACAGTATGTATCAGAAGCAATCAGCAGATCTGTCAGTGGGCTCTCAGCCTGAGCACTGAAGAGAGAGTGAGAATGGAAGGTGGGAGAGACGAGGAAGATGATGAAGATAAATTAGCGGAGTGGGAGATGAGGGAAGGGAGAATCGATCTGGGCCGTCCATTGCGGCAGTACCATGTTGAAGTGAAGAGATGTTGATGATGTCAGCCTTCTTTAATTATTTTTTGTCACTGTTTTGTTAAAGTTTCTTTTATATTATTATTATTTTTGTATGTGCAAATGCTGCATGATTTATAATTATTATATGTATTGTGTAGGTATGGGTTAGTGGAGAGTGATGACATCCAAAGAAAGTATGAATGATTTTTCAACCTTTGATCAATTTTTGATGATTAAGTCTGGAGGTCGATGGGACAAAGTCCTCCCTCTCAAAGATTCCAACCTATAGTTTGTGTTTGAAAGTATGCATTTGGTGTTTTTAGACTTAGATTTATATGAATTTTAAAAAATAAATTATAATTATGTTAATTATATTTTATTTAAATATTAAAAAAAGTAGCCTGATGTACAAAACTTTAGCATATGTGGGGTCCAGAAAAAGGGCGGACCAACAATGGGTTTATAGTACTTAGTCTTACCTTACATCTTTGTAAGAAATTATTTTCACACCAACTTATAAATTTAAATTTAAATTCTAAACTTTAAGTTTGCAAAATCTATTCGATGTTTAATTTGTAAAGTGAATATGAAGTAATTAGATTGTTAATTAGAATGATTGTTTTTATTATAAAAATTTAGTTATAATGAACAAATTTAATACTTTATACAAAAACATATTATTCTCATAAAGTAAATAATAATGTAAAAATTTTACAAATCAATAATAGTTGAAAAGTAAATAAGTAAGAATATTTTAAAAGTTTAATTTCTCATTTTTTATTTTTAAAAAATAGCAAAAATTATAGTTTATTCTATTGACCCTATGGGTCATACCCGGTTTTGATAATGACAAATACTCTTTGTATTTAATAGTTGATGAGTTTGTGTGCAGAATTAATTGAAAGTATCATATGGTGTACGTCCATGGACTTGAAAAAAGATAAAAACCCAGAACATTTATTTGTTGTAATTTAATTATTTTTTTATAAGAGTCTGTAATATTAAATAGGAAATGGTCTGTAATAATCAATGCATTACATGCATGATAAGGTAGATAAGCTCAAAGGATTATTGAATGACCTTAAGGATCCTCTTCGGTCAACCTAACGTTGATTAACTCCAGATTTTTGGAGTTATCTCACGAAAACCATTGATTGTCTTTAGAACCCTAAATATTGCATAAAAATGTCCCTCCATTGTCTTGAACATAATCATCATATGAATAGAGACAACATTATAAAGAGAAAATGATCGAAATGCCCAAAATAGGCATGTTTAGTCAATCGAACCCAACCAAGCTTATATAGGTTGGTCGATCGAACCTCCCTAAGGTCAAAAGTTGACCCTTCGTTTGACCGACCAAAAGATGAACTCCAATGCTCTGGTCAACCGAACATCCTCGGGAGAAGCCCAACCTCCCGATTGACTGAACCTCCTAGTTCAAAATGATCTAGTCGACCGAACCACACAGATTTGGAAAATCGCCTTTGAAACCCTCAAGTACGATCGACCATCTTTATAGTTCAAAATACTCCCGGTTGACCGAACTCAGACACTCGATCAACCGAACCTTAAGTATGATCGATTGGTACTCTCAGGTTGGCGAATTTTACCGAGATTATAAATGTTGTTATTTTTATTAACCTCACTTAAACTTTTTTCTAAAATGACTAATATGTCATGAACGATTATAATTCCGGGGAAGCCTATATATACCCCCTCATTTGCAAAAATTAATATGAGATTAGAAAACATAATTAGCAAATATCTTCTGAATTTCAAAAAGCTTATTTTTCATATTCAAGTTTCATACTCTCATTCTTACTCATCTATATTACAAATACCACTTAGTAAGAGTGCTCTTGTGTTCATCTCATCAAGCTTTAACTCTCACTTGCTCGTTTTGATTGAGATTAATTTTTCTTTGAGTAAGTTTCTAGTTTTTCTAGGGGGCCTCATAAATAAGCCTTCTGTAATGACCTGCTTAATTAAATGGGTTTTTTTTTTTTTTTTTGTCCATACTATAATATTTTACATGCTCTGATACCATACTGGGGAAAAACCCAATCATAAACCTAAGCAGCGAAAAGCATAAACTGAATAAACATGTCCATATCATACAATATCAATACCAGAGTGCTACCATGTTTTCCCCAAAATATACACATATATCTGTTTTCTCAAAAATTCCCTCAACTATATTGGGATGTGTAAAAACACTCCCAAAAACAAACCCACTCTCTGGCAGGGCACTACTGAAGCCCCTCTATTTGCGAGCTTGGTCTGCTCGCCTACCTGGATCACCTGAAAAATATATCAATACTGGGATGAGCCAAAGCTCAGTAAGGAGAAATATGCTATTGCTAGTGTGTGGCAAATGAGCTACTATATATATCATGAAATCTGTTTTCATATACACATGAATAACTAAGTACAAAAGTACAGTACAAATAATAGAATACACCACCCCTTTTTCCTATTGCTTAACATGACAATATTATGGTCATAATTCAAATACTTCTAGTGTACATAAGTATAGTCCATGTTACTGTAAATCCGTACGTATGTAATAGTAACTGAAACTGTTCCCTGTGGCTATTTGTGTGTCATGACTTGCCCCCCTCATGACAAGATTGTGCAGCCTGTAGGCTGAATTTACCTTAGCTAGCTAACCAAGAATAAATCACTAAACTCTCTCAGTCAACTTGCCCACCTCAACCCATATCTGGATGGGGAGCCTAACCTCTTCAAGGGCCTAGGTGGTCGACCTTACCACGTATTATCTGAATAGATGGTTGCACTAAATAAGTAATATAGTATCTGTAGCAAAGGTACCGTGCTCTGTAGCTGCAAGTCCAATAGGATCTGATATCATATAATATATTTCTATATATATATATATATATATATATCTGATTTGTCATGATTCTGAAGTACTGAAATAATCATGATGTTGTATAAACTCTAACTGTAATTCATACGTAATACTGAGAACTGAATAATCATAATACTGAAGCTGCATGATCATAATACTAAAATTCTTGTAATCATGGTACTGAGATCCGTATAATCATGATACTAAAATCCATAAAATCATGGTATTGAAATTCGCATAATCATAATACTGAAATTCATAAAATCATGAAACTAAATTCGTAAAACATATCCCCGTATCATATACATATTCACAAGCCACGCCATACTAAATACATAATTTTCATAATTAAATAAACTGTATCATATTTTAAGAAATGTCTAGCATAGCATATTTCCCTTATCTGACTACTAGAAAGCCCCTACGAAATACTAGCCTAACACCCGCAGGGCCTCCTACAAAACACCTTGAAAACAATATTCGCCAGAACATAATATTAGTATTTTTCCGTCTACATCATTTTCTATAACTATCATAAGGCCAAAAATGGACTAAAAGACCTTACCCTGAATTTGGGATGAAATCCAACTCTGTTTTCCTGATAATCCGTTCCGGCAGATTTGTAGAGATCTCCGCCAAGAGTGTCGTGGTAACTTCAGATCGTCGATCCGGCGACTAGTGGGGCTGAAATCGAAGAGAGAAGGGAGAGGGAAACATAGAGAGAGAGAGAGAGAGAGAGAGAGAGAGAGAGGCGCGGTGAAAATGACAAAATATCCCGGTTTCCCTCCTTTTATACCACCAGATTTATCGACAAGACATATCACCTCGTCAACGAGTCTTTCATAAAATTCGTCGACGAAGCCCTGTATTCGTCGACGAAATTCAGAACAGTCGGAAACCTCTCTCGATATTTTCTCGTCGATGAAGCCCTGTGTTTGTTGACGAAATTCTGAAGACCTTCGTCGACGGGACCCTTTGTTCGTCAACGATGCTAGGCAATTTCCTGAAATTATTTTTATTCTCCAAAATGCAATGTCGTCGAAGTCTACGGCCTCCTTCTATTTCTGTTTCTATTTTCTCTCCCTCTTTATTTAAATTCTATTATTTTCCGAGTTACTACATTCTTCCCTCCTTATAAAATTTCGTCCTCGAAATTTATTATCTGAATCTCTATCTATACTTCCAGCATTCCATAAAGACAAGGGTTTACTTATTTTATTACTTGCCCTCACTTATGGCGGAGGAATACCATGGTTACATGAGTGGTTTTAGGAAATTACACGTATAAAAGTAAAAACTATCTACTATCCAAGATCAATACATGTACCTGCAAAAGAAACTTATCTAACTATTATACTTTACCTGTATACCTCTATTCCTCTTGGAACAACTGTGGATATCTTTGTCTAATCTGCTCCTCGAGTTCCCAAGAAGCTTCCTCTATAGCATGATTCCTCCACAAAACTTTAAGTAACTGTATTTCTTTAGTGCGTAAAGTCTGGACCTTTCTGTCCAAAATCTGTACTGGTACTTCTTCATATGCCAATGAATCCTTAAGCTCTACCTCTACATAACTAATGATGTGGGATGGTTCTGGGACGTATTTCCGTAACATGGCAACATGAAAAACGTCATGAATACGAGTCAAAGTTGGCGGTAAAGCTAGCCTGTAGGCAACTGACCCTATTCTCTCAAGTATCTCAAAAGGGCCAATATACCTAGGGCTCAACTTGCCCTTCTTCCCAAACCTCATAACTCCTTTCAAAGGAGCTATTTTAAAAAAATGTGATCACCTACTCCGAATTCCAATTCCTAGCGGGGAGTATCTACATAACTTTTCTGCCGACTCTGTGCTGCACCGATCCTATCTCGAATAAGTTAGACTTTATCACATGCTTGCTGAATTATCTTTGGGCCCAAAACTCGTCTTTCGCCTACTTTATCCCAGAAAAGGGGAGATCTACATCTCCTATCATATAATGCTTCATAGGGTGTCATGCCGATGCTAGCCTGATAACTATTATTATAAGCAAATTCAACTAACGGAAAAAACTGAATCTAACTACCTCCAAAGTTTAGCACACAAGCACGAAGCATATCTTCCAATACTTGGATGGTTCTCTCTGTCTGACCATCGGTCTAAGGGTGGGAAGATGTGCTGGCTCCCTAGTGCCTCCTGCAAACTCCTCCAGAACCATGATGTAAAACGTGGATCACGGTCCGAGACTATGGATACCGACACTCCATGGGATTGAACAATCTCCTGTATGTAAATCTCTGCTAACCTGTTCATAGGGTAGCTGACCTTTATAGGCAGAAAATGCGCTATCTTCGTCAATCTATCAACTATCACCCATATGGCATTCTGACCATGCAACGTTGGCAGCAGTCTAGTAACAAAATCCATGGATATGTGATCCCACTTCCACTCGAGAATGAAAAGTGGCTGCAACTAACCAGCCGGCCTATGGTGCTCAGCTTTAACCTACTAGCATGTCAAACATTGCTGCACAAACTCTACTATCTCCCTCTTCATACCACTCCACCAGAAATAATCTCGCAGATCTCTATACCTTTTCGTACTTCCAAGATGAACCGTGTATAGAGACTTGTGTGCCTCCTCTAGAATCGTCATCTTGATGCTATCATCTTCAGGCACACACAATCTGGTGCGAAATCTCAAAGCCCCATCATCGGAAATACTGAACTCCTCCCCCTGGCCATCCTATACTCTAACAAACACCTTTACTAACTCTGGATCATTTCTCTGAGCAGCTTTAATCTTCTCATACAATGTGGGCTATACAACCAAACTGGTAATAAGTGCCCGAGAATCATCCTCCACTAACTCCATACCAAGTCTTTCTAAGTCTATCTGAATCGGACGTTGAACTACTGCTGCTAACTGTGTTGTATCTCCTGACTTATGACTCAACGCATCGGCTACCACAATTGCTTTACCTGGGTGGTAACTGATCGTGCAGTGGTAATCCTTGATGAGTTCCAACCACCTCCTCTGCCGCATATTCAATTCTTTCTGTGTAAAGAAATACTTAAGGCTCTTATGATCAGAAAATATCTCACACCTCTCACCGTAAAGATAATGCCTCTAGTTCTTCAGTGCATGTACAACTGCAGCCAACTCCAGATTGTGGGTAGGGTAGTTCTTCTCATATTCTTTCAACTACCTTGATGCATATGCCACCACCCTACCATGCTGCATCAGCACACAACCGAGCCCTTTTAAGGATGCGTCACTGTAGATAACATAACCATCGCCTCCCGATGGAATCGTAAGAACTGGTGCAATGACGATCCGCTGCTTTAGTTCCTAGAAGCTCTGCTTGCACTCTTCATCCCACACAAATCTGGCATTTTTCCTAGTCAACCGTGTGAGAGGACCTGACAAGGCTAAAAATCCCTCAACAAAACGACAGTAATAACCTACCAGTCCTAAGAAACTCCTAACTTCCTGCACATTTCTCAGCCTAGCCCAATCTACCACTGCATCAATCTATCTAGGATCCACTGAAATACGGTCCCCTGAGATCACATGGCCTAAAAATGCCAGCCTCTCTAACCAGAACTCACACTTGCTAAACTTAGCATAAAGCTTCTCCTCCTTGAGAGTCTGCGATACCTGCCTCAAATGTACCTCGTGCTCCTTGAAACTCCTCGAGTACACCAGTATATCATCAATGAAAACTACCACAAACTGATCTAGATACTAGTGAAAAACTCTATTCATCAAGTCCATGAACACAACCGGGGCATTCGTCAGACCAAAAGGGATAACGAGAAATTCATAGTCTCCGTACCTAGTCCTGAAGGCTTTCTGCGCAACGTCCTCTACTTTTACCCTCACTTGATGATATCCGGATTTAAGGTAAATCTTGGAATATACCCGTGTACCCTGGAACTGATCAAACAAATCTTCTATACGGGGTAGAGGATATTTATTCTTGATAGTAACTTTATTTATCTCCCTGTAATCAATGTACATCCTCATGGACCCGTCTTTCTTCTTTACGAACAACACTGGAGCTCCTCATGGTGATGCACTGGGTCGTATAAACCCCTTGTTCAACAATTCCTACTACTGCTCCTTTAATTCTCCTAATATAGCTAGAGCCATACGATACGGGACCTTAGAGAGCAGCGCAGTCCCTAGAGGTAAATCTATAGGAAAATCTACCTCGCGCACAAGAGGCAACCCTGGCAGCTCCTTTGGAAAAACATCTAGAAATTCCCGTACCACTGGGGTGCTGTCAATCTTCAATTCATTCTCAGATGTTTCTTTTACAAATGCTATTAATCCCTGACCTCCATCAAGGAGTAATTTATCTGCCTGCATAGCGGACACTAGCTGTGTTGGAGCACGTACCCGTGAACCAACGAATTTGAATTCCTACTCTCTAGGAGGTCTGAAAATTACTTCTTTCTGGAAGCAATCAATGCTAGAGTGATTGGCAGCTAACCAGTCCATACCCAGTATTATATCGAACCCACACATATCAAACACAACAAGATCTGCTGGTAATACTTTTTCCTGAATTTCTATCGGATAGCCTCTAAGTACCCTCTGACATTTGATCACTGACCCTGATAGTGTAGCTACCGACAGTACTATATCTAATGAGTGGGTCTCACTTTCAGATAATTTAACATAAGATGTAGAAATGAAAGAATAAGTAGCACCCGAGTCAAAAAGAACAATAACTGGGTATGATAGAACAGTAAATGTACCTGTCACCACATCCGTAGCAGCCTCTGCATCTCTTGGCGTCAGAGCATATACCCACGATGGGGCCACATTCCTCTGCTGGCCACCCTGAGGCGCCTGATATCTTCCTTGATAAAGCCTGGCAGCTGGGACCTGGTCCTGCTGACCTGGGCACTCTCGCATCATGTGATCGGGTCTCCCGCAATGATAACACACTCCCTTGCCTACCCGACACTCTCTTAAATGATGTCTCTCGCATGTCTGACACACCGGGTAAGTCTGTGTACCCTGGTTCCCATGAGGTTTTGTCATCTGCCTTTGGTCACCCCTATCGCGACCACCTCTCCATGGACCCCTACTGGAGCTAGCCTGAAAACCCTGAGGCGCAGGCCTCTTCCTCTGACTCTGAGCTGCAACACCCCTCTGAATGTCACTTGTCGCGGCGTCCCGGGAGCGCGTGTGCCCCGGGCGGCGAAATAAAAACCAATTTTAATATTTTCATGGAAAAACATGGATGTCGGAGTCGCCACTAACCTTCAGTGCGGTTAGAACACATGATTACTACCCTGTTAGGGGTAGAATCGGTCTACATTACCAAAGTTGGGGTCGGGAGTTCGGTTACGCGAGGGGAAGGTACGAGCACCCCCTACGCGCCCGTTCTTACGAACGGTACCTAATTAATTTTAAATTATCCCTAAGTTAATCTAATAAGTCTTTAAACTACTCCTTTTATGGATTAATAAACACACATGAAAAATGAATAAATAAATAAATATATACGTATATTCCCTCAGAGCTTAAGGTACGTGAAGCCCGAAGGCTCATACCCCCGCAATAAAATCATAGGGAAATAAATCAAGAAAATATTTTATAAAATCATTGCTATAGTGCATATAAGGCCAAATAATGAAAATACTAAAAATAGTGATAATAAATAATGATAGAAATGATAATATTGATAAATAATACTAGTGATAATAATACTAATATTAGGAGTAATAATAATAAATACCATAGTGATAACAACAATAGTAATGATGATAATAATAATAAATAATACAATAATGATAATAATAGTAATAATAACAAAAATATTAATAGTAATAATAACAATATGGTTAATAAATAATAATAATAATAATAATAATAATAATAATAATAATAACAATAGGGATAATGATAACAATATTAGTAAAATAATAATAATAGTAATAATAATAATAATAATAATAATAATAATATGCATATTTTTATAATAGGACACTTACCTTAATATGAACACACAATCAATACATATAGAAACAAAATTATCAAAAATAAGGAAACAATCTACTCATCAAATTATGGAAACCAAGTAGCCCTAAAATCAAGAGGTAACTATACAAGGGTAAGCAAACAGATAAATTATGGAAACAGTCTAAAAGCTAACACTAATATGTAAATATTTAACAAGACCACTAAATGGGAAATCGCGGAAATAAATCAAACCAAAAATTGGTGTACAACCCTAAAAATTAATATGCTACATAAACATTGCCTTTTTAATAATACTATACTAATATTACAATGATGATAATAATAACATACAAATTATAATAATATAGATGATAATAACATAAATATTCTTATAATATGATAACAATTTAAGGAATAATGTACAAACAGTATAATACTAATATAATCCATATGATAACCAGGCCAATAATAGACAAACAATAGAATATCAATACTAATAAAATCAACATGATAATCACAATACTAATAACAATGTTCAAATAATATAGTAGTTTTTACAAATAATTAAATACAAACAATGTAATAAAATGTAAATAATGATATTAATACTACTAATAATATAGGAACAGCAATGATAATATAATCAATGTAAAATACATAGGTATATATATGTACATATATTAACACTAACACTAAAATAAATAAATATATATACATATATATATATATATATATATATGTATAGGTATGTGTGTGTGTGTGTGTGTGTGTGTGTGTGAGTGTTGTGTGTGCAGGAATCTCACAGTGGGGGGTACCGGAGGGAGGCCGGGAGAAGGCTAGCAGTGGTGGTTGCTGCCTCGGCTGCTGCTGCTGCTGCCTGGGTAGGTGGTCGTGACGGTGGTCTGGAGTTGTCGAGTTTTGCAGAGGACCTGCTGTAGACTTCTGCTGAACAGAGGGCTGGTGCCGGCAGCAGCGGCAGAGACAGAGACGACGGCGAGCAGTGTTGGCGACGACCACGGCTAGGGACAGGTGGCCACGGCGGCGGCGACGTCTTGTTGGTTCGTCAGGTGAGTGGAGAAGAGGGGTTTCGAGAAGTTGCAGGGAATGGAGCAGAGAGAGAGACAGTTAACGACGCCGTGGAGTGTTGCCAAAAGTGGTGGCCGGAGATGAGGCTGGGCTCGGCTGGTGTGTGTAGAGAGGCTGTGGGGGCTGGAGTTGCTGGCAGCAAGTTGACGGCAATAGCAGGGGAGACTCAGAAGGTGGCTAAAAGCAGAGGCGGCTGGCGGTGCTGGTTGGAGATTGAGAATCTGCGGGAGCCAAAAGAACCAAGGTGGGGTTTTTTATTTTCTGCCTCCTCCCGCTGCTGTGCGTGTGCAGCGCCCCCCCTGTTTGCAGCGCCTCTCTTGGCTTTTTATAAAACAAAACTCCCAAAACCCTAGCTTATCAATAATAATAATAATAAGGTAGTAAAAATAGTAATAATAAAAATAAATAATATAAATGATAATAATAAAAATAATAATAATAAGAATAGTAAAGTATCAACACTAATAATATATAAGATAATAGTATTAATAATAGTAATAGTAATAATAGCATAATAGTAATAGTAATAGTAATAATAATAATAATAATAAAAATAATAATAAAAATACTAAAAATGATAACAAAATAATAATAACAAAAATAAATAATAATAATGATAATAATAATAGTAAGCAAAATAATAATAAAACAATAATAATACTAATAATAATAAGATAAAAATACTAATAATAATAATAATAATCAAGAAAAATAAGAATAATCAAAATAATAGTAAAGAAATAATAATAAAAATAATACCATAATAATAAAATAATATCTAAAATAATGATAATGATCATAATAAAAATAATAATATCAATAATAATAATAAAAAATACTAATAATAATGATAACAATAAAAATAATAATAATAATAAAATAATAATAATAATAGTAATAACAAAGATAAATAAATAAAATAATAATAATAATAATAGTAATAATAAAGGTAAAAATACTAATAATAATAATAATTAAAAATAATGTCAATAATAATGAAAATAATAAATAATGATAATAATAATAAACAATATAAATAGAAATAAAAATAAAAGTAATAATAATAACACTAATGAAAAATAATAATAATAATAATAATAATAATAATAATAGTAATAAAAATACTAATAATAATGATAATAAAAATAATAAAAATAATAATGAAAATAATAAATAATAATAATAATAAAATAGACGTAAAAAATAAAAATAAAAGTAATATTAATAATACTAATGAAAAATAATAATAATAATAAAGAAAATAATAATAATAATAATAATAAGAATAAATAAAATAATAATAATAATAATAATAAAATAACAATAATAATAATAATAATAATAATAATAATAATAATAATAGTAATACATATATTGGGTCTGGGTAAAAATGGGGTGTCTACAGCTGCCCCTCTTTGTAGGCTTTGTCGCTTCAAAGTGAAAGTAGGAATTCTCCTACGTTATTTGTAGCAACAAGCCTGCAAAGATAAAAGACGCTGATTTTGGACCGGGCCCAATGTAACAAAAGAGACCAAAATGATTTGTGAAAACTGATTTGCATGTATGATTGAGAGCACATGAGAATGACTTGCATCGGATGTAGGAACCCGAGCTATAGTTCACGGAGGGTGACTTGCACCGGGTGTAGGAACCCGAGCTATAGTGCACGGAAGGTGACTTGCACCGGGTGTAGGAACCCGAGCTATAGTACACGGAGGATGACTTGCACCGGGTGTAGGAACCCGAGCTATAGTTCATGGAAGGTGACTTGCACCGGGTGTAGGAACCCGAGCTATAGTACACGGAGGATGACTTGCACCGGGTGTAGGAACCCGAGCTATAGTTCATGGAAGGGTGACTTGCACCGGATGTAGGAACCCGAGCTATAGTTCATGAGAGGTGACTTGCACCGGGTGTAGGAACCCGAGCTATAGTTCACGGAGGGGTGACTTGCACCGGGCGTAGGAACCCGAGCTATAGTTCACGATGGGTGACTCGCACCGGGTGTAGGAACCCGAGCTATAGTTCACGGAAGGGTGACTTGCACCGGGTGTAGGAACCCGAGCTATAGTTCACGAAAGGGTGACTTGCACCGGGTGTAGGAACCCGAGCTATAGTGCACGGAAGGTGACTTGCACCGGGTGTAGGAACCCGAGCTATAGTTCACGAAAGGGTGACTTGCACCGGGTGTAGGAACCCGAGCTATAGTGCACGGAAGGTGACTTGCACCGGGTGTAGGAACCCGAGCTATAGTTCATGAGAGGTGACTTGCACCGGGTGTAGGAACCCGAGCTATAGTTCACGGAGGATGACTTGCACCGGGTGTAGGAACCCGAGCTATAGTTCACGGAAGGGCGACTTGCACCAGGTGTAGGAACCCGAGCTATAGTTCACGGAAGAGTCAATAAGGTGGGACCGTGAATGGTCAATAAGATGGGACCTCGATGGGTCAATAAGGTGGGACCGCAACGGGTCAATAGAATGGGACCGTAATAGGTCAATAAGGTGGGACCACGAAGGGTCAATAAGGTGGGACCGCGATGGGTCAATAAGAATGGGACCGTGATAGGTCAATAAGGTGGGACCGCAATGGGTCAATAAGATGGGACCGTGATAGGTCAATAAGGTGGGACCGCAATGGGTCAATAAAATGGGACCGTGATAGGTCAATAAGGTGGGACCGCAATGGGTCAATAAGAATAGGACCGCGAATGGTCAATAAGGTGGGACCGCAATGGGTCAATAAGAATAGGACCGTGATAGGTCAATAAGGTGGGACCGCGAAGGGTCAATAAGATGGGACTGCGATGGGTCAATAAGGTGGTACCGTAATGGGTCAATAAGAATAGGACCGTGATAGGTCAATAAGGTGGGACCGCAATGGGTCAATAAGATGGGACCGTGATAGGTCAATAAGGTTGGGACCGTGATAGGTCAATAAGGTGGTACCGCGATGGGTCAATAACAGTGGGACCGTGAAGGGCCAATAAGAGTGGACCGCGATGGGTCAATAAAAGTGGACCGCGATGGGTCAATAAGAGTGGACCGCAAAGGGTCAGTAAGAGTGGGACCGCGATGGGTTAATAAGAATGGACCGCAATGGGTCAATAAGGTGGGACCGCGAAGGGTCAATAAGATTGAATAAGATGATCAAAACAATTTGGATGAAACTACTCGCATGAATGAGATAATCAAGAAAGCTTTGAGGTGATCCAACACCTCGGTTTCGTCGTGAACAACATTTTTGGATGTGAGGGCTGATGCCCTAATTTCATGGCAGATGACTCAATTTGGATTAGGGAAATGGCTACTTTGTATGGGGGATGATGAATCGGGTACGAAGTCTTAAGATTTTTTTGGGAAAGTGTCCTCAAGCATAAGGCTCTAAGTCCTAAAAATTTGCTCCACTGAGGATGATCAATCAAGTGCAAGATCCCGAGACTCTTTGAAGAATAAGCTCATATGGGTTTTAAGTCCCGAAAAATTGCTTCACTAGGGATGACCAATCAGGTGCCAGGTCTTAAGATCTTTTGGACGGTCAGTATTTTGAAAAATGGTTACCCTAGTGAGGTTGATCAATCGGGTGCGAGACCACAAAATTCTTCTAGAAAATGCCCTCAAGTGTAAGGTTCAGAATTATTCCACTGGGGATTATCAATTAGGAACAAAATCTCGAGTTTCTTTGGCTGTCTTTAGATTACCCTCTTTGAGACTCAACAATCAATGCATCAATTGCTTCTTGGGGTCAATTGCCACAGTTTGTCAATCTGTGCATGGGGGTCAGCTGCCCCAGTTTCAAAATGTATCTGAACAAGAATGGTTTATTCAAGGATGTAAAAGGATTATTCAGAAGTTTATTCAACCAAGCAGGTATGAATGAATGGTGCTCTATTGCTATATGTATGCATGTTGCTACCTAAGATGCTAGGAAGCAGTGATATGTTGCTATGTGTGCATAATGATATGTGAATGCAAGGATGTATGCATGTTGCATGAGATGCCCTTTGTATTTTCTTTCTTATGCAATGCATGTAATGTATGATAATGCATGAAATGCATGAAATGCATGGTAATGCATGAGTATCTTCTCCTTCCATCGTGCTTGTAATCGACAACCCAATCTTTGATCTTGGGTGTGCTTTCAAATTCCACATTGTCGTTGATTCTGGTCATGTTTCAAATTCCATAAGGCGCTCAAAATCTGCCCCAGTATTTACATGTCACCGGTCATCACCCTGTTTTTGACTTTTATTCTATCCTAAAAGCTCTTGAATTTGCTCCAATGAAACTCAAAAACTGCCCCATTTCAATCCTCATCCACTGATCTTAGCTATGTTTTTGAATTCCCAACTGACATAGATGTCCCTGAATGTGTCCTTTTGAAACTCGGCATGACACCCACCCTAGTAGATGCATTTATAGCTGATCCTGTCTATCTTACATTTTCTCCACAAGGACGTTCTTTGGATTGCATCCTTAATGTTTTAAAATCTCTTTGAAATTTAAATGAATAAGCATGCAATCAGATAACTCAATCTCAATGGGAATATGGATGGAATGCACAAACTTGCTTGACTTTGCTTGATTTTCTGTGCTTGCTAAACAGGAGACAAATTTTACCAGTACTTTGACACTAATGTAACTTTGCTAGCTTAGAGAATCATATCAATGGGCAAAACCCTTTTTTTTTTTTTTTTTTTTTCCTTTTTTTTTTTTTTAGCCTCATCACCATAACTTCTCCACTGTATCACCACTTAGAGGTTCTTTCTCGCTTATTTCAAGCTTGTCTCAAATTCCCTATCTTGAATTATAACTAGTATCTCATTAAGTAGTCTGATCAATATTCCGATCTCAGGGTGGACTTTAAGACATGGGACGAAATGTAGGCTTAGGATTTAGGTTTCACCAAGAATAAGGAAACTAAGGCTCAAAAATCCCATCCCTTAATAAAGATTTCTGCCCCAGTGGTGCAGTATTCGTGAAGTATTGATCGAACTTGTCATTTGAACAAGTTGCCTACGTACCTTTGCCGGATCAGGTCATTACGTAGTTTAGACTCAACATTGAATCTAACAAATCATTTGAGACAACAACGTATACCAATCTGGTTAGGACTTTCATTTGGACTGTAATGTAGGCTAGGGGTATGGGTTAAAGAAGAAAAGAGTTAAATAAGGCTCAAAATCATTGATTTCGTCAAGGGTAATTTGGTCAAAGATCACATATGTAGCATGTCCCTTATTTTTCTTTCTTCTTCCCTTTCCTCTTCTTTCTCTTTCCCCTTTTTTATCTTTTTCTTCTTTTACCGCAACTTTTGATTTTCCTTTTATAAAGGAAATCTTAACTTCATTTTCATTTGAACTTCATTTAGGACTGATCTTTTAAAACTGCCCCAGTGTGGGGTGTGATCCTTTGACGAGTTAATCAAGAAATGAATTTTTCAGGCTCAAAAGGGTTGTCAAGGGATTTCTTCTTTTACTTTCTTTTGGATAGCAGAAAAATGGCCTGCCATCATTTTGGTAATGATCATTGCCTCAAATGACTTGTCAAACACTACAAGACCCAAACCCAGGTTGAATTTTTGATGAACTGACTTTTAAGAAAAGATTGGTTTAACATTCAGGCTCGAAATGGGTTAGCAAATGGTAAATCATCGTTTGGTTCTTTATGGGAAAACTGGTCAATCAAAGATAGCCACCCTTCATTTGATCAGAACATAATCATCATACCTTTAAGACACCAATCATAGATAACAAAGACAAGAGACTTTTTCATCGATTTTATCAAGCGAATGTAGAACAAAACTTGATGAGTCCTTTCTGTATATTTCTCCTATGACTCTTCATCATTTTGAAATCCATATCTCAACCAGGCTCTTGAAAATGTCTTGAAGTGGGGGTCTTCAAAGACTTTTCCTTCATCATCCTTTTTTCTTTTCTTTCTTTTTTCTTTTTTTTTTTTTTTTTTTTTTTTTTTTTTTTGCCCCATTGAATAAACTTCCAAAACTAGCTAATGGCTCCAAGTCCTTTGTACTAACAAAACTATTACCTATGTCACTTTACACAAAATACAAGCAAAGATAGAAAAAATTTGGCATAAAGTGATGATTCAAGGAGGATGAAATGAGATGAGACTGAAAAGCATTCTTATTTCATTCAATTTCAAAATGATTTAAATAAAAAGCATGGACATTCCTCTTGTTATCAGCCTAAGGTGATCAAGCAGCATTTCTGTATCATGTGAGCTCACTTCTAAAGTTGAATACCAATCAATCTTCTAACCCGATGGCGTTTATTACATTCCTACTATGATCACGCAATGGGTCCTTTCTCTGTAGAGAGATCATCTTGCTCTGCTCAATATTGGAATCCTGGATCTCAATTCTATCACCTTGGACCATGGCTTTAAAGATAAATTGGAATGTGATTATTGACCCATTGGAGATGATTATGCATACATGGTTATGAAATTGAGCATGGAATGCATGATTATGTTATGCAATGGGTGTTTATGCATGGATGTACCTAGTACAATTACACATACAAATAGAGATATGAACATGCATGTGACCTATCGTGCATGATTACGTGTGAAATTATGTATGAATGCATGGATGCAATGTATGTTTGTGCATGGATGTAACTAGTGCAATTACACATACAAATAGAGATATGACCATGCATGTGACCTATCGTGCATGATTATGTGTGGAATTATACCTAAATGCATGGATGCAATGTAACCTAACTAACTACTTTATCAGCATTCTAGGAAAAGTCCCACTAATGAGAGATTTCAAGATTAAGACAATCACAATTTCAATTTGATTCTTCTCTCAATCATTCTTTTCCTTGATGATGGTCCATGGACCTCAGATTCTATGAGGGGTCAAATTATGATCTGAGGTTGGGGTTGACCCAGGTTAGTCAACCCACTGGATTTGTTTAATACGGGCTTGTGGACTTTAGGGTGCATTTGGGCCTCAAGTATATTAAAATATGGGCTTCAATATATTTCATAATGGGATCAGGCCCTAATTTTAAAAGGACTTGGGCTTGGATTGCTTAGAAAAAGTTAGCCCATATTTTTAGACAATAGGGCCGAAGCCCACTTTTGAAATCTGGGTTTTAACCTTTTTGAAAATCAGGCTTGGGCCGAGTTTTTACTTAGGAAAAGGTCGGGCCTGGGTTTGTTTTTAAAGAATTGGGCCCAAGTTATTTGAAAAGGGTTGGGCCGGATTTCTAGGTAATAGGACCGAAGCCTATTTTTGAAATTTGGGTTTAACCCCCCCTTTTTTTTTTGAAAATCAGGCCCGGGCCGAGTTTTTGCTTAGGAAAATGTTGGGCCTATACTTGTTATTTCTCAAAAAATTGGGCCCGAGTTATTTAAAAAGGGTTGGGCCGACCCATATTGTAAAATGCTTGGGCCAAGTGCTTCATGTTTTGAAAGGATGGACCTTGGTCTCATTATTGGGCTTTTTCAGAATATTGACAAAGTAGGATGCATGTCTAAATTGATATCAAATACACGGTATAATACAGAGTATCTCACAGCATATATACAACACACTATACATGGAGAAGGATGTGGCTCCTGTCCCAGCCTAGGGTAGGTACGTATATATAGGGTTCTTCATGGCTCTATCCTAGTTAGGGAAGACTATAGACAAGTACGTGTGGGTAGGCTCTAATCCCTATATAAAACTGGTTCCCAATCTAACCTCCATCCTCACCCAAAAGGGGTTTGGACAAAGTTTAAACTGAGTGGAGTGGTTCGCGGGTCCCCACAAGCCCTGCCACGTGGGGACAAACGCTATTACACTCCTATCTAATCCTAGTAAGGAAAGCTCGGGTATAGAGCGTGAGAGTGTGTGAATTTAATTTTTAACCTAATCTCACTATCCCCACATTTATTCACATGCTATAAACAATATGGAAACAAGATATTTACAATTAATATATATATTCAAAAGATAAGGAAACACAATATATGCAATTAATATGTTTATTCACAAAAAATTTGGAAACAAAAATAAGGAAACAAAATATTTACGATTAGTTTACAAAATATCTATAATTAATTTACTTTTTCAAAATATCTTACAATTAATATGCTTTATTCAGAATATTTGGAAATAAAATATCTATAATTAATATTCACAAAATTAAGAAACAAAATATTTTTTAATTAATTTTGGTTATTTACAAATTATGGAAGTAAAATATTTACAATTAATCAAGGTTATTTATGAATTACTATATTTACAAAATAAGGAGTAATTAAAAGATTTATTAAATTTAAACTTGGGATAATTTTTAATTAATTAATGGCTCGACTCTCTAAATCCCCAGCGGAGTCGCCAAGCTGTCGCGGCGTCCCGGGAGCGCGTGTGCCCCGGGCGGCGAAATAAAAACCAATTTTAATATTTTCATGGAAAAACATGGATGTCGGAGTCGCCACTAACCTTCAGTGCGGTTAGAACACATGATTACTACCCTGTTAGGGGTAGAATCGGTCTACATTACCAAAGTTGGGGTCGGGAGTTCGGTTACGCGAGGGGAAGGTACGAGCACCCCCTACGCGCCCGTTCTTACGAACGGTACCTAATTAATTTTAAATTATCCCTAAGTTAATCTAATAAGTCTTTAAACTACTCCTTTTATGGATTAATAAACACACATGAAAAATGAATAAATAAATAAATATATACGTATATTCCCTCAGAGCTTAAGGTACGTGAAGCCCGAAGGCTCATACCCCCGCAATAAAATCATAGGGAAATAAATCAAGAAAATATTTTATAAAATCATTGCTATAGTGCATATAAGGCCAAATAATGAAAATACTAAAAATAGTGATAATAAATAATGATAGAAATGATAATATTGATAAATAATACTAGTGATAATAATACTAATATTAGGAGTAATAATAATAAATACCATAGTGATAACAACAATAGTAATGATGATAATAATAATAAATAATACAATAATGATAATAATAGTAATAATAACAAAAATATTAATAGTAATAATAACAATATGGTTAATAAATAATAATAATAATAATAATAATAATAATAATAACAATAGGGATAATGATAACAATATTAGTAAAATAATAATAATAGTAATAATAATAATAATAATAATAATAATAATAATATGCATATTTTTATAATAGGACACTTACCTTAATATGAACACACAATCAATACATATAGAAACAAAATTATCAAAAATAAGGAAACAATCTACTCATCAAATTATGGAAACCAAGTAGCCCTAAAATCAAGAGGTAACTATACAAGGGTAAGCAAACAGATAAATTATGGAAACAGTCTAAAAGCTAACACTAATATGTAAATATTTAACAAGACCACTAAATGGGAAATCGCGGAAATAAATCAAACCAAAAATTGGTGTACAACCCTAAAAATTAATATGCTACATAAACATTGCCTTTTTAATAATACTATACTAATATTACAATGATGATAATAATAACATACAAATTATAATAATATAGATGATAATAACATAAATATTCTTATAATATGATAACAATTTAAGGAATAATGTACAAACAGTATAATACTAATATAATCCATATGATAACCAGGCCAATAATAGACAAACAATAGAATATCAATACTAATAAAATCAACATGATAATCACAATACTAATAACAATGTTCAAATAATATAGTAGTTTTTACAAATAATTAAATACAAACAATGTAATAAAATGTAAATAATGATATTAATACTACTAATAATATAGGAACAGCAATGATAATATAATCAATGTAAAATACATAGGTATATATATGTACATATATATTAACACTAACACTAAAATAAATAAATATATATACATATATATATATATATATATATATGTATAGGTATGTGTGTGTGTGTGTGTGTGTGTGTGTGTGTGAGTGTTGTGTGTGCAGGAATCTCACAGTGGGGGGTACCGGAGGGAGGCCGGGAGAAGGCTAGCAGTGGTGGTTGCTGCCTCGGCTGCTGCTGCTGCTGCCTGGGTAGGTGGTCGTGACGGTGGTCTGGAGTTGTCGAGTTTTGCAGAGGACCTGCTGTAGACTTCTGCTGAACAGAGGGCTGGTGCCGGCAGCAGCGGCAGAGACAGAGACGACGGCGAGCAGTGTTGGCGACGACCACGGCTAGGGACAGGTGGCCACGGCGGCGGCGACGTCTTGTTGGTTCGTCAGGTGAGTGGAGAAGAGGGGTTTCGAGAAGTTGCAGGGAATGGAGCAGAGAGAGAGACAGTTAACGACGCCGTGGAGTGTTGCCAAAAGTGGTGGCCGGAGATGAGGCTGGGCTCGGCTGGTGTGTGTAGAGAGGCTGTGGGGGCTGGAGTTGCTGGCAGCAAGTTGACGGCAATAGCAGGGGAGACTCAGAAGGTGGCTAAAAGCAGAGGCGGCTGGCGGTGCTGGTTGGAGATTGAGAATCTGCGGGAGCCAAAAGAACCAAGGTGGGGTTTTTTATTTTCTGCCTCCTCCCGCTGCTGTGCGTGTGCAGCGCCCCCCCTGTTTGCAGCGCCTCTCTTGGCTTTTTATAAAACAAAACTCCCAAAACCCTAGCTTATCAATAATAATAATAATAAGGTAGTAAAAATAGTAATAATAAAAATAAATAATATAAATGATAATAATAAAAATAATAATAATAAGAATAGTAAAGTATCAACACTAATAATATATAAGATAATAGTATTAATAATAGTAATAGTAATAATAGCATAATAGTAATAGTAATAGTAATAATAATAATAATAATAAAAATAATAATAAAAATACTAAAAATGATAACAAAATAATAATAACAAAAATAAATAATAATAATGATAATAATAATAGTAAGCAAAATAATAATAATAATAATAATAATAATAATAATAAGATAAAAATACTAATAATAATAATAATAATCAAGAAAAATAAGAATAATCAAAATAATAGTAAAGAAATAATAATAAAAATAATACCATAATAATAAAATAATATCTAAAATAATGATAATGATCATAATAAAAATAATAATATCAATAATAATAATAATAAAAAATACTAATAATAATGATAACAATAAAAATAATAATAATAAAATAATAATAATAATAGTAATAACAAAGATAAATAAATAAAATAATAATAATAATAATAGTAATAATAAAGGTAAAAATACTAATAATAAATAATTAAAAATAATGTCAATAATAATGAAAATAATAAATAATGATAATAATAATAAACAATATAAATAGAAATAAAAATAAAAGTAATAATAATAACACTAATGAAAAATAATAATAATAATAATAATAATAATAATAATAATAATAATAATAGTAATAAAAATACTAATAATAATGATAATAAAAATAATAAAAATAATAATGAAAATAATAAATAATAATAATAATAAAATAGACGTAAAAAATAAAAATAAAAGTAATATTAATAATACTAATGAAAAATAATAATAATAATAAAGAAAATAATAATAATAATAATAATAAGAATAAATAAAATAATAATAATAATAATAATAAAATAACAATAATAATAATAATAATAATAATAATAATAATAATAATAGTAATACATATATTGGGTCTGGGTAAAAATGGGGTGTCTACATCACTCTCAATAATCGTAGCTCTATCTACAACCTCTTTGAATGTCTGAGCCCTAAAACCAATCACTTGCTCAAACAGATTCTGCTTCAACCCTTCTTCCAACTTCCTCGCCTTCTTCTCTTCATCAAGTGCTAGATGTGAAGCAAAACGCAACAACTCGACAAACCAAGCCACGAACTGGGATACAATCATCCGCCCCTGTACCAAATGCAGGAACTCTGCTGCCTTCGCACTTCAAACGATAGCAGGGAAATACCATTCGAAGAACATATCCTTGAATCGATCCCACGTCACTGGAACTAGAACCGGACTGTGCTCCTCTATTAGACGCGCTGCTCTCCACCAGCGCTTCGCCTCCCCTGTCAGTTTAAAAGTGGAAAATGCTACCTTCTGCTCATCCGTACATGGAAGCACCGCCAACATCTCCTTGATATCCTAGACCCAATTCTTAGCTACAGTCGGGTCATCTCTTTCAACAAAGGATGGGGGCTTCATACGTGTAAACTGCTCAATCGAACAGCCACGCTCCCTAGAACTCCTGACCATCTCAGCCATCACCTGCTGAGTGACACTACGCAGCACAGCATCAGTATCTCCTCTACCTATGCTGGAAGGTCCTGGCCTGTCCTCCCCAACTTTCGTGCCGCTGCTTCCTGGATCCATTCTGAAAACAAGAAACACACTTAAACACTTTATCTCCTATACGGACCTATCCTGTACCAACTCACAATTAATTACCTTCCCTGACTTTAACCCAATATCCAGTTCTGTCACCTAGACACACGACCCGACAATAATTTACTATGGTTTTCCTGAAATCGTCACCCCAAGAAAAACACAGAAACCACCACGGAAATCATGTACCAAACAAAGAACAAATCTGCAATCCCTTTTCCTACACTGGTATTACTTTTGCTGCACTCTATAGTCTACAGCACCTAATAAACCTAGGCTCTGATACCAAAACTGTAACGACCTGCTTAATTAAATGGGTTTTTTTTTTTCCATACTATAATATTTTACATGCTCTGATACCATACTGGGGAAAAACCCAACCATAAACCTAAACAGCGAAAAGCATAAACTGAATAAACATGTCCATATCATACAATATCAATACCAGAGTCCTATCATGTTTTTCCCAAAATATACACATATATCTGTTTTCGCTAAAATTCCCTCAACTATACTGGGATGTACAAAAGCACTCCCAAAAACATACCCACTCTCTGGCAGGACACTACTGGAGCCCCTCTATTTGCGAGCCTGGTCTGCTCACCTACCTGGATCACCTGAAAAATATATCAATACTAGGATGAGCCAATGCTTAGTAAGGAGAAATATGCTATTGCTAGTGTGTGGCAAATGAGCTACTATATATATATATATATATATATATATATATATATATATATATATATCATGAAATCTGTTTTCATATACACATGAATAACTGAGTACAAAAGTACAGTACAAATAATAGAATACACCACCCCTTTTTCCTATTGCTTAACATAACAGTATTATGGTTATAATTCAAATACTTCTAGTGTACATAAGTATAGTCACTGTTACTGTAATTCTGTACGTATGTAATAGTAACTGGAACTGTTCCCTGTGGCAATCTGTGTGTCATGACTTGCCCCCCTCATGACAGGATTCTGCGGCCTGTAGGCTAGATTTACCCTGGCTGGTCAATCAGGAATAAATCATTGAACTCCGTCAGTCGATATGCCCACCTCAACCCATATCTAGATGGGGAGCATAACCTCTTCAAGAGCCTAGGTGGTCGACCTTACCACGTATTATCTGAATAGGTGGTTGCACTAAATAAGTAAAATAGTATCTGTAGCAACGGTATCGTGCTCTGTAACTGTAAGTCCAACAGGGTCTGATATAATATAATATAATATATATATATATATATATATATATCTGATTTGTCATGATTCTGAAGTACTGAAATAATCATGATGTTGCATAAACTGTAGCTATAATTCATACGTAATACTGAGAACTGAATAATCATAATACTGAAACTGCGTGATCATAATACTAAAATTCGTGTAATCATGGTACTGAGATCCGTATAATCATGATACTAAAATTCATAAAATCATGGTACTGAAATTCGCATAATCATAATACTGAAATTCATAAAATCATGAAACTAAATTCATAAAACATATCCCCGTACCATATACATATTCACAAGCCACACCATACTAAATACATAATTTTCATAATTAAAGAAACTATATCATATTTTAAGAAATTCCTAGCATAGCATATTTCCCTTACTTGACTACTAGAAAGCCCCTACGGAATACTAGCCTAACACCCGCAGGGCCTCCTACAAAACACCCTGAAAATAATATTTTTCAGAACATAATATCAGTATTTTTTTCGTATATATCATTTTCTATAGCTATCATAAGGCCAAAAAGGGACTAAAAGACCTTACCCTGAATTTGGGATGAAATCCAACTCTGTTTTCCCGACGATCCGCTCTAAAAGATTTGCAAAGATCTCCGCCAGGAGTGTCGTGGTAGCTTCGAATCGTCAATCCGGTGACTGGTGGGGCCGGAATCGAAGAGAGAAGGGAGAGGGAAACGTAAAGAGAGAGAGAGGCGCTATGAAAATGACTAAATATCTCGGTTTCCCTCCTTTTATACCGCCAGATTCGTCGACAAGACACGTCACCTCGTCGACGAGTCTTTTATAAAATTCATCGACGAAGCCCTGTATTCGTCGATGAAATTCAGAGCAGCCGGAAACCTCTCTCGGTATTTTCTCATCGACGAAGCCCTGTGTTCGTCGACGAAATTCTGAATACCTTCATTGACGAGACCCTGTGTTCGTTGACGAAGCTGGACAATTTCTTGAAGTTATTTTTATTCTCCAAAATGCAATGTCGTTGAAGTCTACGGCCTCCTTCTATTTTTGTTTCTATTTTCTCTCCTTCTTTATTTAAATTCTATTATTTTCCGAGTTACAACACCTTCCGTAGGAAAACTTCTTAGAGCTTTTGGGTTTTGCATTATCATTGCGATACTCAAGGAGTTCACATTATATTTTGGTTGCAAAAAATATTTTACAAATCGTTTTCAAATATCTCTTGTGCTTATCTTTGAGAAATATTTTGAGATATTTGCTTGCGTGGTAAAGATCTTTGTTGTTATATCTTTTGATTGATATTATCATCTTAACACAAAGATCAAATAATTTTTACAAACTATTTTTGAATATCTCTTGTGATTTATTTTGAGAAAAATATTTGTTGAGATATTTGAAGTGTTCTTGTGATCTTTGTTGCTGCATTGTGATTGATACTGTTATTTTAACATAAAGATCTTTTCACATACACTCTCACGAACTAATTGTCATATTTGCATTAATCTTGAGAGTAGACATTAAGACTATGCTGAACTTATCATATCTTATCATTTGGTAGTGTGTTGATTATATTGATACATATCTGCTTGTGTAAGAAGCATCTGTTTGTACGCAAAATTTTCATATTTGTTGTATTCCAAGCGTGGGACTGAAGAGGGAGACTAGTATTGTTGAATAGTCGCAGATTAGCTTAGACCCACTTAGGAAAGTTAAATACACCATCTTGATAATGTGTAGGTTAAGGTTAGTCCTGCTAATTGACATAATTGTAACTGGTGCCGCTCCACTCATGAAGTGAGCTTATAGTGGAATCCTTGTGCTGGTGAGCCAAGGCGAGGACGTAGGCACAGTTGGCCAAACCCCGATAACATATCGTGTGTGCACTATTTATATTTCCGCAATTTATATTGCCGCACATGTATGTTTTATTTATGATTGCATAAACTGATCCTATGTGTATTACTGCTCCTAAACTGGTTGACTTAGGGATAAATTTTTAAATTTCCAATTCACACCCCCCCCCCTCTTAGGATTGCACCAAAGCCAACATATTTTTTTAGCTTTTCAAGATTCACCTAGGGTACAAAATAAAAGTTTTCCTTAGTTTTGCAGTACATATTCTCATTTTTTGTCTGTAGATTTCAAAATATTTACCAAAAAAAATTTATTTTCAATTTTTCATATACTATATAAAGTAATATTTGGGATTATGGAATTCAGGACTTGTATTTAGATTTATTCAAGTTTGTGAAAAAAATTAATACATAATCCAAAAAAATAAAAATTGAAAATCTATAATATATATTTTTGTATGCAAAGTAAGAAGTCGGAAATTTATAAACTAATAAAAAGATATAGATTTTATAATTAAACTGTTTCTAATTTTTTGCACAATTGAATTCCTTTTTAAAGTTTATACTATTATATATTTTTCATCATATTATTATATTTTTTTATATTTGTAAAAATAAATATTTCATAAATCAAATATAATATTAGAATATTTTGAAATTCATATATTCATGGATTTAATTTTAAGAAAATACATAAAAAAAATATTGTAAATTTCCCATTTTAGAGTGCCTTAATTAATTGACAAAAAAATCAACTAATAAAATTCGCTGATTTTTTTGTAAAAAAAATATTGAAAAAATAATAATAAGGAAAGGCACAAAAGTCATGCATGTCTTTGTTAATTGGATGGCCTTTAGTGGAGTGGTAGGATGGAGCATAGGCAAATGGGCATGGAGTCAGCCAGTTCAACTGTGATAGAGACAATTGATCTGGAATCATCAAGGGGTGTAGGGGCTACACTATTAAAATAAATAAAATTAATTTCTGCAGAAATAATTAAGATACAAGCAGGAGGACCCTCTCATTCTGAGACATGACCACAACATTCTTTGGCTGCCATAATTAAATAGGACCGGTCCGCCATTTATTGGCCCTCCAAGCTTCCTATAATTGTGAATGAGAGCGAGGCTGGAAAACAAATAAGAGTGAGCCAAATCAATCTCTCTCTCTCTCTCTCTCTGGATTTTTCTTCCACCCTTTAATGAGTTCACAATGGACTTGGAGATGCACAAGGTCCTCAAATCTCATAGCTTAAAAATCAATATATGGAAATGTAAAACGATTGTTGGATTTTTATATTAAGTAAAAGAATGCTATAGTCTTTGTTTATTTATTATATAAATGAATAAAATTATTTAAACGAAGAAAATTATTTCTTTGATTTGATCTTCTATATAGTTTTAACAATTCAAGAGCTCGAACTGCATGTTTCAGAATAAAGGAATGGCAGATTTTTAAGATGACGAATTTGATGATATGAGAAGATAGATGAACATTCTGGACAAGCGTAAGGTTTATCATGAATAACCAATGTTTGAACAAAAAGTGAATCATAAAAGAACGCTAATCTCGATTAGCTTACCATAAGCATTCTTCTAATTAAGAAGACTTCTTGTTGAAGGCTTGTCTCTCAATTGGAAATTCTTCTTTGAGAAGTCAATAAATTAAAAGCCTTCACATTTTGATACATGTCCATGTAAAAGACATGGGCAAAAGGAGGGGCAAGCTACATTTTATTAGTCAAGCCCAAAGCCCCACTTCGTAATGAAGCTCAATGTGTCTTTTTATTAATTGGAAATGGTTAAACAATTAACTAGATGCATTTCATTTAACCAATACTTGGAAGTAGTGTATCTTACATCTTACATTCTTATCCTTCCCAAAGTTAAAAAACTTAAAATGTCCAATATGAAAGTATCAAACTTTCACTGTTAGGATATTTTTAGGGAATGTCAAGCCAACCATAAGGATTATCCAAATGGCAATTGGCAAAAGTGTAAGGCAATAAAATTTTATATATATAGATATAAACTGAGATAGAATAATCAAAACACAAAAATATTAAGTCGACACTAAAGCACCTATATTTTTGTAGGTAATATATAGTGAGAGTAAGGTTATTACGAAAAGAGAAATCATAGAAAAAAAAATTTCAATTTATCCCCTTATAAGATGTAAAACTTGAAAGCCCTTTCTGAGCTCATAAAGGAAAAGGTTGGAGGAAGTAGCAATGTAAACTCTGAAATGAGGAATAGCTTCCCAAGAGGGGGGGTGAATTGGATTCTTTTTAAATTTTAATGATTTTTAAGCTATTAATTTTAATTACCCAGAAAACAAGATATATAAACGATAACTACACTTAAAAATACTGAAATTTAAATTCACAAGTCAATTGATGAAATCAACGTAATTTAATCACTCAACCAAAAATATTAGAGCTTTAGTTGATTTTTTTGTAAACTCTTATTATGCACTTTACTTGATCAAGATTTCCGCAGATTAACTAACGTACTCCCTTTTTGGGTTTCCGCAAATGATTAATCAAAATGTACTTTCTAAATATCAAGTATCTTTGTTTCTTTCTCACTTAAGAATCTGCAACCTGCACATTTAAATCATACCATAATAGCAAGTAAATAATATAAAGTAAAGCAAAGAGAAAGGCACAAGATTTTTACGAGGTTCGGCTTCAACACAACCTACGTCCTCGCTTTTGACAAAACACCAAAGGATTCCATTATATTAGTTCTGTTACCTGGTGAAACAATACCAATTTACAACCACTCCTTCTGTCAGGCTAGAGCCCACCTCTCCAAACAATAACCCCTTGTTTGATCCAACGATTCAACAACTCTGAATCGTTTAAGAATGATGATAAAGAAATTTGTGTACAAAAGAGAACTCTCACAATAAAGTAGATTAATACAATGATCAGCTCACTTATACTCCAAAGTAATTCAAATATAAGAAATTTGAAGCTCAACGCTTAGTATGAATTACCAAATGATTTTTCTAAGAAAATGAAAGATTCTGATTTTTTAAAGCTTTGCTTCAAAAATATAAATCAATATCAGATAAGAAAGTTTAAGCACAAGAAAATTTTAGATCCTTTGAGAAATTTGAATATTTGAAAATCACTTGATCTAAAAACCTTTGAAAAGTAGCTTGATCTAAAAACCTTGAAGATTGCTTGATCTTAAACTTCGAAGATTGTTGGATCTGAAATTTTGAAGATTTTTGAATCTGAAACTTTTGAAGATTTCTGGATCTGAAACTTTTGAGAATTGCTTAATTTCAAAAAACCTTTCAATATTGCCTCTATGATCATTATTTTAAACCTTTGAAACTTTTGACTATTTATAGATGTTTTTAGAAGCCATCCATTACTCCCAAAGATTCCTAAAATTCATTTCTAAATATTTTGAAATAAATATGTTTAAAAACATGATTTAAAAAATCTTCTCTTCTTAAGCCCTTTTTATTTATTAAAAAAAATATTTTTTAGAGTATATATGTTTAAAAAATCTTCAATCTTGTTCTTCCATCATCTTTGTTATTTCAATCTTTTATTTGAGCTTTTCACCAGTATAATTTTATTCTTCATGCTCTTTGTAATCCATAAGTTTTTCTTTGTGTTCTTCAAGGATTCTTTGTAATCCATAAACTATACTTGTGTTCTTCAAGAATTCTTTGTAATCTATAGGCTTCTTTATGCACTTGGGCTTTGTCCTTTCCTTAAAAAATTTTACTTGAAACATATTAAACATATCATTGTTTTTTTATCATCAAAATAAGAATTGTAAGCCTTATTAGGCCAACAATCTCCCTCTTTTTTATGATGACAAATCAAGAGCAAAAATAATAAGATTTTAATATTCATGGCTCCCCTTATCAATAAGCATGATACAATTCATGTATGTAAGTTCATAAGATAATCCATGAATAAACCATACATACACGTAAAAGATTCATCCATCCATTTAAAAGGTATATAAAAGGTTTTACAAACCATTATATATCATATTTTTGCACTCATTTCTCTTAAACAATTTCTCTCCCTTTGGACATCAATCAAAAAGGAAAAAGAGAGACAAAAACAAAGAAATGCTACAAGTCAAAGTACTAGTTTTAGAACCAAAGATAGTCTAGCTGATAAAACTTGAATTACATAAAAACACATAAAAGTGATAGGTAAAAGCACATCAGTCAGAGGCTTCCATATTTTCACTTTCATCATCTTCTTCTTCCTGTTCTTCTAATTCATTATTTCCTTCCTCTTGTTCACTGTCATTTTCTCCTTCTTCTTGTTCTCTAGATTAATCCTTACTAGATGTGGCAGAGCTGATACTCATAGGAAATTTTTCTTTAGAGGAGCTAGCCAACTGTTGCTCAATCTTTTCAACTCGCTTATCAATTTGTGAACAATGAGTTTCTATGGATTTAACCTTCTCTTGCAAAGTACTAAGGCCAAATTTCATACAATCACTAAATGTCATGTAATGGTTAAAAATGGAACAAACCATGACGGAGTATCTGGATTAGGCTGAACTAAAAATGTGTGGATAGATGATGAAGAAGGTGGTGGTGCAAATGAGACATTCCTATGTCCTTTATGGAACCACCCTTGAGGAGAATTTTTATAGCCCATCCGTTTTAGAACGGTGTTAGAAAAGATATCATAGTACGTCTTGCTATTCAACATTCCCGCATATGGTAGGACAACACGGGGAGCATCAACTTTCATGATAATCCACTGAATGATCAAACTTGGAAGATCCATCTTCTTCCCTTTGAGGATGCACCACAATACAAAAAAATCCAGAAACGAAATGTGATCGTGAGAACCAGATCTTGGTAAAATGTTGTTTGTAATAAGCTTATGCAAAATGAGGGCTTTCAAACTAAGCTGCTTATAAAGTGGAGGATGACCAAAGTTTATTGGAGTGTCAGTCATAACCAATGGCAAAAACTCTTGTGGTGTAAAACGTTGAGCTATAATCCATTGCTTCTCAATAATATGAATCTCAAAATCCCCTGGCTTAATTCGAAGAATCTTTCCTAAAGATATGGGATTTAGATGGATGTCTTTCCCAAGCAAATTTGTTTTGATTCCATTATCGCATCGCTCCATGTTTGCATAAAAAATACGCACAACATTGGGATAATAGCCTTTAGCTTGGTAGGTGATAAATTTATCCCATCCAATGTTCTTGAAAAGTTCCAAGATTTTGGGAAAATTAGAATTGAAGAATGTTACGTCAAGTACCTTACCTAATATCAATTCAGCTGAAGCAATTTGATTTCGGTAAAGGTGCTTGGCATGTGGAGTGACCAACCATTTCTCCACCTCATTGTTATTTATTCTTGTGAAAGAGGAAGATCCTTTAACACCAACGGATTTTGATCTAAGCATGTTTGGATGAAGAAGAAAATCAAAGAAACTCTAAGTTAAGCTTGGTGTTTGTGTGGAGGAAGGATTTGATACTAGGTTGCAAGATACTTTAAGCAAGATTTGTGAATGGAAAGTGATGGAGACGAAAGGTTTCAGAGAGAAAAAAATGAATGGTCAGGCGCCTGGTGGGTTTTAAAATGACTTAAAATAGGGTTTTAAACCCTACCCACCACGAGGCAGTCGCCTGCTTCAATGTGGCAGGCGCCTGTCTTTGTGGAATTTTGAAAGACGGTAGCCACGCAGTCGCCTGGTACCCTGGTGGCAGTCGCCTGCCAACCAGAACAATTTCTAGATTACTTCACGACTGTGAAGCATGCCCAATTCTCTTCTTATAAATATGAATCTTTCTTCCGACAAAAGTTTTGTAAAAATATCTACTAATTGATCATGTGTATTTACAAATTCTAATACTATATCTTCATTTTGTACATGATCTCTTAAGAAATGATGTCTTATATCGATGTATTTTGTTCTTGAGTGAGATACTAGATTTTTTGAAATATTAATAGCACTTGTGTTATCCCATTTGATAGGGATAGTTTGATATTATATTTGAAAATCTTTTAACTGTTGTTTCACATATAATGTTTGAATACAACAACTTCCTGCAGCATTGTATTCTGCTTCTGCTGTGGATAATGCTACAGAATTTTGTTTCTTTGAAAACCATGAAACTAGAGAATGTCCTAGAAAATGACATGTTCCACTTGTGGTTTTTCTATCTATTTTACATCCAGCAAAGTCTGTGTATGAATAACTAATCATTTCAAATCCAGATTCCTTTGGATACCATAAACCTAGTTCAAGTGTACCTAGGAGATACCTAAGAATTCTTTTAACTGCTGTTTGATGTGATTCCTTTGGGGCTGACTGAAATCTTGCACACATACATACACTAAACTTAATATCTGGCCTACTTGCTATTAAATAGAGTAGGCTTCCTATCATTCCTCGATAATGCTTAGTATCAACTTGTTTCCCTTTTTCATCTTTGTCAAGACTAGCTGAAGTACTCATAGGAGTTCCTATGGGTTTACTTTCTTCCATATCAAACTTTTTTAACATGTCTTTAATGTATTTAGTTTGATTTATAAAGATTCCATTTTTTGCTTGTTTGATTTGTAATCCAAGAAAGTACTTTAATTCTCCCATCATACTAATCTCAAACTCTTTTTGCATACATGTTGCAAATTCTTTACATAGATCTTTATTTGTAGCTCCAAATATAATATCATCCACATATATTTGAACTAATAACAAATCTTTTTTTTTTTATTTTTAATGAATAAGGTACTATCAACTTTTCCTTTTGTAAATTCATTTTTAAGTTAGAATTTACTTAATCTCTCATACCAAACTCTTGGAGCTTGTTTCAAACCATAAAGAGCTTTTGTCAATTTGAATACATGGTTTGGATTTTTAGAATTTTCAAACCCTGGTGGTTGTTTGACATATACTTCTTCGTTTATATATCCATTCAAAAATGCACTCTTCACATCCATTTGATATAACTTAAAGTCCTTTTGAGCTACATAGGCTAAGAGCATCCTAATGGCTTCCATCCTTGCCACAGGTGCAAAAGTTTCATTGTAATCAATTCCCTCTTCTTGATTATGTCCTTGTGCCACTAACCTAGCTTTATTTCTCACAACAACTCCATTTTCATCCTTCTTATTTCTAAACACCCATTTTGTTCCTATAATTGATTTATCATTGGGTTTTGGTATTAGTTCCCATACTTGACTTCTTTCGAATTGATTTAGTTCCTCTTGCATAGCTACAATCCAAGAGTCATCATTTAAGGCATTTTCAATATTTTTTGGTTCAAGTTGGGATAAGAAAGCATAATGATTGCAAATATTTTTTAGTGAGGCTCTAATAGGTATTCCTTTTGATGTTTCACCAAGAATTTGTTCTTTTGAGTGATTTTTGTCATATTTCCACTCTTTAGGAAGTTTCAGTTTCTCTAAAAGGTTTTCATTTAATGCATCATTATTCTTTTCTTCTTTTATTTCAAGAACATCTTCCTTTTGTGAAGTGACTTATTTTTCATCATTCATATCTTTAATGTTATAATGATTTGATTCATCAAAAGTTATATGAATTGATTCCATAATTGTAAAAGTTCTTTTATTATAAATCCTATAAGCTTTACCATTTGTAGAATAACCTAAGAAAATACCTTCATCCGACTTTGCATCAAATTTTCATAGGTCATCTTTAGTATTTAATATAAAACATTTGCAATCGAATACATGAAAGTAGGATATGTTTGGTTTTCTATCTTTCCAAAGTTCATATGATGTTTTATCTATTTTTTATCTTATTGATACCCTATTCACAATATAACATGTTGTATTTACAGTTTCTGCCTAAAAATATTTAGGTAAACTATTTTCATTAAGCATTGTTCTTGCCATTTCTTGCAAAGTTCTATTTTTCCTTTCAACAACTCCATTTTGCTGTGGAGTTCTAGGTGCTAAAAAATTGTGAGTTATTCCATGTTCATTACAAAATTTATCAACTTCCTTATTTTTAAACTCTCTTCCTTGGTCACTTCTAAAGCTTGTTACATTATAATCTGTCTCATTTTGTAGTTTCTTGCATAAGGTTATTAATTGATTGCAAGCTTCATCTTTGTTTGCTAAAAATATTACCCAAGTAAATCTTGAAAAATCATCTACTATTACAAAAGCACATTGTTTTCCACCTAAGCTTAAGGTTCTAGTTGGACCAAATAAGTCTAAGTGCAGGAGTTCTAGGGGTCTTTTGGTGGATATGAATTTTTTCTTTTTAAAACTTGTTTTTACTTGTTTTCCCTTTCGACAAGCATCACATATCTTGTCTTTTATATACTTAATATTTGGTAATCCTTTTACAAGATTTTTCTTAGATAATTTAGATAGTAGGTTCATGCTAGCATGTCCTAATTTCCTATGTCATAACCAACTTGCTTCATTCATGGTTGTTAAACAAGTTGTGTTTTGATTTGTTATTTTCTTAAGATTTATACAGTAAACATTATTTATTCTATGAGCCATAAATAAGGTTTCTTTATTTTTGGGATTCTGGATGACACATTTTTCTTTCATGAACATTACTTCGAACCCTTTATCACTTAATTGACTGATACTTAAAAGATTATGTTTTAGTCCTTCTACTAATAGCACATTATCTATAGTGAGTGAAGGTTCTTTACCAATTTTACCTATACCGACAATTTTACCTTTGGCATCGTCGCCAAAGGTGACGTATCCCCCATCTTTTTGTTTTAAGGTAGTGAACTTGTTCTTATCACCGGTCATATGTCTTGAGCATCCACTATCCAAGTACCATTTGTCCATTGTCATTGTGATGACCCAAAATATATATATATATATATATATATATATATATATATATGATTAAAGTACAATAATAATAAAATAATAAAAATGGTCATTTAGTTAATATCAATATATAAGTATTTTTCTGTAGGATCCTTGATTCCATATTTGATGCCTAAGAAAGACCTTGTCTTAGCGAGTGCTCAGAGACCATTGCGGCTCAGTCGCTCCCTGGAGGTCGGCCTGGTCAAAATGGAATTTCATAGGATAAACAGGATAGACACTATTTGTACACGTAAATAAGTATATATACATAAAATAGTGTTTTGACAGACATAATTTGTCGAAATACATAATAAGATAATAATAATATAGGTATCATATGTGGGGCCCACAATACTATGTGGGGTCCACATGAGTCCCGGAGCCACAAGACACTGTTTATATACGTAAATAAGTACATAAAATAATTTTTTTAACTGATATAATTTGTAGAGATATATGATAAAATAATAATAATATAGGTATCCTATGCGGGGCCCACAAGACTGTGTGGGGCCCACATAAGTCCCGAAGCCGTATGGAGGTTTTCACAAGTCTCAAAGCTATGTAGGATGCATAAAATCGTATAAGAGTTATTCGAGTTACGTAGGATCCATTCGGGTCTCGAAGTTGTGTGGGGCCCACAAGACCATGTGGGGCCCACATGAGTTTTTTAAAATTTAAATTTAATTCTTGTTCAAAAATAAATAATAAAATAAATAAATACTTAAAATAGTTTATAAGTAATAACAATGATAATAATAATGACAATAATGATTAAGAAAAATAATAAAATAATAAAATAATTAATTAACTAATTGATTAATTAATTAGGTAAGTAGTTAATTAAAAATTTATTTAATGGGAATGGTGGCAAGCACTCCCACATGGCCTCCATCCCCATCCCATACTCAACCCATACCTTGCCCATCCCTTGTCCATTCTTTAATTTTAAAAAAATTATAATTTCACCCATCTCCCCACACTTTTATAAATTCTATTTCTTCCCCAAAATTTTCCTATAAATAGGGAGCTCTCAACCTTCATTTTTCACAACAATTTTCTAAGGAAGAGAAGGATTAGTGAGTGAAAGAATTTGTGGTGGAGTGAGAATTTTGAGTAAGTTCTCACTCACCCACTCTTTCCGATCTCATATCTTAAAGATAGTTATTGTGTTCGTAGCACACGGTAAAAGAAGAAGGTAAGTAAATTTTGATTATGTTAGTTTCTTTTAAATTCATACCCGAGTTTATTTTGTACGTAAATTTTAATTATGTCAATTAGTTCCACAAAATTTTCATGAGTTTATTTTCACGCATATTTAATTATACCAGTTCTATCTTTAATATACTTGCGTCTATTTTTGGGTTAAGAAATGTTCCAATCCCCTCGGGTAAATTTTCAGCATTTCTTTCTATTCAAAAATAAAATTATATATATTTTTAACACAAAAATTGTGTGGCATGAGTTTATTTCTACGTTACATTTTTTATGTAAATATGAGTAAAGATGAGATTTTCACGATATTATTTTAAATTGCATAAATGATAATAAGATGATTTTCAAACCCCTTATGGCAACGAAAGTTCAAAGTTACAGATGCTCGGTACCGCAGCTTAAAGTTTATACGGATCAGAGTGCACCCACACTGTTTACAGAGTGGTTATTTATGTTAGTGGATTTCTCCTGAGTGCACACCTGGTTTAAGTCCAGGACTTAATAAGGAAAATCCCACTTAAAGTTTACGTACGTTGATTTAGTTTGGTCGGCCAGCCAGCTAAGTCCAGTCTTCGGACCGCACAACCCAGTCATGGGGGTAAACATGACTTACGGCAAACAGGCCTAAGGGTGGTTTTTACAATATATGTTTATACATATTTAATTACATGTACAAAGTTACTGATAATTTGAAGGAAAAGTGTAAGTTTACGTAAAAAGGATCATTTTGGTGCTTATATGACGATCTAAGGAAAACGTATAAGGAAAAGTATATGTATGTTTATCATTAAATGTTTTTACAGTTTTAAAGTTAAAAGTTTAATTTAGCAGTTATAATATATGATTATAAAAATTTACTGTTGAAATTGATGACAAAAGTTTTATGCAAAAATTTTTAAATTTATATTTATTCTAAAAGCAGTCTTGAAGTTATATTATTAAATATTGTTTTACGAAATTCTTTAAAAGCTCATTTTAGCCACACACTAATAATAATCTTATTTACTTACTGAGTGTCGTCTCACCCCAATCATATTTTATTTCAGATAACTCTGAAGGACATGTCGGAAATCAGGCTTAACAAGCATGCGGGTGGGGATTAGAAAAAATAAAGATTTATTAGAAATATAGTATGATTTCAGATATTTACGTTTGTGTAATTTTCTTCTTTTGAAATAAGTGATTGTAACATGAATAATTAGCGCTCTGGTTTGAATAAAATTGAGTTTATTTGCTTCCGCTATAAATTAGTAGTAAAAAGTTAATATCCTAGGCCCCTCGGGGTCGGGGTGTTACAGTCATTGTTGTCCTAAGGCAAACTTATAATGAGGGACACTATGTGTTAGTTTTTGGAACCCAAATTCTTTTGACTTTCATTGTTTTACTGTTAGTTCCACTATTTGTTTTCCATTCTCCTTGGACTTTAACATATTTTTTCTTTAATGGACAATTAAACATTATATGAACTTTAGTCTTGCACATATAGCAAGTGGTGTGTTCATGTTTGTTATTTGATGAAGTGCTAGCATAAAACCTAGCTTCCTTATTAAAGTATCCCATGTATAGCTTTTTAATCTTTTTATTTGTTTTACCATTGTAGCCTATTCCTTCTTTGTTTCCATGAAGCCTTTGATGTCCAATCATCTTTTCAAAGTTCTCTTTACCTTTAGTAAAGTTATAGATAATCTTTTCCTTATCCTTAACTGTCTTTTTGAGTTCATTTATTTCTAAATCTTTCTTATTCAAACCATCTATATGAGTTTTATCTAATTCTTGTTTTATTTCTTCTTCCAGCTTCTTAATATAAGTATTTCTTTCTTCTTCAATAACTTTGAATGATTCTAGTTGCTTTACTAGTTCTTGATTCTAATCTTTTAAAGTTATATTTCTTTTAGACACTTTTATAAATCTTTTATGTAGTGAAAATAATTCAGTTTGTAATTCCTTGTAAGAAGGCAAACTGTCACATAACTCATCACAAGACACATTTTGAGATTCTGTTGAAGAATAATAAGAATTTACCTCTTCATCATTTGCCATGAAGTATATATTTGTTGTCTCTTGTTCACTTGATTCAGTTTCAGTTTCGCTGGAGCTTGAATCGTCCCAAGTAGCTTTCATTGCTATCTTCTTTTTCTTCTTGTCCTTCTTGAGCAATTGACACTCCGGTTTAATATGTCTTGGCCTTTTGCAATGATAACAAATTGATAATTCATTCTTACCTTTATTTTCTTTCCTACTTGTATCTCCTTTTTCAGTTTTCTTTTTGTAGAATTTTCTAGGAAACCTTTTATTTCTTCTATAGAATTTTCCTAGTCTCTTAGTAATAAATGCCAATTCATCTTGATCTAGGTCACTTGTTTCGCTCTCTTCTTCACTAGAGCTATGGCTAGATGCCTTTAGAGCTATGGATTTTTTATGCTTTGGTTCGGGGTTTCTTTCTTTCAATTCTATTTCATATGTAAAAAGTGAACCTATAAGTTCATCCAAAGATGTAGTCTTAAGGTTTCTACCTTCCGTGATAGCTGTGGCCTTTGGTTCCCAAATAGAGGGCAGACCTCTTAGAATTTTCCTAATCATTTCATATGTAGTATAGGTTTTTCCAAAGGCACTTAAAGAGTTTATTATGTGGGTAAATCTGGTGTACATACTTGATATTGGTTCTTCAAAATTCATTTTGAAGGCTTCGTATTCACTTGTTAGCATATCTATCCTATTGTCTCTAACATCGACGGTTCCTTCATAAGTTACTTCTAACTTATCCCAAATTTCCTTAGCTGTTTGGGAAGCTATGATTCGTTTAAACTCATTAGCATCTAGTGCACAATATAATGCATTTATAGCACTTGCATTTATCTAAAGCATTTTATAGTCTAAGTCTGTTATGTCTTTCTTTTCTTTTGGAATGTGTTTCCCATCAACTAACTTAGCGGGAATAAGATTTCCATTCATAACAACTTCCCAAGCTTTCCAATCCATGTGTTGGAGATATATTTCCATTCTCTTTTTCCAAAAAGTCTAATTGTGTCCACAAAAGATTGGTGGACAGGTTGAGGATTGTCCTTCACCAAAGGGTGCTACTCCAATATTTGCCATTAGATCTTTTTATAGTTTCTTGTTAAAAATTTCTATAACTTGGCTTTGATACCAATTGAAATGAGGAATAACTTCCCAAGAAAGGGGGGGGGGGTGGTGAATTAGATTCTTTTTAAATTTTAATGATTTTTAAGCTATTGATTTTAATTACTCAGAAAACAAGATATAAAAACAATAACTACACTTAAAAATACTGAAATTTAAATTCACAAGTCAATTAATGAAATCAACATAATTCAATCACTCAACCAAAAATATTAGAATTTTAGTTGATTTTTATGTAAACTCTTATTATGCACTTTACTTAATCAAGATTTCTGTAGATTAACCAACGTACTCCCTTTTTGGGTTTCCGCAAATGATTAATCAAAATGTACTTTCTAAATATCAAGTACCTTTGTTTCTTTCTCACTTAAGAATCTGCAACCTGCACATTTAAATCATACCACAATAGCTAGTAAATAATATAAAGTAAAGCAAAGAGAAAGGCACAAGATTTTTACGAGGTTCGGCTTCAACACAGCCTACGTCCTCGCCTTTGGCAAAATACCAAAGGATTCCACTATATTAGTTCCGTTACCTGGTGGAACAATACCAATTTACAACCACTCCTTCTGTCTGGCTAGAGCCCGCCTCTCCAAAAAATAACCCCTTGTTTGATCCAACGATTCAACAACTCTGAATCGTTTAAGAATGATGATAAAGAAATTTGTGTACAAAAGAGAACTCTCACAATAAAGTAGATTAGTACAATGATCAGTTCACTTATACTCCAAAGTAATTCAAATATAAGAAATTTGAAGCTCAACGCTTAGTATGAATTACCAAATGATTTTTCTAAGAAAATGAAAGATTCTGATTTTTTAAAGCTTTGCTTCAAAAATATAAATCAATATCAGATAAGAAAGTTTAAGCACAAGAAAATTTTAGATCCTTTGAGAAATTTGAATATTTGAAAATCACTTGATCTAAAAACCTTTGAAAAGTAGTTTGATCTAAAAACCTTGAAGATTGCTTGATCTTAAACTTTGAAGATTGCTGGATCTGAAACTTTGAAGATTTCTGGATCTGAAACTTTTGAAGATTTCTGGATCTGAAACTTTTGAAAATTGCTTAATTTCAAAAACCTTTCAATATTGCCTCTATGATCATTATTTTAAACCTTTGAAGCTTTTGACTATTTATAAATGTTTTTAGAAGCCATCCATTACTCCTAAAGATTCCTAAAATTCATTTCCAAATATTTTGAAATAAATATGTTTAAAAACATGGTTTAAGAAATCTTCCCTTCTTAAGCCCTTTTTATTTATTAAAAAAAAATACTTTTTAGAGTATATATGTTTGAAAAATCTTCAATCTTGTTCTTCCATCATCTTTGTTGTTTCAATCTTTTATTTGAGCTTTTCACCAGTATAATTTTATTCCTCATGCTCTTTGTAATCCATAAGCTTTTCTTTGTGTTCTTCAAGGATTCTTTGTAATCCATAAACTATACTTGTGTTCTTCAAGAATTCTTTGTAATCCATAGGCTTCTTTATGCACTTGGGTTTTGTCACTTTCCTAAAAAAATTTTACTTGAAACATATTAAACATATCATTGATTTGTTATCATCAAATAAGAATTGTAAGCCTTATTAGGCCAGCAAACTCTTTATAAAAGACGTTAACTTTTGGCTTAAACTTACTCCAAACTCTCTTTTTCTTAAATGGCCAAAAATATTCCTATATTTTATAAATATGATATGCATATTCGTTAATCATCCATTTAATGATCCACACAACATAATCTTGTAAAGAAGTTTCTAATAAAGTGTTTCATGCAACTAGATGAGGTTGGACTCCCAACTGAGGGGCTTCTCTAAAATATAAAATTGGAATGACTAGACTCCAAACTTCGTGAAAACGCTCAAACTCTTAAGTCGGTGAGAGTTACAAGAAAAACTAATGAAGGGCTAAAGGTGCGATTGGATATACTACCTTTCCTCTTTCTCCCTCTCGTTCATATTCTTCCAATATTTTTGACTTCCTAACAATTACGTAACAATCTTAATTGTCCTTCCAATACTCATGGTGAAGAGATTCATTTCTTAGTGAGGCAAATCCTAAGGGTTTTTGTAGGTACTTAGTGGCTTCCCCAATGCCTCTGACGGGTAAATGTGTATCACATAATATTATCCATTATATGGGCCCCTTGCCTTTAGCCTTACGTGCTTTTTTCGTCCTAATATTCTCTAAGGTATGCTACCCCAATACTTGGACACTCTTTCCTTAATTTCACAAATTCTTTAAATTAGAGATATGTGGTGTTGTCCTCACTTTAAATTTTTTAGGAGTTTCTCCAAAGCCCATACAATTACCCTTTTCACATTTTGAATCCTAAGGCATGCTTATGCATGTATGTCACATATGTAAACATTTGGGATTCCCCAAACCTACCAATATTTCCATGTGGCCTCTTTTGTATGGTTATAATAGGCTTACATCTCCTCTTTTCTTGGGTATATAAACCAAAAATGCCCTTAAATTCCATTTCCTTCCTAATTGTTTTTCTTGCATTTTTCTATCTCCTATATGTTGCCCCACATGTGTTTGTCCTTATTTTTTAAACACTTATCTACTTACTTTGAGGTCCTAGGCTCCTTTCACCTACTTAAAATCCCAAGTATGCATTTTGGCTGTTTTTACTACTTTCCTCCAAGTTCCACCCTACTTGTGTTCAAAACTTTTCCTATGATGAAATTCCTTCATGGCTAAAACTAAGGGCAACATGGTATCTGTTGTGATATGTGGCTCACATATTGAGTGGAAAGCATGCACAAAGGGAAAGCATGAAGGAAATCAAGCAGCAACAAGGGAAATTGTCAACGGTAAGGCTCTAACTTTTGCTGATTTGGAGTAGTATTTTAGACAATATACATTATGTCTAAAACCGTCGACGGTTTAGCTTGGGGAACCCAACGCAGATTTCAAATTTTGAATAAATGGACGTTAATTTGGTTGGGATTTGGAGGGAACAACTCCGGGAACTTTATATATATGTTGTGTCTGATGTATATATATGTAAGATGGCTGCACATTGTTTATGTCCTTTGGACAAGAAAAATAGTGAAACTTTGTCGTTTTCTCTCGTAGATGTAGGTATTGTCGAACCACGTAATTTCTTGTGTTATTGTGTTGTTATTGCTTTCATATATTTGATGTGTTTGTAGATTGTTCTGTATATTCATCATTAAGTGTTGTATTGCCTATTTGATCCTAAATATATTCTGCCGTGCAATTTGTTTTTCACAAAAAAGTGGTATCAAAGAATTGTTGTAATGGCCTCTAGATCTTCATCTGCGAAATTTGACGTTGTTGAGTTTGATGGAACCGGAAATTTCGGTTTGTGGTAGAGAAGGGTGAAGGATCTCTTAGTGTTGCAAGGTATGGTGAAGGCTTTATACAGAATTCAACAAAAAAAAACATGGATATGAAGCAAGTTGGAATGAATTTGAAGCAAAGGTAGTATTGACCATCTGACTTTTTTTGGCTGATGACGTGTTCTATCATGTCATGGATAAGGATTTTTTGACAACAGTTTGGCGAAAACTAGAAATTCGGTATATGTCTAAGTTTTAATTGAACAAATTTTTTCTCAAGCAAAAGTTGTATTGGCTTAAGATGGTAGAGGGTTCAGATTTGAACCAACATATCAACGCATTCAATTGAATTGTGAGTGATTTGATGTGTGTAAATATAAAGTTTGAGGAGGAAGACAAGGTGTTGATGCTATTCAATTCCATATCTATGTCTCACACATATGAAAATTTGGTTACCACTCTGACATAGGACAAAGAAAGCCTAAATTTGGAAGTGGTGACAAATGCATTGCTCAATGTTCATCAAAGAAAATGACCCCAAAATTCATATCATTTTTTATATAAACACTAACAAGATATATAACATAACTCTGATATTCTGTAAATATAATCATATCATCAACACGGACCCAAAGTGCGTGTCGTGGTAACTTGTGCATTCCATGCATACTACCTACGTAATGGAAAACATAAATATCCAAACCATAAATCAAATTACACAATACCAGAGTACTAATAAATCCACTCATATATATACATATACAACCTTCCCAAAAATCCCAAAATGCTAAGGGCTGGTTAACCCTACTACTCAGCCCAAAACTCACCCCAGATCTATGTCAACTCAGTCACCTCCTCTATAACTGAGCCGGCCTTGCTCGTCTCTCTAGGGTACCTAAAATGTTTATAATACTAGGGGAAAGACACCTCTCAGTAAGGATAAATATGTTATTACCAGTGTGTGGCAGATGAGATTATACACATAACATAACCTTTAATTAAAGTATTAATAAGGTATCATTTAAAAGTATATGTGCAATAACCCACACCTATGTCACTTAAAATACAGAATTTCTAAATTATCTTTTCAATCATACTTCTATCTATAATATGTAATCTCTATTTTCTGTAGAAACTATATATGTACATAACTATGAAAACTTCCCTTGATAGATAATTGCATGTCATGATTTAACCCCTCATGACAGGATTGTGCAACTTGTAGGCTAGACTAAACACCGGCTGGCCTACCAGTGTTAGTCAAACTATGTATATCTTTAGAATGAAAGGCCTACTCCACCTGGTCCGGACACCAAGGAGCCCTCTACTCTCCTTGGGCACAATTGGCATCCAACACCATACTCTATCTAAGACGTATAGTTGAACTAACTATAATGTTGTAGCTACGATACTGTGCTCTATAAGCTGCTTTGGTCCATCAAGGTTTGATACTATGTAATACTATTTCTATATAATATCTATTTGTTTTACCATGATTCTATATCAACTGTAGTAACCATGATTCTGTAATTACCTGTATTAACCATGACATTATAATAACTGTATTTCTGTATAAAATGTATTTATGTACCATGGTTCTACAATATGTATATCATGATTCTATAAAACACTATATAATCATGGTTCTGGAAAATACTATATAATCATGGTTCTATAACCTCTGTAAAAAAAAAAAAAAAAATCATAGCACTTTAATAACGGTAAATTTTATCTCTGTAATAATTGTAAATTGCTTTCTATAATAACTGCAAATCATATCTCTATAATACTGTAAATCACGGTTCTGTAAAAGTTGTATGAAACTCTGTGCTAGAATAATATTTCTCATGCCACACAACCAAATAAATAAATCTCATGTACTATAATATGTATTTTTTCTGCTTTGTAAAAATGATTTATAAGTTGTACTATTTGTCCTGAAATTGCATAATTACAAACACACATTCTCATATTATGAATTATTCAAAAATCATAACCCAATAACATATAATTATATATAAAATATTCTACTGATAAAAATCTCTATGTTAACTGGCATAACATATTTCCCTTATCCGACTAGCTGAGACCTTATTACTATTTTTCTATCTCATGCCTACAGCGTTCGTGATTTCAGGACCTTGAAATTACACATATATTCCTTAATCAATCAACTGAATTCCCAGAATAATTATCATATTCACATTTTTAAGCCTATACATCCAATAAACCAGATAAACCACCAATAAACACCCAAACAACATTCTTACCTTAGTTTTGGGATGGTGTTTGAACTCCTCAAACCAAAATTTTGCTCTGATAAACTTGTAGAGAATCGACCCCTAATCATCATCGTGGTTTCTGATCGTCTATTCGGACTTAATTCGGAGTAGAATTGTAGAGAGAAAAGGAGGATGTTCGTGGGTTTAGAGAGAGAGAGAGGGAGAGGAAATAATTTTTTTACAAACAATGAAGCTTGAGGGATTTAATAATCTCAACACTGCCAGACAAAATCATCAACGGTTTTCTCTTGCTCTCAAAAAACCATCACCGGTTTTCTTTTTAACTGGCCCAATTTACCAGTTTACCTATTACCAGCCCACAGTAAAACCCCATAACTGTTGACGGTTTTCTTATTACTCCAGAAAATCGTTGTCGGTTTTCTCATCCCCTAACCAGAAATCCTCTTTTTCCCAATTCCTTTTATTATTATATTTTCTGAGTCTCTACAAAATTGGCCACAGCTGAAGTTTCTTTGAGAAATGGTGTATTCCCAAGAGGGGGGTGAATTGGGTATTTAAAAAAATCTAGGTCTTATTAGTCCTAATTTTAAAACATAATGAGTATTTCATAAGCCTAGGGTTTTACAAGCAATTCTCAAATCCCCCAAATACTAATGTATGCAAAAATTTAAAATAAATACAACAATTTAAATACAAGCATACAAGTACTGAAAATAAAGAGAGAAAGGAAGAGAGAGCATGCAAACACAATTTTTATGAGGTTCGACACAACCTGCCCACGTCCTTGCCCCAAGAAAACCCACTTGAGGATTCCACTATCCTGCTCACTTAACCGATCAGAGCAGAAGGCCATTTACAGTTCCTTACAGGGTGGAGTCCCCTTACCTCACTTAACCAAGTGGTGCCAAATCCGTAATAACTCAGATAATTATTGTAGTTAAATAATAAAAGAAGAAGGAAAGGAAAGTTTCAAAAAGGGTTCAAAGGGTCTCATCGACGAATGTAGGACTTCGTCGATGAGTATTCTACTGGGGATTGTCGACGTAGACACATGTCTCATCAACGAGAAGATACCGAGATGGGATTTGGCAGTTTGAAATTCATCAACGAAGGGTTCATGTTCAGCGATGAACTTCCTTCATGGACTCATCGACAAGATGACTTGTCTCGTCGACGAATCCGGATCTATAAGTAGCCAAAAACTGGATTTTTCGCAAAAAAGTTGCGCAGGAACACACACACAAACTCTCTCTCTCTCTCTCTCTCTCTCTCTCTCTCTCTCTCTATAAAAATCAACCCTCTCCCCTTCTCTCTTCTATTTCGGCTTCGTTTCTTGTTGATTCAACGATCTGAGACCACCACGATACTATTGGGAAGGTTCTCTTCAAGTCTGCCAGAGTGGATCGTTGGTGGGGCTGACTTGAACTTCATCCCAAATTCAGGGTAAGGCTTTTATCTAGTATTTGTCTTTCCCATAGTTGCAGAAATTGTAGTAGTTAAAGAAATACTAAAGTTTTGTTTAGGGAGATATTGTTTTTAGGATATTGAACATAGAACCCTGCGGGTGCAAGGCTAGACTTCGTAAGGGGCTTTTTAGAAACTAAGTAAAGGAAATATGCTATGCTAGGAATTTTAGCAAGATTATTAGAAAATTTTGTATATATATGTTAGTTTGTCATCCAGTTTTTCCATAATGTGAGTTTTATTAGTTGTGTGGCCTGAGTGGATATTTGCTTGATATAGAATTTATATAGTTTTCCAAAATATCATGATCTACAGCATATACAGATATAAACAGATATTTATTAGACAAATACTTATCAGACAAGTATTATAGATATTTTCAGAACAGCATGTTACAGTAATTACAGAATGTCATGTTTCCTAAAACCATAACACTCATATTTTACAGATTATACAGTCAGATATTATAGCCAAACATATAGTTATAACGGTCAGATACTACAGTTATGTTATTCATGTGTTACAATATTTCTAATTTAGATTTTTAGTGTTATGGTTATTTTGGGAAACATGATGAAAACAGTAGGATAATTATAGTAATAGTATATATACAGTGTTAGCTTTGGTGTATTCCCAAAAGGGGGTGAATTGGGTATTTAAAATTTATTCCTAGGTTTAACTAGTTCAACAGCAGTATTTCACAACCTAGGGTCTTTCTATATACAAACACCCAAATGCGCAGATAATATGCAAAAATTAAATCATGTGCTATAACATATACGTGCTGAAATGTAAAGTGCGGAAAATATAAAGTACACGCACGATATGTTATCGAGGTTCAGTCAACTGTGTCTACATCCCCGCCTTCGCTAACAAGCACAAGGATTACCGCTATAATTGCTCACTTAAATAGGTGAAGTGGAACCTAAACAAACCAAGTCAATTAGCACAGGGCTTACCTCAACCTTTACAACCAGGTTAATTAACACAAGGCTGACCTCAACCTACACAATCCTTACCAGGATGGATTACCGCCCCATCAGGCCATGCCTGGAAATACAACAATATTCACTCCATCAAATGGTACAGTGATTATGCTTTCATGTAAAGCATATATGTACCCCAATACGTGCAGTATGCTTAATCAATCATATACACATCAACAATGTAAGTAATGTAAGCTGAGTGATGTGTATATATGCGCAAATAACACTCAACAAGATATGATCACAATAATATTCAAGAGTGTTCTAAACAAGCAATACTTTGGAATTTAAGCAAAGCAAAAATAAATAGTAAATCAATATTCCAAAGATATCAATCAGATATTCAAACTAGTTCAAAAATATTTTTTTCAGTGAAATAGACACACTACTAGTTTGAAAATATTTTGCTTGTTTGAAAATATCTTTGCACAACCAAAAAACAAAGCTATTGGACACTTGCAATAACAATGCAAATATCCTAAGCTTACTAGGTTATCCCAACACATGATTTACAGTATTAAAATCTATGGGATAAACCTAAGCTAAACTCCCCAAAAATAATATCACACTCAATCAATCAAATGGGAGTTTCTAGCAAAGTGTAGCGATCACAAGCACTCTAAATATGCTCTCACAAACTCAGAATATATCAATGAAGTGAAGGTTTGAGAGTATTTGGACAATAAGAGTGTTTTCAAAAGAGAGGATTTTTGGATAATGATTTTTGCTAATCCTTCACTAATCCTCACAAATGAACTCATATTTATAGGTTAGGTCAAAAATATAACTGTTTGGGACCTATTGGGTATTATTAGAAAATTTCAAAAATATTTAAACATACTTAACCCAAGATAACCCGTATTTACCTCAGTTAAAAACTTTTTAACCTACCGAGGTTTGGGTGGCTGAATCTTGGTTCGGTCGCCCGAACAAACACATTCATAAAAGCATTTTAAACAAGTTTTTTCACCTAAGTTAGAGTTCGGGGGCCCAAATTAAAGTCAAAAACATTTCTTCGTAAATTCAGGTGCTCGGTCATAAGTTCGGTCGCCTGAACTCATGTGTTCAGTTGCCTAGGGCTCAATTTGAATTAAATAGTTCAATTACCTAAGTTGGTGGAATGTCCCTTTCAAAGGGTTCGGACGCCCGTGGCAGGTACACACAAAATAGTTCGATCACCCGAGAGCCCAAGTCAACTATTGACTTCTCAACAGTTCAAGGGCCCAAGGAGTTTTGAACTCCAGGGGTTCGGTCGCCCGAGCTCTCTCAAAATGCTTAGAAATATTCAGTTAAGTGCATTTTTAACACTCCTCAATTTAATATGATATATGTGCATGAGTGTTGAGACCTAAAGTCATACTAGGGTCTTACTGAGGCCATTTTGAGATAATCCCAAAAATTCGGCGTCAGTCGACCATGCCTTAAGGTCATTCAACCCCTATGGTTATTCTACGGTCATTTTGAGCTTACAAAACCTACATGCATGACATGCAAAGATTACTACAGACCGATATCCTAATTACTATTACTGACCCAACTGAATGAAAAAATACAACACATGAAAGCAAAAAGGGTCTTCATATTTCTTTGACTCTTCGAGTGCCATTATATGATATTGTCAATGAAAACTTGCACAACAACTCGGCAGACATTAAATACATGAGTATTTGCCATAATCAAAATAAGGCGTGACCTATAAGGTCAACATACAGTATCAGATCCCTGATGAAATATTTCAAACAAATTCAGTTAGCAGAGCACGGTACCATAGATATTTCTAAATCAGAGTGCAACCACATATCTTAAATAGTATGTGGATTCCGTCAACCATGCCCAGAGAGTTTGCAGTCTCCCCAGTACTCTAGGTTGAGGGGACCCAAGTTGACGAGGTAGTTTTCCAATTTCGTGCTTAGAAGAGGATGCAATTTGGTCAGACTGAGGATTGGTAGAGTATAGTTGACTTACCTAGTAGGCCAACCAGAGTTAAGTTTAGCCTGCGGGCCACACAACCCTGTTATGAGGCGTTAAATCATGACATACAGTTTTCCAAATAAAATATCAATTATGTATATGCATACAGATTTACATAATTTAATAAGTATGAAAAGTAGAAAACTCATATGATACAGTTATGCTTTAAACTACGAAGAATGTAAGTTATACTTTTTACTAATTTACCAACTTATACAGTTTCAGATATTATTATAGTATTTATGCAACTCGGTCGCCACACATTAGTAATAGCATATTTCCACTTACTAAGCGTCTCTCATCCCATTAATCTAACATTTTTAGGTGAACCAGTTAGGTAAGGAGATCAGGCTAAAAAATGAGTGACCTTTTGTTTGCCCTGCCTATAGGGTAAGTATATTCAGAGGTTTTTGTTTTTGAGTAGATGGTACTGGTGAGAGATGTAAAAATGTATCTATGATTTGGGAACACTGAATTCTAGTATTGTGTATATATATATATAAATATGGATGTATGACTTCATGTTTTCCGCTGCGTAGGTGTGTCTATTACGTATAGAAATACCTCAGTGCCCATTTGAGATCTAAGATGCTATAGCAAGGGTATCAAAGTAATTTATTATATATATACATACATACATACATACATACATACATATATATATATATATATATATATATAATGATGAAATTTTTGGGGCGTTACAGTTTGGTATTAGAACCTAGGTTGCTAGATTCTATAGACTTTAGAGTACAGTGGAAAACAATACCAGAATTTAGAAATGGGATCTTAAGAAGAGTGGAACAGGATATCAGTGAATTAATGTTGAGAAATTAGAATGAGAATTTACATACATACATACATACATACATACATACATACATACATATATATATATATATAATGATGAAATTTTTGGGGCATTACAGTTTGGTATCAGAACCTAGGTTGCCAGGTTCTATAGACTTTAGAGTACAGTGGAAAACAATACCAGAATTTAGAAATGGGATCTTAAGAAGAGTGGAACAAGATATCAGTGAATTAATGTTGAGAAATTAGAATAAGAATTTAGGGTTCTATTTTGTGATTTGGAGGTAGAGTTTCGGGGTGGTTTCTGTGATTTTCCTGGGGTGACGATTCCAGGAAAACCATGGGAAACTATCAATGATTTCTATTTCCACACGGTAGGGCTTGACCATGAATTAGTGATAAGGGGTTAGGAGTATTTTAGTTAGTATAGTATTGTAGGGTCTTGACACTCAAAATAATTTGGTAATATTGCAAGATGGACCCAGGAGGTAGTAGCGCTCACACTAGTGGCGACGACGGAGCAGGGCTTTATGGTGCAGGAGGCGGGGATTCAGATGTTGAACTACGCAGTGTGGCTTAGCAGGTCATGACTGAGATTGCCTGGAGCTCCAGGGAGCAGAGAAGTCCATCTCCAGATCAAAGGTGCACGATAGAAAAATTTACGAAAATGAACCGCCAGCATTTTCAAAAGCAGCAGATCTTGCAGTTGCGGAGAACTGGGTGCACGAGGTAGAGAAGATTTTGACGGTGCTTCACTGCACTGATGAGCAGAGGGTCCTTTATGCTACGTATAAGCTGACAATGGAGGCCGAGAGATGGTGGACGGCCACTAGACTATTGGAGGAGTAGAGATCAATTCCAATGTTGATGACCTGGGCCTGATTCAGGGACATATTCTTTGATTGATACTATCCTGCCTCAATCAGAGAGGCTAGAGTACAGGAATTTCTGAGCTTGTCCCAGGGATCAAGGACAATCCAGTAGTACGTGGCAAAATTTATCAAGTTATCGCGTTTCTGCCCTTATATTGTTCCAGATGAAGCTAAGAAGGCTAGGATGTTCGAGAGGAACTTGAAGTAAGATATTTATAGACAGGTGGCAGCACTAAGGATATAGGACTTCGTAGAGCTAGTTGACCGGGCCATAATAGCAAAGGAGAGTTTGCCAAAAGAGATTGAGATACAAAGTTAGAAGAAGAAGACCGCACCCTCGAGTTTTCAGGCGGGGTCTAGCCAATGCCCTTGGAGAGGAGGTAGATTGGGTGGGGGTCAGAGGCAGATGCTAGGGCAATGTGGATTCTAGGGTGGACAGTCTTGTCCCATATGCCCTAGATGTGGATGGAGACATCCAGGTGAGTGCTGGCTGGGGGAGAATTTCTGCTACCGTTGTGGGAGACCTAGCCATATGGCTCGATCATGTCAGATGCAGCCGATTTATGCCCCAGCTCCTAGACCGAACCGGGGTGATCATTAGGCACCTTATGGAGGCCAGCAGAGGAACACTGCACTAGCAAGGTTCTATGCGTTGACGTCGGGTGACGCTGAGGCAGCTGGAGACGTAGTTATAGGTACCTTTATTACTTTTTCGTATAAAGTCGTTGTTTTACTTGATACAGGTGCCACCCATTATTTTATTTCATCGATGTATGCTAAGTTGACGGGGTTTGAGGCACAGTTGTTAGATGTTGGGTTGGCTGTAGCTACGCCGATTAGATCAGTGGTGAGATGTTAGAGAATATTTAGGGACTTTCTAGTGACCATTCAGGGAAAGTAGTGCCACCTGATCTGGTGATGTTAGACATGTAGGAATTCGATATAATTCTGGGTATGGATTGGTTGGCATTTAATCATTCTAGTATCGATTGTCATTTGAAAGAAGTGTGAAAACAAAGGAGTAGTCCCAAGAGGGGGGTGAATTGGGTTTTAAAATTTTGTTTTAACTCCTTTAATGAAAACTTAACCTTTTGTTGATAATGCAGAACAAATTAATTCTTTTTATTTAATCTACAACCACGCAAACATTCAATCAAACAAATTAACCAATCCAATCAATCATAAAACATTCAATCAAGATAAAATTTGCAACTTAATGGGAATTCTTAGCTTTTTCAACTTGTTTGCAGCTTTGTTTGTATAAATTTGAATTAAGCCCTGTTTATATGAAATTATTCTCTCAATTTGATATCCAATACAACATTCAATCACTCTTTTCAAATACTTAGACCTTAAAAATAAACTTTAAGTTAAAGAGTCTTGGGGTGTTGAATCAATCAACGTACTACTTTACAATTTCCGCAAAAGATTGATCAACTAACGTACTCCATTTCAGTTTTCACAATCCCAAAAATAAATTAATCTTAAGTTTATTTAATATCTAATCCACGTAGTGGATATGATTTAGATATTTAAAACATCCACACAGTTTTATATGTGCTGAAAATAAAGAGTAAGGGAAAGAGAGAGTGATACCGGGATTTTTACGAGGTTCAGCTTATACCCAGCCTACGTCCTCGCCATTGGCAAACTACCAAAGGCTTACTAAAATCAGTTCCTTTTCCGGTGTGGAACAAGACTGTTTACACATTGCTTTAGTAGGCTAAAGTCTGCCTCTCCAAACAATGTACCCTCGTTCGGTCACTCCTTTAAATAGGCTAGAGCCCCCCTCTCTAAGCGATATCCCCTCGCTTAGCCAACAATCCAAACAATCCTTGGAATCGTCAATCTACAAGATACAAATCAAATAGACATACAAAGAATTTCTCTTCAAAGAGCTGATTAGTATAGCTCAAAACTATATACTTCAATGTAATTCACAATATGAAATTCAGATTGAAGCTCTAGAAGTATTTCACCGTATGATTCTTTTAATGGATGAAAAAATGAGTAGTTGTAGCATAATATTAGTGAGTAGAATCAGCAAGAACTCAGTAGGCTTTATGTAATTTGAGAGCAAGAAAGAGCTTTTAGAATTTCAGAACAATTGAGAGAGATTTTGAATGCTGAATTGAATTCTTGGTGTTGAATCAATTTAGCTTGGGTGTATTTATAAATGTAGAAGAGTGTCTAACTTGTTCCCCAAGTTTACTTGGAGTAGGGTCCACTAATTTAAATAAGTTTGAGCCCTAAGAAATTTAAATTTTCAAAATATGTCCGTTGTTTTTTTTTAAATTTTACCGTGTGACAGTTGATTGTGAGAACTCTGGCAGTCGACTGCCAGTGTATTTCACATTTAAAATGCACAACTAGTAAGGTGGCAGTCGCCTGTCAACAGGTAGTCAGGCGCCTATCACTAAACAACTAGGTTTTTTAAAACAACTAGAAGGGTGATAGACGACTGGCAAAACTCAAGCAATCGTCTCATTTTTACACTGATAGTCACCTGTCAACACTAGACAGTTGATTGTCATGCTTCTGTCTACTTACTTAAGGTTCTTTAACATGGCAATTGACTATCCATTGGCAGTCAGTCGCCTATCAACCAATTGTTTCTTGTTTTAAAAAAAAAAAATTTCTCTCTTCTTTGTTTATTTAATCAATTTGTTTTTCTTTGAAAAATAAGTTCCAAGACTTAAAACTAAGGTCTCTAAGTCTCGTTTTCCTAATAAGCTTCAAAATCAAAAGTCATACTTGAATCATATTTGAAGTACTTACAAAGCTGGTTCTAAAAACTAATTTGACTATTCTTTGCTTTGAGTTATCTTTATTGCTGAGCTTCAATGATCCTGAATTTGATGTAAGCTTTCAAGATTTATCTTTCTTGATCTTTCAATATTACTTTAGATTTTGAGATTCATTGATCTTTGAGCTTTCCATGTTTATCACTTAAGCTTTCATTCTTGAAGCTTTTTCTTTAATATCAATGCTCTCATGATTTTCAAGTTTTAATCCATGCATTAAGCTTGATATAAACATCCTTCTTTGAAGTACAAGCTTTGATGAATTTTTTAACCTTGCATTTATCATTGAGTCCTGAAAAGACATCACTAAATAGAGCATGTTAAGTTCTACTTTTTTGTTAGTATCAAAACTGGATATTAAACCTTGTAAGTCTAACAAAGTGATTTTCAGACCTCTAGGTGAGTAAGAATATAGATTTCTTAGTCATGTGTGCGTTCTTCGCCAAAGCTTGCGTCAGCTATTTAGGTGAGGAAACTGATTCAAGATGGTTGCTAGGGATTTGTTGCCTATATAAAGGAATTGCCAAAAGAAGAACTGAAACAAGCCGATATTCCTATGGTCAAGAAATTTTTAGACGTCTTTCCCGAAGAATTACCTAGTTTACTACCAGACTGTGAAGTTGAATTTACTGTAGATCTTCTACCGGGGTCAACACCAGTATCTAAAGCACCTTACCGAATGGTTCCAGCCGAGTTAAAGGAACCGAAAGACCAATTGCAAGAATTATTGGATAAAGGATTTGTCAGGCCCAGCGTGTCGCCCTGTGGAGCACCAATTCTATTTGTGAAAAAGAAAGATGGGACCATGAGGTTGTGTATAGATTATAGAAAGATAAATAAACTGACAGTCAAGAATAAATATCCTCTTCCTAGGATCGACGATTTATTTGATCAGCTCCAGGGGACCCAAGTCTACTCTAAAATTAACCTGCGGTCTGGTTATCATCAGGTGAAAGTTAGAGCAGAGGATATTTCGAAAACAGCATTATGAACCAGATATGGGCATTACGAATTTTTAGTGATGTCGTTTGGGTTAACTAATGCACCAACAGTATTTATGGATTTAATGAATCGGGTGTTCCATCAGTACCTAGACAAGTTTGTTATGGTTTTCATTGATGATATCCTGGTATACTCAAGAAGTTTCGAGGAGCATAAGCATCATCTGAGGCTGGTGTTGCAGACATTAAGAGAAATGAAGTTGTACGCAAAATTCAAGAAATGTGAATTCTGGTTAAGGCAGGTTACTTATCTCATGTATGTGATCTCCGAGGGCGGCGCATCGGTTGACTCGAGTAAGATAGAGGCAGTGGTGAGTTGGGAAAGGCCAGGAAATTTCCAGAGGTTAAAGAGTTTTCTAGGTTTGACAGGCTACTATCAACGCTTTGTAGATGGTTTCTCCATATTATCGGGTCCATTAACACGACTTACGAGGGAGAATGTAAAATTTGATTGGATCGATAATTGGGAGCAGAGTTTTCAAGAGTTAAAGCGGCAGTTGGTTTCAGCACCAATACTGGCTATTCCATCGGGGGAGGATGGATTTGTGATATACAGTGATGCATCTTTGAAGGGTCTTGGATGTGTGTTAATGCAACATGGAAGAGTCATTGCCTACGCATCTAGACAGCTTAAAGAATATGAAAATAACTATCCTGTGAATGATTTAGAATTAGTTGCAGTGGTTTATGCTTTAAAAATCTAGAGGCATTATCAATATGAAGGGAAATGCGAAATTTTTACGGACCATAAAAGTTTAAAATATTTATTTACCCAGAAAGAGCTAAATATGAGGCAAAGAAGGTGGCTAAAACTCATTAAAGATTATGACTGCATTATTAGTTACGACCCAGGGAAAGTGAGTGTGGTAATAGATACTCTGAGCAGGAAATCAATGGGACCAGCACTGGCAACTATGGAGATTCAACATTTGATCCTAATGAATTTGGAGAGACTTGGCATAGAGTTAGTAGAGGATAATCCTTAGGTATTTATTTCCAGCCTAGTAGTGCAGCCTACGTTATATGAAAAGATTAAGGCTACTCAGGGTGATGATGTAGAATTAGCAGAGGTAATAGTCAAAGTACAGGAGGGTCAGGGAGAGGAGTTTAGTATCTCTGATGACGGAGCTCTGAGGTTTCGCACTAAGTTGTGTGTGCCTATGGACGATGATATTAGGAGGATGATTCTAGAGGAGGCTCACGGATCTCTATACACAGTTCATCCTGGCAGTACTAAAATGTGTAGGGATCTGCGAAAGTATTTCTAGTGGAGTGGCATGAAAAGAGAGATTGCTGAATTTGTACAGCAATGTTTAATGTGCCAGCAGGTTAAGGCTGAGTACTAGAGACCGGCAGGACAATTACAGCCATTATTTATCCATGAGTGGAAGTGGGATCACATATCTATGGACTTCGTCACTAGGCTACCGCCAGCACCATATGGTCAGAATGCCATCTGAGTAATTGTTGATCGGCTAACGAAGACAGCTCATTTTCTACCTGATAAAGTTAGCTACTCTATGAACAGATTTGCAAAGATTTACATTCAGGAGATTGTTCAACCCCACAGAGTGCTAGTGTCTATAGTCTCAGACTGTGATCCACGCTTTACATCACTCTTTGGAAGAGCTTGCAGAAGGCTTTTGTGACGCCCCGACCCGCCAAGTGGGCCCCGAGTGCCAGGTGTTTCAATCACCTGTATCTGATACCATAATTAACATACATGCAGCGGCACATGAATAAATAACCTCAAATAAATACTAGAGTTCTATATAACAACCAAAAATCAACACTATAACATCCAAATATCTGTATCCACAACCAGCATTTAAAACGTAATTCCGTACAAATATATCTATACATATATTAGTATCTCACAAAAAGAAACTATCACAAACAGTCCCAGCCTAGGCCTTCAAACCCGGTCTCCAGAAGAACCTGAAAAATTGTTAATCCACTAGGGTGAGACACTTCTCAGTAAGGGTGGAATAAATTATAACAGTGTGTGACAAATGAGTTTTAATATTTATAACTCAAAATAAACTGCTTCTTATATAACATCAATAACAACTGAGAAAATGTACCATTAATAACATTCCCGACATCCAATATCACACACACATTCAATATGCACAAGTCCATAATTTTTATGCAAGCGAAAGTCCCCAAGGATAGGGAAGATTACCTGCCCATACAAGTAGCTTCCCTCTGCTCTGGTACTAAAAACTACCTATCAGAGCACTCACCTTACTCAGTAAGCCCTTAGGTGAAGTATTACCTCACCGCTAGTCCACAGATAATTATTATTTTAAAGGCGAAGGTTTCCAAGGATCAGGATGTCTACCCGCCCATACAAGTAGCATCCCTTTGCACTGATACCAAGAAACTACCTAACAGAGCACTCGCCTTTCTCAGCAAGCCCCCGGTGGTATGTTTACCTCGCCGCATGCACACACATGCATTCACAATATGCTATACCATTATTTTTATGCTATAATTAAATTCACATGCACACAACACATCCACACAGGAATCATGCATCTCATACTTCATCTTCCAATGTCCTCAGTACGTGGCCCACACAGAGCAACTGCGTACATGTCAGTACGTGGCCCACACAGGCACCTACGTACTTCTTATCTACACATGGCCCACACAGGTACCACTAACCGCACAGGGTACATAACATGGCCCACACAGGCGCCATTATCCACACAGGATATAACGTGGCCCACACAGGCACCACTACCCACACAGGGTATATAACATGGCCCACACAGGCACCATTATTCACCAGTATCCAATCCCCATGACCTACCCATCATACATCAGTAGAACAAGCTCCTCGACCTGCCAATGTCCTACCCCATATAAATAACGATATGACGAGCTCCTCGACCTGCCAACGTCACATCATCATTTATATATAGGCAATATAACAACCTCCTCATGCCAACGTTATATTGAGATGCATACGAATAACCACACAGTTAGTTCACACAAACGCATTAAATCATTTCCACACAGGAATCAAACATAACAACTCATTCATCTTACCATAATCATTTCAAACACCCCCACATGCAAACCCAAATACCACAGTAATTCATATCCAATTTATTAGGAAAATTACTCCCATGTCACACGAATTTAATATCATAAACAATTATCCCAAATATAACCGTAAACCAAATAATCATTTTTTTTTTCCAGTAATCAAACTATTCTAAAAATCATATAAATAAATAATAAATTTCGTATGCTCCTAAATAATTGGTTCACTTTAATAAAATACTGATATAATTTTATTCCCCCTTACCTGATTCCCTGAATTACGCTTGCAGGGTTCCCAAACTTATACCCGCGACGCTCACCCGAACCCTGATTCAATCAAATCAACCCCAATAAAATATTATTTTAACATTTCCTAATTTATAATAATTAAATGATAATTAATTTCTAAATAACACATTTATCCTAATTTTAGACTATTTCTACAATAACCCCACGAGAATTTCACTCCACTAGACTTGTAGAGAATCATCCCTAGATTCTCGTGATGGTGTCCGATCGCCCATTTGGCTTAAAATTTACGAAAAATTGAGATAAGAATAAGAATTTGGCTTACCCCACGAGATATTCCCACGTTACTCCTACGACAAATCCACTTCGGTAGATATGTCGGTGGCGAAGAATGGAGTTCGGTGATATCTTCGGATTTCCAATTAGGCGAGAATCGGCCGTAAAATCGTAGAAGAAAGAGGAGTGGAGAGTGAGAGAATATATTTAATTTTTTTCTTTCTCTTTCTTTCTTTCCTTTCTTATCTGTTCTGTGCGCGTGAATTTTTTTTTTTTCTCCTCTTTCCTTCTGTTTTGTTCCAGCAAGAAAACTTACACACTAAGTTTTCGTTTTTTTTTCTTTTCTTTTCTCTTTTTTTTTTTTTTCTTCTTTCCTTTATCCTTTCTTTCTCCTTTATCCATTCTTTAATATATATATATATATATATACTTATATATACTTACTTATATATACTTTTATATATATATACTTACATATATACTTTTATATATATATATATATCCAAAATCCTTAAATTTATTAATTTAATTAATTTTCTTAATAATAATTAATTAATAATAATAAATTTTTTTTTAATTAATAATTTTTTTATTTTATTTATTTATTTTTTGGGTCGTTACAGCTTTGGGGTCTTAATTAGCATTCAGCACCGCTTTTCATCTTCAGACAGATGGACAGATAAAGAGAATGATTTAAGTACTTGAGGATATGCTGCGACCGTGTGTATTGGACTTTGGGGGTAGCTGGACCCAGTATTTGTCGTTGGTTGAATTCGCCTACAATAACAGCTATCAGGCGAGCATATGCATGGCACCTTACAAGACACTTTATGGTAGGAGGTGTCATTCTCCTTTATACTGGGATGAGCTAGGTGAGAGGTGATTTTTGGGGCCAAAAATAGTGCAGTAGGCATACAATAAAGTCCGACTTATTAGAGGTAGAATTAGTGCAGCATAGAGTCAGCAGAAAAGCTACGCAGATACTTGCCGCCGGGAACTGGAATTTAAAGTGGGTAACCATGTATTTTTAAAAATAGCACCACTAAAGGGAGTCATGAGCTTTGGGAAGAAGGGTAAGTTGAGTCATAGGTTTATTGGTCCGTTTGAAATACTTGAGAAGATTGGATCAGTTGCCTATCGACTAGCTTTACCACTAGCTTTGTATAGAATACATGATGTATTTCATATTTCTATGTTAAGGAAATACGTTCCAGATCCTTCCCATATCATCAACTATGTATAATTAGAATTCAGTGATGCTCTAGCTTATGAGGAAGCTCCAATACAGACTTTAGATAAAAAAGAACAGGAGTTGCGCAGTAAGAAAATACGACTAGTAAAAGTCTCGTGGAGGAATCATGCAATGGAGGAAGCTTCTTGGGAACTTGAAGAGGAAATCAAACAGAAATACCCGCATCTATTTAGTGGGATATAGTAGTAATTTTTAAAGTTCAAGTAATTGTAGTTTTATATTGTTTAGTATAGGATAATGAATGTATAGTTGAATTTTAGGTTATAGGATAGGTAGTGTTTTGGTTTTGAAAGAATTTTCTTTTATAGTTGTAATCTTCTAGAACCCTAAATGTAACCACGGTATTCCTCTGCCATAAGTGAGAATAAGTAATAAAATAAGTAGCCTATTTTTCTTAATAGATGGTGTCCAATATAGATAGTAAATTTCGAGGGCGAAATTTTATGAGGGAAGAATCTAATAACTCAGATAATTATTGGAATTAAATAATAAAAGAATAAGGAAAGGAAAGTTTCAAAAAGGATTTAAAGGGTCTCATCGACAAATACAGCACTTCGTCGATGAGTATTCTATTGGGGATCGTCGACATAGACACGTGTCTCGTCGATGAGAAGAAACTGAGATGGGGTTTGGCAGTTTGAAATTCGTCGACGAAGGGTTCATGTTTGGCGACAAACTTCCTTCATGGACTCGTTGACGAGATGACGTGTCTTGTTGATGAATCCGGGTCTATAAGTAGCCAAAAAATGAATTTTTCATAGAATAGTTGCGCAGGAACATTCTCTCTCTCTCTCTCTCTCTCTCTCTAAAAACCGACCCTCTCCCCTTCTCTCTTCGATTTTGGCTCCGTTTCTCACTGGTTCAACGATCTAAGGCCACCACAGCACTCATGGGAAGGTTCTCTTCAAGTTTGCCAGAGTGGATCGTTGGTGGGACTGACTTGAACTCCATCCCAAATTCAAGATAAGGCTTTTATCTAGTATTTTCCTTTCCCATAGTGTCAAAAAATGTAGTAGTTAAAAAAATACTAAAGTTTTGTTCAGGGAGATGTTGTTTTTAGGATATTGAACGTGGAACCCTGCTGGTGCAAGGTTAAACTTCATAAGCGGCTTTTTAGAAACTAGGTAAGATAAATATGCTATGCTAGAAATTTTAGCAAGATTATCAGAAAATTTTGTATATATATGTCAGTTTGTCATCTAGTTTTTCCACAATGTGAGTTTTATTAGTTGTATGGTCTGAGTGGATATTTGCTTGATATAGAATTTTCATAGTTTTCTAGAATATCATGATCTACAGCATATATAGATATAAACTGATATTTATCAAACAGATACTTATCAGACAAGTATTACAGATATTTTCAGACCAGTATGTTACCGTAATTATAGAATGTCATGTTTCCTAAAACCATAATACTCAGATTTTATAGATTATACAATCAGATATTACAGCCAGACATACAGTAATAGCGGTTAGATACTACAGTTATGTTATTCATATGTTACAGTATTTCTAATTCAGATTTTTAGTGTTATGGTTATTTTGGGAAACATGATGAAAATAGTAGGATAATTATAGTAATAGTATATATACAATATCATATCCCTAATGAAATATTTCAAGCAGATTCAGTTAGCAGAGCATGGTACCATAGTTATTTTCATATTAGAGTGCAACCACATATATCAGATAGTATGTCAATTTCGTCAACCATGCCCGGAGAGTTTGCATCTCCCCACTACTCTGGGTTGAGGGGGCCCGAGTTGACGAGGTAGTTTTCCAATTCCGTGCTTAAGAGAGGATGCAGTTTGGCCAGACTGAGGATTGGTAGAGTACAGTTGACTTACTTGGTAGGCCAACCAGAGTTAAGTCCAACCTACGGGCCGCACAACCCTGTCATGAGGGGCTAAATCATGACATACAGTTTTTCAGAGAAAATCTCAGTTATGTATATGTATACATATTTACAAAATTTAATAAGTATAGTATGATATTAGAAGTATGAAAAGTAGAAAACTCAAATGATACAATTATGCTTTAAACTACGAAGAATGTAAGTTATACTTTATACTGATTTACCAGCTTATACAGTTTCAGATATTATTATAGTATTTATGTAACTTAGTCACCACACACTAGTAATAGTATATTTCCACTTATTGAGCATCGTCTCATCGCATTAATCTAATATTTTTCAGGTGAACCAGCTAGGCGAGCAGATCAGGCTCGGAGATAAAGTGACCTTTTGTTTGCCCTGCCTGTAGGGTAAGTGTATTCAGAGGTTTTTGTTTTTGAGTAGATTGTACTGGTGAGAGGTGTAAAAATGTATCTATGATTTGGGAACACTGAATTCTGGTATTGTGTGTATATATATATATATGGATGTATGACTTCATGTTTTCTACTGTGTAGGTGAGTCTATTATGTACAAGAATACCTCAGAGCCCATTTGAGGTCTGAGATGCTATAGCAGGGGTATCAGAGTAATTTATTATATATATATATATATATAGAAATATATAATGATTAAATTTTTTGGGTGTTACAAAATCGTTACAACTGCTCCTTACAGGATGGAGCACCTCCTTCTCAAGCGATACTTCATGCCCGGAACACGGTTCACTATCTGAACCGTAGGGATACAAAGATATGAAAATAAAAATTTTTGTAGAAACAAATGCTTCTCAAATAAGTTGGGCTGAACAATATGATTTTCTATAAGCACTCTCAAATAGTTTTATATTTGACGCTCAATAGAGTATATGTAACCCTCTCAAAAACGTTTTGCAATAAAAATAAATGAGAGTAGGAAAATGATTTTCTTTAAATTGACCTTTAATGAATCAAGAAATTTTTCAAAAAATATATATTAGTTTAAATATGCTTAAAGCTTTCTTGTAAAACTCTAAAATATTTTCTCCAAAATATTTTTCAAAATGAAGAGTAGGAGAAAAATATTTCTTCAAGAATGACCTTGTAAATACCACAAGAAAAAGAAGCCTTTAAATCAATATATACAATTTGAATATATGCTCAAACCTTGCTTATATAACTCAAGAGGTTTTCTCCAAAAATATATTCAAAATAGAAGTAGGAGAAAAAAATGAACTTTGATTTTCAAAAACAAGAAAGCTTTCAAGCAAAATATATAGATGTGAATATGTGCTCAAGCTTTCAAGAAGATTTACATC